>NW_027397130.1:4451904-4564334 GCF_003265705.2 Callorhinus ursinus
GCACCGAGGACATCTGGGCTCCACGGCACAGGCCAAGCTGCCAGGCCGTGGTCAGGGTGGGGGGCCAGCCGCCTAGGGGGACTACTCCTCCATTCTCTGCGCTCAGCCCAGCAACCTCGCACCCGGGCGCTGGCTGTTCCCGATCTGTGGGGGCGGAGGAACGCCCTCCCCTTCCTCACCTCATTGACTACTGGGGGAGATGGTCAATACACTTAAAAAAAAAAAATGAAGCGAAAAAAACCAGCCTACTACCAGGGGCCGCTCGGCCCAGGTGGAGCCCTCCATTAATCACGCAGCCTGCCGAGGGACGCAAGGGGGACAGATGGAGCTCCCTGTGTTACAGCCTTGGGGCGGGCAGCAAGCGGGTGCTGCCCAGGCCAACGGGAGCTTCGGCCTAATTACAGGGAACGGTGACCCCAGGGAGCAGGGGTCAGACGCCGGCCAGAGCAGCACCCAGGAGTGCAGCTGCTCCCCAGGTCTCCCGAGGAATGGTGGGGGTGGGGGACGAAGGGACGCAGGGACCGCAAAGCCCCACCTGCACCAACATGGACCTGTGGGTTCAGGTTCTGCCAACCCAAGAGGGTGGAGTGGACTTGGTCTCTACCCTCAAGGACAGGAGTGGTCCTGGCGGAGGAGGGGAGCACAGAAAACTAAAAGGAGGAGGTGAGTTTGTTGTGTGGAAGAGACCACAGCTGGACACTGAGAAGACTCTGGAAGGGGCTCCCAGGGAGCAGTAGCACCTCCACGGCGAGGGGCGGGGGGGAGGGTGCCTGGCTGTTCCAAAGAGCCTGGGGGGGCGGGGGGTGCTGAGTGAGGCGGCCTCCAGGGCCCCTCCTGTTCGGGGTCTCACTGGGCTCTCACCAGGGACGGCAAGCTCTTGGTCAACTCTACACACGCATCTAGAACGGGAGAAGACCCTTGGACAGGTCCAGCAGGTGGGCCACGGGCAGCTGCTTGGAGGACGGCAGACGGGACCCACCACACTCCTAATGCACAGGCGGGAAGGCCAGGCCCGGGCGGGCCAACGTCCCTCAGAGCCACTCCCCACCCACCGATCCCACCCCAAGCCTAGAACACTCTGCTGCCCCTCACATGGGTCACTGCAATGGGTTGAAGAGTGGTCCCCAAAAGGCACGTCCACGTCCTAGCCCCCAGAACCCGTGAACGGGACCTGTTTTGGCAATAAGGTCTTTGCAGATGCGATTAAAAATCTCAAGACGTGATCATCGTGGATTTAGGGTGGGTCCACAAGTAGATACTGAGCATGCTCTTAAGAGACAGGAAAGACAAGGTCATGCAGACCCACGAGGGGGCCACGTGACGACGAGGCAGGCAGGTGATGCGTCCACAAGCCACAAATGCCAAGGACCACGGGCAGCCCCGGGAGCCAGGACACAGGCCTGGGGCACATTCTCCCTTGGGGCCTCCAGAAGGAACCAGCCCGGCCGATGCCTGGATATGGGACTTGGGGCCTCCTGGCCCGGGCTTTACACCCCTCAGCCCGTGGAACTTTGCTGCAGCAAACTCACAGCTCCCGCGGCCGCCCGGCCTGTTGAGCCCTCTCTCTCCCACCTGTGCCCTGAGGTCCCCCCAGCTGGTCGCACACACTTGTCGGGTCCATGTCTCACTTTCCGGTGCCCACCTGGCTACAGCTTCCAGGCAGCAGTGAACGTACTCTTTTCCCATTTTACGTTGGGTCAGAAAGGCTCCGAGCGTTCATCTGCCCTGCCTGGCTTTAGGGAAGACAGCTCCCGGGGGATGGGACAGGCCCCGTCCTCCGGGCAGAGCGGGCAGCACGCCCTAGCAGCTGGCCTGCAGGGCGTCCTCCCTTTGCCGCACGAAGGGCCTCAGGGCAGGCAGTATGTGACCTTCAGCTCCCTGGCCGCTGGGCTGCAGGTGGGCCGGTAAACAACCCCCGCCAGGGCCACACCCCATAAAGAGACAACCCTCCATTCTGCTGCTGGCCTGCAGGAGCAGGAGAAACGGAAGCGCGGTCTACAGTGAGCTCTAAATCCCGTGCCAGAGCTCCTAGCAGACCACCGCCGCTGCCATCCCCCACCGCCCAGGGCTGCCAACCCAACCCCAGAAGCCCTGACCCACCCAGGCAGGGCCCGGGCTGCCAACTGCCACTCCCGATTCTTGCCTCTGCGGCCTCGGCACAGCCAGACCCTCCCTTCCACCTGCTGCAGGAGCCATCACCTGCCCCGGAACTGCCCAGGGTCCACCGCTCAAATAGGGACACCCCCCCCCATGAACACCCCCGTCAGGGGCAGGAAACAGAGCTGCCTGCAGGAATGATACTTTTCTTAACTAAAAGGAGAGAATTTTAGCTCAGTTGTCAACATAACTGCTCAGTGTGGGAGGGGCAGGGGCAGCTCCGCTGAGCCCAGGGCTGGGGAGGCTGCCTGGGCCAGACAGATGACCCCTCTGGCCTCAGTGTTCTGGTGACAGACCAGAAAGAAGGGCAGGGCTGAAGAGCCCCTTCCAGCCCTGGAACCCTCCGACCCGAGGGCCATTTTGAAGTCCGCCGGCAGCTCCGGCTACTCTTGCTGCTCCTCAACCAACCGGCAATCCCCACGCTCAGCAGAGCTGGAGGGGCCCGGCCAGGGATGCACGGGGAGGGCCAGCCCCCCTCCTCCCCAGGGTTCTGGCCACGTTCCTCTGGGGCCAAACCCACAGCTGGCGGCCGTGCATGTGAAGGTGGCTCCCGGCCATGTTCACCTCTGGACCAAGCGGCCTTCCCTCAACCCAGCAGCCCAACCTGGAGCTGCAGAAGCCAGTGGGCACGCATCTCTCTAGCCAGCGTGGGACCCTGGGCTGACTGAGTGATTTTCTTTTTGACAATAAACTTGCAAAGATAACATCTATTGCTCTTTTCCTGGCTCTAAAAGCAATTTATGTACAATGCAGAAAATTTGCTAGACTCAAAGGAAATAGAAGAAAAAACATCGATAAACCCCACGACCCAGAGAACCACTTCAATATGTTGGCCAAGGTCCTTCCAATCCTTCTGCTGTGTATATATGTGCCCGTGTTTTGTAAGCAGGCTCGCGCAGGGACGCGCTCTGAGCTGCCCTCCGGGTAGCATCACACGGGTCAAATCTCTACTCATTCTAGCACCAGCTCTCTGAATTCCTTTGTAGTTGTAAGGTCCTGGTTCCCGATCGTTCTCACCGCTGACCGCTGGTCAGGTTCATTTCTGGAGCTTGTTAAAAAATCGATTGCCAATCCCGGCCTCCTGGAGGTTCTGGATCAGGAGGGCTGGGTGGGCCTGGCACCCCAAGGTGTGTCAGAGGGGAAGCTGGGGGAGGCCCTTACAAGCCTCCTCTCCACCACCACCCCCTGCCGAGAATCCTACAAAAAGAAAATCCTAAGCACCAACCATCGGGGGGCCGCCTTGGCCAGGGACCTTGGAGATGCCAGTTCAGCAGCCCCGCCTGCCCCCACCTGCCCCAAAAGTCACCCAAGGTCGGTGTCCAGCCTCAGCCGCCACCATTCAGCTCCCGGATCAGTCACGACCCGCCCCGAGGACGCACTGGGCACTGCTAGGGGCAGAGGCACATGTGACGAGGGGGGTGTGTCAGTCACGAGGCCTCAAAACCTGCCCACAGCCCACACCGTGTTGACCTTGGACAGAGAAGGTCCAGGCAGCCCAGGGCCCCCACAGCAACACACAGTTTAACTCACCTGCTACGGGAAACACAGACAGGACAGGGGTACAGCGCGGCACGCAGGGCCTCCCCCCACCTCCTGCCTCTGGCGAATCTGCCCACTCCTCCCCACAGACCGTCGCCCTCCTGAGGACAGGAGCAAAGCTTGCTTGGTGGGTGTCCCTGCTGTAGCCATCTGTGAGCCAGGACTTGGCAGCAAGGTGATCCTGGATCCCCAGCCTCCAGGACGGCGAGGGATGAATGCACGGTTTAAGCCCCCACCCTCGGGTTTTCCTGACAGTGGCCCAAACAGACCAGCACAGTCCCCATCTCCACCAGGGCATCGGACACTGCCAGGCGTGTCCTACAAACCCAGAAAGTCCCGTCGCTTTGAACTTCTAACAGCCAATGTTGCGGAGTGCTTACTCCACGCCAGGCACAGCTCTGAGGCCCATTTAATTCTCATGGCCACCCCAAGACACGGCGACTTTACGCCCTCCTCATTTCGCAGATGGGAAGCCAAGGCCCGGAGAGGCAAGCGACTGGCCCAGCATCACAGCCTGGGCGCCGGTGAAGCCAGACCCCAGCCAGCACGCTAACTGGCATACCACACACCCTCAACGGGAGAGCGCCCGCTACTCCCCAGCGCTGCACTGAGCCCTGAACCCTCACCACCTCTCCCAAGCTCCCCGCCACCCTGCAACGTGGACACCGTGATGCCCGCCTCACAAAAAGCCGTCACGGAGCCGGAAGGCAGTGAGGCCAGAACTGGAGGAGGGGCAGCCCCCGCCCGACTGCCGGCTCTGGATGCCCAGCTGCTCCCCGCCCACCGCTGACATTTCCATCACAGCCTGGCAGGGTCAGCCCGTGGAAGGTGGCAGCAGGGAGGGCCAGAGGGCAGGATTCAGCAGTAGGGAGGGATGGGCAGATGCAGGTACAGGTCAGGAGGACCTGGGTCTGCCTGCCTGTGTGGCCTGGGGCCAGGGGTGACCTGAGTGAGCCTCAGCAGCCGGTCCAACCTTGCTGGACTCTGGGAAGACCGAAAGACTGAGCATATAAAGTGCCCAACCCCGTGCCTGGCACGCAGTAGGTGCTCGATAAAGGAGATGGTTATGGAAACTAACAAGAGCCAGCACGGGCAGAAGACGTGCCTGTGAGCAAACGGGTAACAGCTGGAAGGGCCGGGGACTTGGGTCAGAAACAAAGAATGTGGGAGGGAGGGAGGAAGGAGGGAGGGAGGGAAGGAGGGAGGAGGGAGGGGGAGGGGGAGGGGGGGAGGGCAGAGCCGACAGCTGGCTCCAGGGCAGCTGTTTGCAGGAGCCTGGCTTCATCATTTAAATATTAGGAGAGATGTAAATATTTGAGTGCACAGGGCAGGGGGGAGATTTCCTCCCTCACCAGTGTCCCCATCCCCCCAGCTGCCCCGAGACTCAGTGTCCCCCAGAGCCAGGGTCTGGGGTGGGGACAGCCACCCAGGAGGGAAAGGACACCACTCCACCGCCTCCTACAAAGGTGTGAACGAATGATGAATGACGGCCTTCCCCACCTCACCGCCGAGGGGCCCCAGGCCTGCCAGGGGTTTCTTTCGTAGCTCGGCAAAAGAGCAAAGCAGCCCTTCCTGAGGGTTTGTGGAGAAGGCCCAGGACTTAAAGCTCGCCACTCCAACGTGCGACCAGCTCCACCCCTGCTAGGGTAACAAAGCCAGGGCATCTCTCCTGCCTGGATCATTCACCACCCAAGTCCGTCGCGGCTCACCCAGCCTCCTGACCAGGAGCAAAGATGGAGCCCAGATCCTCCATGCAAGCACAGCCCCAAGGGCACTCCCATCAGGTGCAGGCACCTCTACCAGGTGTGGGCACAACAGGATCCCCCAAACAAACTACGAGTTGGGAGAAATCACCAGAGAGGCCAGCCAGCACCATGTGCCTGGAGACCCTGCCTGGTAAACTCCCACCCGGGACTCTGGTTAGGTGCTCCTTCCTCCAGGAAGCCCTCCTGAACCAATCCCTCTTCTCTTGGGCTCGCACCTGGACCCCAAGAACCTAGAACAGAGCTGGCACCTAGCTGGAGCCCACAGACAGCTGCTGAATAAGAGGAACGAGCCAACTGCTTCTCCCACCCCTCGGATCCTCCTCCTGGCCCACCAGAGAACAAACGGACGCCGGCACTTCTCACGATGAACGAAAAGCCAAAACCCAGCCACTTTCCAGAGCACGCCCTCCCCTCACTTTTTATGGGGGACAGGAGGCAGGGGACAGCAGAGAAGAGCAGCTCTCCAGGCCTGGTTGGGAGCCAGGAGAACTCGTATGCTTTTACTACAGATAATCTCGGTCTGCAGGGGACACGGGTTCAGAGGGGCCCGGCCTACCACTCACAGGGAAACTGCCCACCCGCATGGAACGGAGGGCCAACTATCCCGGCTCAAAGCTGGCTGCCTGCATCCAGGGAGGGGGCC
The DNA here is from genome assembly GCF_003265705.2 of Callorhinus ursinus. NCBI lineage: Eukaryota > Metazoa > Chordata > Mammalia > Carnivora > Otariidae > Callorhinus > Callorhinus ursinus. The sequence goes on from NW_027397130.1 coordinate 4,458,010, forward strand.
AGCCCACATACAGAATGAGACCCTGCCTGAGACAGTATGGAAATCCACCAGGCTGCTGGCCACCAAGGTTAGAACCAGAAACATCTCCATCTTCCAGGTCAGTGCCTAGGGGAGGGGAGACGGCAAGGTGGCTCATACTGGGGACATCTCTCTCTTCCCACCAAAAAGAAAGATGATGCTGTCTGTCGCCTAACCTCCCACGGGCAGAGAGGGGGCTGTCTGTGGCCCGGGTGGCTCCCTTCCTCAATTCTAGGGGACCCTCAGCTGTAGCCTCCCACAGGGAGGTGCCCAGGATGCCCAGCCCCTGCCCCAGGGGACAGCCAGAAGCCCATCAGCAAAGAGAGCCAGCCACTGGCCAGCGCTCCTCTAACGGTCCGGGAAGGCTGTGGCTTTGGTTAGGAGACCAGATACAGAATCATGGAAAAAGACCTGACAAGGCCTGCAAAAGAGCTTAGCGTTCCAGCCCCTCCTTGGAAAACTGAGGAAGTGGGGCACAGAGGGGAAGGAACCCTGGAATTCCCCCACTTAATCCGAATAAGCCCCAGGCCGCAAGAGCCCCCCACCTCCCCACGGCCCCCCATTTGTACCCAGGGAACAACCATGGTACCCCCAGCCAGGCAGACAGGCCCTCAGAGACCAGAGGAGTGGAAGGGCCAGGAGGTGGGGGGGTGGGGTCACCTCTCTGCTTCCCCTTCCCCATCTCCCCTGGCTTTCCCAGGAGGCTAGTCTGAGTATTTGAAGGCAAAGGCTCCCGGCCTTGGGCCCAGGGACACAGGAAGCTCTAAGCCTTGGGTGGGGAGGACACGCTTATGCATTTAAGGCCAGGGCCCTGGATTCTCTGGATTTTGCATCTCCACCCAGTGGAGGGAGAAGGCCAGAGTCCGTAGAGGTTCACCCTCCCGGGAAGGGCTATTAAAAACTCAGGAACATGGGAAAGAGAGCAGACAAGGAAAAACACCAAAGGCAAGAAAGAGGTAGGCTGGAGCTTCATTCCGGGCTCCCCACCTTCTCTGCAGCCCCAGCTCCTGAGAGAGCCCTGGGCTGGATGTGGGGACTCCACGGACATCAGACATCGGCACTGTCCTCTTATGCCTCCGCCTGAATTTCTGGGCACTGGCAGCACTTTTAAAAATGACAACAAGCTTGGGAGCTTCCAGAATGTCTCCTGGTCCAGGCTGAATGGAGTCTCCAGGCTCTGTCCCGACCAAATTAAACACCCGAGCCCAGAACTACCCCAGGCGCCGGGGCTGTCTAGGGTGTCAGCTGGGTCTGTTTGGCTGGAGATTACAAATCCTCAGGCTTCTGGGACCATGTTCCAGAGAGTTCCGGACCGTTCGGTCTCATAACCAACCGAGAGAGCCTCCAAATTTGGGAAAAACCGAGAGGCCTTTGGGAAGAAAGCCACTGTGAGACCATTCTTCCTCACTGGCTTTGTCAAAAGAAAGCACAAGAGCTCGTTTTCTGGCTAGGTTTCGGGGATGAATCAAAAACATGAAATCTCCCGGGGCCTCAGCCCTCTGATGAATCTCCCACCGGAGACCCTGGCTGCCCCTGCTCCTCACTCCTTCACCGCCCCCCCCCCACCACATTCTACACACCCCACCAGGTCCTTAAGGATATTCAGCACGTACCGCACTGTCCTGGCCACAAAACAGTGAGCAAAGCGGGGCTCCGAGCCCAGCGGAAAGCCCCAGGTCTGGCCAGGCAGGCAGGTGAGACTCCTTCCTGGGTTTGGGGCTCACGACAGATTCCCGAAATCTGGCCCCCAGGTCCTTGCTGCCAAACCGGGGTACACTCCTATCTGTACCCCGAGGAGACTCTTCCGAGCAGCAAACTGGCCCAACCCCAGGGTTGCCTGGCCGGTAAACTGAGCGGGGGCGGGGGGGGGCAGTGATAGTGCCAACTGGGCTGAACCATGGAGGGGGCCGGATCTCTGAACGGGACCTCCCCTGACCTCTGGGCACACAAGGAGAAAGAAGATGAGGGAGCCCTGCTCTGCTCGGCCAGCGCCAGGGTCTGTGGGCTACAGCACCGAGGGGCAGGCTAAGGCCACGGGCACTGGGCGGAGAGGTCCCTGGCTCCCGCGGGACAAGTGCACCATCTGCACATCTGTGCGGCTCTTGGTGCCACGGCCTCATGAGTGAGCCACCGTATCACTGCCCCCACTGGCAAGATGGCCACCTCTGTAAATGTGGCCTGAGCAAGTGCCCCCCACGCACCGGGCACTGGGATGGCTGTGCCCACCACTGGCCCTGGGAGCTTGAGCTCTGGGTTTGTCTCTCCAGGCAGGGCAGCCCCTGGAGCCCCCACCCCATGTCCAGGCTCCCCGGGCCCTCGGTGGGCGGGGGTATAGAGCTCACGGGCTCCTGGGGCACAGGCAAGGCACCCGGCTTGCCCCTGCTCTCCCCCTTGGCCCCAGACGAGACTGTTCTCTTAGCTCAGAGCCCACACACAAGCAGGACTTGCCAAAGGGCTGCTGGCCGAGGAGGTTGCCCCACCTGCACGTCTCCTCCCTGACACGGCCTCCCTGCCTTGCTCCCCTTTCAGGAAGGTGGGCCGCCCGAGCCCACCACCTGTCTTCAGTCAGGTTGTCCAGCACCAGCCTGTGGCCCCCCATCTGAGATGCTATGGGGTGGGGAATGGCAGAGGAGGTGGGGTGACCTCTCCAGGGAAGCAACCCGGCAGTCCACATGAGCCCAGCCTCCACTCTGATGGGGAGAAACCTATGGCACCTCCAGGGAGCTCTGCCAGGCCGGAGGGGGACTCCCTTGGCTTGGCCAGGAGCCTGAGCATCTGCTGCACTCAGAGGGAGCCCCGGGTGGGCACCGCAGAAGCTACAAATCTGCAGTGCTGACCACACTGTGAGCCTCACCCCCATGGGGACCAGACAGGCCCTTGCCTGTGGCCTTGGAACACTTTCCATCACCCAGATCGCCACATTTCGGCGTCCACCCCCACCCGCCCCTTGCAAATACCCACCCCCCCCACCCAGGTCCAAGAGCAGCAGCAGCACCCCCCATGCTCCCAGGAGCTGGCTCTGCGCTCGGTGCTGCCGGCCACATCCACCTAAATCCCAGGACAACCCTCGCGGAGAGGAGAAACTGAGGCTCGGGCTCAGACACTTCCCGTGAGCCACCCAACTTTCAATGGCAGTGGGCTTGCCCTCATGAGCACTGCACCACGCGGGCTCCCGGTTGCCCCATCCGTCACCTCTCTGGAAGGTAACTCTGCCTGCCCCTCTGGATGCAAACTCTGCCCACCTGCCTCCTGCCTCGTTCCAAACCTTCCTGGAGATCCGTGTCCTCCAGAAAGCCTTTCTAGACAGATGCCCGGCAGCGTGAGATGTGCCCCCACCTCCCCAGCCCAGGTCTGATGCTCGGCCCGGCCTGGAAGCCCATGACAGAGGGGCTTCTGCTACCCCATGCGGGCATGGCGGCTCTCCTCCCCACACCGAAACCGTGGGTGTGCCCGGTCCCGTGTTCTGGACACAGAGAGTACCAGGCCACTGTCCCCTTATCGCTGCAGAACAGGCACCAGCCAAATCGCCCAGGCCCGGCTCCTCCAGTCCAGCCGAGTGAACTCAACGCCACACGGCTCCCGCCTCCTGCCCCAAAGGTGCCAACGACAGGGAGCTGGTACTCATGAGGGGCCTTGTGTCTGGCTGAAAAGCAGGAGGCGTCACCCGAGAGGCCCACTGGCCTTAATCAGGGACAGGTCTGTACCCATCACCAAGCAACAGGCCTTGTCCTTCTGGGAGGAAAGGGGCACCTGCCTCCAGCAGGCGAGGGAGCCCCTGTCCCAGAGGTGTCTGGGCTCCCAGATGAGCGGGTTTGTCCGCCTGGTCCCTTCCCCGCCCCCCACCAGGAGACCCGCTCCCTGCCCTGGCCCCCCAGCCCCACCGGCCTGCTCTCCGGGGCCCAGAGCTCCAGGACCCCTCTAGGAGGGTCCTCCAAAGAGACAGCAGAGGGTCTAGAAGGGCAGGCACAATCTGTACACGACAAAGCACAGCTGTGGGACCAGAGTGCCGAGGTTCCGGGCCAGACTGCGTTTGCACAAACATCCAGGACTTTCAGGATTCTTTCCCCGCATACGACTATGGTTCCAGCAGACAGCGCTGAGGAAGGCGGGCAGCAGCTGGCCCCTGCAAGGGCTTTGCTACACAAAGACCAGACTTGTAATAGCGTTCGCGAGAACAGATGTGGCCTGCTCTCACCCAAGAACATGCCGCCCAACAGCTCCGTGCCTCCACCGACCCAGGGTGAGATCAGGGAAGGAGTCGTCCCTCCGGGCCCATCTTCCCGGGGGACGGGGGGGGGGGGGGATCAAAACTCTCTAAAAAAAAAAAAAATCACATGAGCAAAATACAAAACTCTCTTCTTGCTCCTACATGGGGGTTCTCCACAGAGCCCCAAGGTCATCCCGCAAGGGAAGGCCGAGGCCAGTGTGGGACGTTCACGCCCATGAAGACCACTGCCACCCTCTCAGTGCCCGGGGGAGAAGTGAACCCGACAGACATGCCCGTGAGAGAGGGCAGGCTGAGTCCCCATGCCTCCTCGACAATGTGACAGACCCAAAACGAGAAGGGTGCTCCCCGGGGCAGAGGACAGACGTGCCTGGGACGTGGGGCATCAGCAGATCCACACACCCCACACACATCCACCTGAGGCAGCTTCCCGTCGGCCCTGTAGGGGCATGCTGCTCCAGCCTGGACACCCACCCCAGCTGCCTTCCCCTCCGCCCTGCGGGGCATGCCACCCTGGCCCGGATACTCCCACTAGCTCCAAACCTCCCAAAGACACCCGACGAGGGCCCTCTGGCTCCCCTGCAGGATTCCAGTCTGCAAGCATTGCAAACCACCCCCCGCAATGCCGTGGCTCAGAACTTGCCAGGCTTTGCTGGTGGCCCCTGGGGCTTCTGTTTTTCAGCCATGAGCGCGTGCGTCGTGACAGGCCGTGTCCGCGGGCCCAAGAACTCTGGGGGCACAGCAGCGGCTGAGGGGCTGCCAGTCTTCCCCCCAACCCCTTTCGTCCTACCTTGCACAAACCCCGAGACACCACGTGGGCAGCCCCACGGACCCAGACCAGAACTCCTCCAGCTCTGCTCTCACCACTCCGGCTGCCTCCCCAGGACAGTCCCAACTCCCGGTGGGCACGCCTGGCCTGGCCCTCTGATCCGCTCCAACTGGCCCCTCCTTGTGCCCCATTCTCCAGTGGACCAGCTCATTCCGGCCTCCCCCGCTTCTGCCTGCTGCCCGGGACCTGAGTGCTCTCCTCCTCCCTCCTGCAACTGAATTCCGACTTCCGCCCAAGGTCTGCCTCCTCCACTGCGACCTTTCCCTGCCTGGGCCCCGCTGCATTGGATCCGTCACTGCTCCTTTAGGTCGTGCGCTGTCCTCCTTCTCAGACTTTGCTGACGGCTCCTTCCCCACCTCCGACCGTTCCAGGCCCGGCCCCCAACACCCACGTGCACTCCAAGCTCCTGGGACACTTAGGGAGGCCATGCCGGTCCCTGAGCTCACACACCCTTCCTCCCAGAAGTCCAGAGGGCTCTAACGCCTGACCCCTCTGCCTTTAGAGCCCTTTCAGCTTGTCAGAGCACACAACAGGACGACCGATGCACACAGGGAACCAGAGGTTCCCTAAGAGTGAGAGATCTCCCCCGGGACCCACAGGGCTGCCCACTGTCGCACCAGGATGGTCTCAATGAGGCCATTGTCTCCAACCAAATGAGAGGGTCAAGAAGCCGCCTGGGAGCCAGGGCAGAGGCCGCCAACATCTCCACATGGGGCCTGTTGGGGTCAGGATGGAGTCACACCCGGGGACCCGGAGGCAGAGGTGCGAACTGGAACAGCTAGAGGACCACCCCACCCCCAAGTCTCCCCCCGCCCCGCCTCGGCGCTACCATGGAATCCTGGCCTTCCCCACACGCCCCACTGCCCGCTGCCGGCCCAAGGCTTTCAGAACCGCAAGCCAACCTCACTCCCACAGGCCCCAGGGAGGGTGCACGCGCGGCGCGGGACCTGAAGGGGGCAGCCGTCTCCAGACGGGCTGGTTCTCACACTTGGACACTTAGGAAAGGCTCCCGAGAGCAACAGTGGGAGTCTCAAAGGAGAGCCATGCTCTGGGCCCGAAAAAGCCGAAACAGAACGAAGGAGAGGTAGGGAGACCCCAGTAGGAGCACATTATCCACGATGTCCAAACAGCAGGGCAAAAGCCATCACCGCCCTGCAGACCAGAACTCCCCTTGTTCAGTGCTCAGTGCCAGAATCACAAAAGCGCTCGGGCCACTGAGCCAAGAGCAGGCGCGTCCTCTGCATGGGTGTGCCAGCCACTAGACCCCAAACACTCTAGTCTCTTCACACCCTTGCCCAAGCCAGCCCAGGCCCAGCCCAGAATCACAGCTGCTGCCACTCGGCTTGGGATCCACCCAGAAGTGCCCCACAGGTACGGCTCACCCCAGGTAGACCATGCGTGCTGCAGAGCTCGGGACACACAGATCCCAGCCCTGGCGCTGCACACGCCCCCCCCCCCCCCGGGGGGGTTAGGCGACCGCCTGGCTGGGCCTGGCACCTGGAAGTCTAAAACTCCTTCCAGCATAGCCGCCCCAAGGCCGGGCCCACCAGAGGGCTCTGCCCAAGGCTGCCTGGGAGCCCCTCGGAGGGGCGGGGGCTCCAGGTCCCAGCAGAGGCAGGCCCGCCCCTCAGAGTTCCGGCCCTAGAAGTGCTGTCTGCAGACTATTGTGTGAGCTTCCCTCCCGACCGCTTTATTTACTCCCCAGGACGCCAGGACGCAGAGCCACAGGCAGTCACGAGGACGCACGAAGGCGCGCGCGCACACACACACACACAAACACACACACACAAACACACACACACACACACGGACACAGGCTCAGGGCTGGGGGAAGCCCGGCGCACTCGGACGGAAGAGCCCCCCAAGTCTCTGCATACTCTGTACACCCCGAAGGGGGGAGGGGACCAAAATGCGCTCCCTACCGGCCCGCAGGCCCCTCCTCCCCCGCGCCGCCCGACTCCAGGAGGCGGAAGGGGGTGCCCCGGGCCTGGATGGGGGCCCAACGGGCGCCCCCCTCTAGACCCCGCCGGCCCGAGCCGGGTCCGCTCGGCGTCCTCCCCCGCCGGAATTCGGCTCGGTCCGGCCCCGAAACGCGTGGGGGAGGGCAGCCGCCCTCTGGGCAGGACGCAGAGGCGGATGACCGGTTCCCCGCCCCGCCGCAGGGCCGCGGGGGCCCGAGGGCCCGACGGGGAGCGCCGCGGGGAGGGGACTGAGCGACGGCCGCGAGGGAGCCGCGCGCCCCGGCCAGTTCCGCGGGCGCCCCGCGAGCCCTCGAGGGGACTGTCGCCGCTCGGCAAATACAATAAAAGGAAGGAAGCCGGGAGGCAGCGCGGGGGCCGCCAAGGCGCGCGGGCCCCCGAACCGGGTCCTCCACGTAGGCGACAGGGGCGCGGGGCAGGGGGCGCGCGGCCGGAGGGCGCCCCTTCGGGGGTTCCCGCCCGCCCCTCCGCGCGTCCGCGGCGCGCCCGGCACCCACCTTCGAAGTCCGAAATGATCCCGTCCAGCTGCGCGTTGACCGCGGGGTCGGACATGGTGGCTGGCGGGCGGCGCGGCGCGCGGAGGGCGGCGGCAAGGAAGCGCCCCGGCGGCCCGGGCCCTGAGCCCGCACTCCCGCCGAGCAGAGCTGGCCGCCCGAGCCCCTCGGCCCCTGGGCTCGGCTGAATGAATGGGGGAGGCGGGCGGGCGCCGGGCCTCGGCTCCCCGCGCCCCCGCCCCGCCCCGCCCCCGCCGCCCGGGCGGATCAGGTTCCCGCACCCGGCCCGGCCTCCCCGGCTCGCACTGGCTGCTCAGCCCGCCCGTCAAGGCCGGGGCCTGGCGGGGGGGCGGGGGGGTGCTGGGGCCCGAGCGGACGCCGCGGGGACAGGCCGAGTCCTGGGCGCCCGACGCGGCGCCCCGCTCCTCCCCGCCTGGCCCGCGCCCCGGGGACGGCGACCGACGCGGCTCGGCCCCTCCCCCCCGGACGCCCCGCCGCGGCCAGATGTGGGCGGATGTGGGGGCCGGGAGGCGGCGCGGGGGCGGTGCCGAGGGGGGAAGAGATTCCTCCCCTTCCCTGGGGCGCAGGGTTCCTCCTGAGGGAGGTTTTATTTACGCAGCCAAACAAAGTTCACCGCCGCCGCCGCCGCCGCCGCCTTCCCGCGCTCAGCGGCTGCAAGGGTTAAGCGCCCGAGCTGCCGGGCCGGGGCACCCCCGCCTGTCGGCCCGGAGCCGCGGAGCGAGGGGCGAGCGCAGGAATCACATGGCCCCCCCGGGGGGGGGCGACCCTCCAGCGATTCCCGATCCCTACCCGTCCACCCCCGGGGTCACTTGCTGCACCCTCCGAGCCAGGTGACAGAAAAGGTGCCAGCCTGGGGGGGGGGAGCAAGGAAGGAGCGCCCCTGCCAGAACAGCCAGGGAAAGGTGCCACCTCCAGCTTCCACAATAAGGGGGGCAGCTTGGTGGCAGAGCATACACCATGGTCTTTCCCCCTGGTAAGGCGACGATATTCCCTAGGATCTGAAGGAAGGAGTTCCGTAATGGGAGAAAGGGGGCTCCCCATCTCCGCTGTACCTCAGGCCTGGTCTTGCCCTCCAAGGCAGCCGTTTCTACACGTGCCCATCCAAACACTGATTAAATTCTGTCCCCGACAAGGACGGCAGGCAGGTCCCTCCAGGCTGGAGACAACAGGACGGGCTGGAACTTGCAAAGCTAAAGGATGGAGCCCCCAGGAAGGGCCCCCCAGGGCTGGTCCCCACAGCGGAGGGGGCCTCCCTTCCACTCCCCCTGCTAGTTAGTTGGGCGCTGGGCTCCAACCTACTCTCCCCCTCATTATCTTAGACCCAGAACCTCTGCCCGAAGTCAGGCCCCGTGAGAGTCCGTGGCGGGGAACACACCCTCCCCGCTGGTGCCTGTCCTCTGTGTGAGGCCTGGGAGTGCCTGAGAGCTGGTCCTGGGTCTCAGGTTGATCACTGCCACTCCCCTCCCAGTCCCCCACACCCCTAGTCTGGAAAGATCCCAAATGGGCAGGGGATGAGGAGGCCCGACTGCCATCCCAGGTACTCCCCACCTCTTTCAGAGAACACACTGGGTTGGCTGGCTTTATCAAGTAGATGAAATCGAGTCCTTTCTTTTTAAGAAAACCAGTCACTCCCTCCCTCATGCTTTGGATATTTTGAACTATTTTCAACTAAGGGAGTTTGTGGACATGGAACTGCAAAACCACAGACATTTCAGATGCGCACACACCCTCCTCTGCCTGGGAGCCCGGGTTTCAAGAAGGGAGTCACGGCTGCCATGGAGGGCACCCCGATGGCCTTCCCAGTGGCCCTGGCATGTCACGTTGGAAAGCCAGTACCTAGGCCTGCCTGACGGCCCAGCCCTCCGGGCCACCTGTCCACCCAGTATTGGGGAGTTTGGTGGTCCACTGCCCCTGCGAAGCAACCTAACTACCCAGGCCCCTGAGAAGATGCTGGTCCACAGCATTATTCGCCAGTGTTTTTATAAAAAGCACCTGGTGAGTGTAGACACACCCATGCGATTGTTCTCCCAGAGAGCGGGCATGGAGTTCCACCAGATTAGCATAGGGTCAACTTATTGTGCATTCTTCATGTCCATTCACAGTGGAGCTGAGCAGACGTGGGCGTATCTCCTCGGGGAGCCCAGCCAGGGTGCACGCCTCGCCAAAATGCTCCCCTGTGGGAACCTAAAGGACAATGGCAGGAGGGAACCAACCTCCACAGCCAGAAAGTGCCCCATGTTGGCATGACTGCACTCTAGAGGCCATCCGGTCCATACCCCCGCCTTCCGTTTAACCACCGGGGCCACGGCTGCCAGGCCTTGACACCTCCAGGTAAGGAGATTCCCCGTGCTCCCTCCGGAAACCCTGCCCAGCGCTTGGCCACACTCCCAGCCAGGAAGTTCGCCCCTGTATCTAACCAACTGCTCTAATTGTACATCATTTATTTCCTCTTTTTTTTCTGTCTTCAGAGGAGATGGGAAACAGCTGGGCACCACCCTTCACATAATAATCACCTTCTCCAAACTCGAAGACAATCCGGCCGCTCCTCGGCCTTCTCTTTCCCTGCTGAAATCGTGCACCCAGCCCTGCCTGTCTCAGCCCGGCCTTTGATCACCTCTGATGGCTTCGTCCGGTCCGCAGAGTAGGCCTGATCCTGAGGGGCAGGTGAGGGGTCCCTAGGCCCCTTCTCAGGGCAGAACAGTCAGGGCGGGGCAGGGGGGTTAGGACGGGCATTCCTGGCAGGGGCGCTGGGCAGGTAAAGTGAGTAGCAGCAGAGAGAGGAAAGTGAGCTTAAATTTGGCAAGAAAAAGAGAACCACAAGGCGTCCACATTCTGCAGTGGTACCCTCTTCCAAGGCCATGGGGAAGGCAAGACTGTAGGTCTGGCCCAAGGGGAAAGTGTGATTAGAGGGGACACTGGAGGGGCGACCCGCCTCCCAGGTTCCCCCATGAGACCTGTGATGGGTGCTCCAAAAACACACATCCACCCGAACCTCAGAATGGGACCCAATTCGGTATAAGGATTTCTGCAGATGTAATTAAGGTGAGGATCTGTAGATCAGCTAACTCTGGATTAGGGTGGCCCCTAAATCCAATGACAAGTGTCCCTGTAAGAGGCCAAAAAGGAGACACAGAGAAGCCATGTGAAGTTAGAGGCAGAGATTGGAGGGATGTGGCCACAAGCCAGAGACACTTGGGACCCCAGAGGCTGGAAGAGAAGAGGAAGGATTCTTCCCTTGAGCCTTCTTCAGAGGGAGCGAGGCCCTGCTGACACCTTGATTTCAGGCTTCTGGCCTCTAGAACCGTGAGAGAAGACTTTTCTGCTGCGTTAAGCCCCTCGAGTGTGGTCCTTTGTTAATGGTGACCCCCAGACGCTCTACAGACCTCGACCCCACCAGCACCTCCCAAAGATGTGTATGAGCTGCACAACCTGCTGCAGGTAAGGAACGCTGCCCAGCAGGTGGCCGTCCTGAGGGGACCTCCTGGGGGGCTGGGGAAACCCTGACAGCAAGCAGCAAGTTTTAATAACACCTGAGGGCCAGGGATGGGCAAGAAAGGTCTAATATGAAGTCCAGTTCTAAACCTCTCTGGGAATGGGAAGGAGCAGGCCTGGAGAGAAACCCCACGGGTCAGGCCCTGGTGGGATGAGCCTTGGGAAAGAGAGGGAGGGAGGAAGTCAATGGGCGGAAACAGCCATTTGGCTCAACCTCGGTATCCATGACCCGGGGCTCCATGTGGGGATTGGGGAGCAGAGGGAGGACAGTGGCTCTTTGCCCGGCTGCCCTAGGCCTTTGGCCAGGACACTCTGTTAAGTGGACCATCTGTTTCCTCAAAGACCAGGACAGGCACCCATGGTCTCGGCCCTGCCCAGGCCTGGCGCACAGTAGGGCCTCCCTGAGCTCCAGAGCCTTGGATCCATCAGCTGCCCGACCTTCCACAGCCCCCAAGCTCCCTCAGTCCGCCATCTTTGTAAATGGTCCCTCCATCCACCAAGTGGCTCAGGCCAAGTATCTTGGCATCACCCTTGGGTCCCGTTTCCCTCACCCCCACATCCAGGCCATCAGTGAGTTTCCATCTCCAAAATATCTACGGGTCGGGCTGCTGCTGACCTCAAGTGCTCCCAACTCAGGTCCAAGCCCCCCCCCCCCAGTGGTACATGCTGCCTAATGTTTAACAACCGGCACTTTGGGGGTTAAAAAAAAAAAAAACACCTGATTATTCGGTAGCATTTGCCCATTTCTGTGGTGTAAATACCCTCACCCTGGCCAACTTTGAGCTACCAGTGTGACACCACTGAAGGCCCAGCAGGGAAGCTCTGGGAAGGAACCGTCACGGTGTAGCATTTCTATCGTACAGATAGGACAAGCGATGCTGAGCTCCAAAACACAGAGAATATACTAAAATGTACTGAAAGACTTGGGAAGTGTGAGTTCTGTGTATTTATCACCTTTGTTTGTAATGTCATTACTTGTAATTTGTATTATATAAATCTAACAGATAACTTTGTTTTATAGTATGATGTTTCTAATAGCGCAATGCATTTTTTATTGTGCTAAAAACATACATAACATAAAATTTATCACTTTAACCACTTCTAAGTGTACAGCAAAATGGCATCAAGCGCACTCACGCTGTTGGGCACCCATCAGTCCCGACCATTCCCAGGACTGTTGTCATCCTCCCAAACGGAAACTCCTATTGCCATCAAACAGGAGTCCCTGTGTCCGCCCCTCTGCTCCCACGGCCCACGGCAGTCACCACTCTACTTTCTGTCTCTGTGAATTTGGCTGCTCTAGGGAACCTCACACAAGTGAAATCATAGTGTTTGTCCTTTTGTGCCTGGCTTAGTTCACTGCGCATAATGGCCTCAAGGTTCATCCATGTGGTCACGAGTGTCAGGATTTCCTTCCTTTTTAAGGCTGATATTCTATTGTACGTACACACCACATTTTGTTTATTCCTTCATCCGTCGACGGACACTTGGGTTGCTTCCATTTTTTTGGCTGTTGCAAATGAGGCTGCTAGGAACCTGGGTGTGCGCATGTCTCCTTGAGTCCCGCGTTCATGCTTTTGGGCATTTACCCAGAAGTGAACCTGCTGGATCATATGGTAATTCCGTGGTATTTAATTTTAAGCAATAATTTATACATAATTTATTTTGTATTTTATATACATTCCACAAAATATTAATTATGTTTTTTACATACTGCTGTGATTAAATTTCTAATAATGGTGGTGTTTAACAACTGCTCACAAAATACCTCCAAATTGAACTGGCCGCTCCACGCCACCCTCTCCCTCCTGCATTCCTGCAAAGCCTCCTCGCTGAGGTGCCTGCTTCTTACTCTTGCTCCCCTCCATTCAGATCTCAGTGAAGCTTAAAGATCAGATTATGTCACCTCCAATGGCCCCGTTCACACTTAGAATCGAGTGCAGACTCCTTACCTTGGCTGCCACGGTCCCACATGCCCAGGCCCCTGCCCACCTGGTCTACTCACTGGCCCACTTCACACTGCCTTCTGCCTCAGGACATATGCCTCAGCTGTTCCCTCTGCCTGGGCAGCGTCCCTAAGGTGTCCCCCCGGCTGGCTTCCTGTCTGTCATTTCTGTCTTAAATATCAGAGCCACCATCCCAGGGGCCCCCAGGAGACCCCTTGAGACAGTTGCTTCCTCGCCTCCAGGCACGCAAGGAGGACTCCCCAAGCACCTGCCAGATCCCTGTTGCAATGACAAAGTTCAGTTTCCTTCACAGGATGGCTGGGTCATGGTGACTCCTGACGGGGAATCAGCCCATGGGGGCGGGGCGGGGGGGACATTCAGAACTCACACGGACTCCCTGCATGCCCACCAGCCACCACACAGACCTGCCCCAGCCCCAGCCCCAGCATTCAGGATGACAGGCAGGGCGCCATCTGCACCCGGACCCAAGTGCCAGGACCCCGTCTCCCTTTATATGGCCCTGTGACACCGTTGGAGCCCTACCACCGAGTCTCCCGGGCTGCCGGATTGTGAATCTTCCCGTGAAGCCTGTCTGTGGGTGCAGCTGACATTTAATCAGTGTGTAGGCCACAGAACACCCTTACACCATCTGCCTGGCTGCTTAAATGCAACCATAAGGTTTCACTTCAAAGGGGAATGCCGTTTTCTTAGCACATGATTAATCTGTTCTCCAGACTCCCCAGCTATCGCCCCAGCCTGCTTTGTTCAGAAAATTTACAGCAAACTCTGACCACAGCAGCCCGGGCCTTATCTCTGAGGCAGGGAGCTTTTTAAACAAAGTATTACTCTTCTAAACTCATGCTTTCGAGTCACAGAAGGAAGCTGCCGGCCAGCAGGACCCAGGCAAGCTCCCTGCTCCCTGGCTGCAGGCCTCCCGCCCCTGCCCCGCCCCGGCCCCCCCAGCCCCGCTGACAGATGCTCAGGACCCCGGCAGCTTGCAGCTCCCGTGGCCTGGCCCTGAGGGGGCCTGCAGCCCTGCCTGGCCCTCCCATTTTCCATTTCACTTGTAAATTTTCCTGCAGGGACATGAAAGCCAATGGGACCACCTGAGCCAAGGCAGGGCAGGGGCGGTGGCTGCTAACACGGAGGGGGGTGAGGCGGGGTGGCGTGCAGAAGATTGCTCGGAAGCTGTGACCCTCCAAGGTGATTCCTCACCGGCTCAACTCGGGGGCTCTGGCATGTCCAATGGGCTCTTGGCTAGCGGGTTCAGATGCCTGGGTCCCCACCATGGGCTTGGCGAGTGATCACCCAGCTGGGAAGGGGGAGGAGGAAGGCAATGGCTCATGCTGTATCCCTGATGCGTTCCCTCTTCACACAGTCCGTTCTGACCCCAGCCCCCAGAACAGGGCTTTGGAAGGGACTTGAGTCCCCAGCCCGCTGACCGCCAGCAGAGGCTAGAGGTACAGAGATGAGCTGGGGGCACACAGCATCCCCTGCACCCCAGCTGATGGGGAGAAAACAAACAAACAAATACTCTTGCCCTCCCAGGAGCTCCAGAGTCCCACAGGGGCCTCAAAGGAGGGGCCGGCCTGGTACCCACCCAGCCTCAAAGCAGCAAGTGGTTGTGCCTCACCCCTGGCGCTGCCAGGACACCTGGCCAGGCCACCCTACCCGAGAGGACAGGCTGTCCCCTGGGTGTCCTGACCGCCTCACTGCCTTTCCCGAGCAGGCACCCTGCTCCGAGGGCTCAGAGGCTGGAGGCAGCTCACTACTGCTGCAGTCTGGGGACAAGAGCTGAGTCACCAGCCTTCCCCCAGCTCCACGTCAGCAGGAACAACAGCATCTGAGCAGGATCCGAGCAGAGAAGAAAGGGCAACAGGCCCTCTGTGGCTGAACTTATTTTTAAAGTCGCCGCAGTGACCGAGGAGACGTTGTCCCCAGGGAGCTGCCTGTCCGCCTGCCCCCTTGGACTCGGGCCACATGCCCTAACAGTGCTCCTGCCCACTGCACAGGAGACAGCCAGCAAGCAGGTGGGAGGAAAGCGGGCTGAGGCTCAGAGTGGCAGCCGTCAACACAGGAAGGGCAGGAAAGGGGGAACCCCCTTTCCTCTTCACCCTCTCACAAGGGTCTTCGGGGCTTATGGGGCATGCACAGCCCTTGCTGGGATCCCCCTTCAATGCCCACCCCTTAAATGCCCATCCACCCTACCCCTGAACACCTCCAGTGACAGGGAGCTCAGTGCCTATTAATGCTGCTTACTTGGTCTTTGTCCAGTTTGGGCTGTTTAAAAAAGACAGAGCTAGAAAGAGACAGAGTGGGGGCGGGAGGCAGTGAGGGAGAGAATTAAAGTTTGCCTGACTATTGTTTTTGCCCATGGAAGAAGGTATCAACTCTACTCTTTTCAAGAATAGAAAAGTGAGGGGCACCTGGGTGGCTGAGTCAGTTAAGTGTCTGCCTTTCGGTCAGATCATGACCCCAGGGTCCTGGGATCGAGTCCCTGCATCGGGCTCCCTGCTCAGCGGGAAGCCTGCTTCTTCCTCTCCCTCTCCCTGCTTGTGCTTTCTCTCTCTCTCTCAGAAATAAATAAAAATCTTAAAAAAAAAAAAAACTTGGGGCGCCTGGGTGGCTCAGTCATTAAGCATCTGCCTTCGGCTCAGGTCATGATCCCGGGGTCCTGGGATGGAGCCCGGTATCGGGCTCCCTGCTCAGCAGAAGCCTGCTTCTCCCTCCCCCACTCCCCCTATTTGTGTTCCCTCTCTCGCTGTGTCTCTCTCTGTCAAATAAATAAAATCTTTAAAAAAAAAAAAAAAGAACTTAAATAGAAAAGTGAAAAAAACAAACAAAAAACCCCAGAAAAGTGGAAAGAAGATGCAGAAGTATGTGTTGCCAGCAGCCTTTCTAGGGGCCTGGAGTCTGGGGCATGTGGCCCTCCATTTTGAGGAAGGGGCTGAGATGCGGGCCCCCAGGGAAGGTTGGAGGAGGGGCCCCTACGGGGACATCAGCTCCCAGGTGTCCCTGGCAACAGTGGGAACCTGACTATAGAAGCTAGCCCGGGAAAGCTCAGGGCCTGCTGTGGGGCCTGGAAGAGAACTGGTTCCCCATCAGCTGGTCGCTGTGGGGAAATGTCCCCAGAAGCCAGCCAGTGAGCCAGGGGCTCCTAGAAACAGGAGCCAGGGGAGGAGCAAGTATCTCGAAACCCCTGGGCTACGGGCCCCTCCTCAGCCTTCGACCCCAGGACCCCGGGTACTTGGGAACTCTGCGCAGGGGCACACCCGGGGTCAGGTGGGGGGAGGGGAGAAGAATGGGTGCCCGGGCCACTGTCCGTACCAGGCTTCTAGGGGCTCAGCGGGAAGCCACACGTATTTTGGGACAGTCTTGAGCCGGCAGGTCCCCAGCCCCCAGCCTCTCCCTCTCCTCCTCCTCCTCACTTCCACTGAGCATCTTGGGCCATGCGTCACCTTCTCTATACCTCCACAGAAGGATGGAGAAGAAAGAAGAGGAGCCAGCCGGCTCACTCAGGAGACACTTGAGAGCACAACATCTGGGGACAAAGGGCCCGGCGTCGGTATCCAAAATATCCCTGTGGGCTGGATTCTTCTGCCCGATCCCGCCCACCAGGAATTGAGAGGAGGTTGTGTACCCCCGGATGCATCCCTTGGCCCGGTGTGACCCCCAGGGGAGGGTGGCCACTGTGCCCCGCTGTACCTGGGATGCTGCCTCTGGGTCTTGGCCCGGAGCCTCGGGAACAGAATGCTCTGTGTGGGAGGGAGCCTGGCTGGGCCCCCTCCCAACAATCTGGTACTGCTTTCCTGGATAATGAAATCTCCCCACTGCCAGTGCTGCTGGGGCCAGCCGGCAGCCAAATCAACCTCAATGAACCATTTGTCCCTCGTGTGAAGTGACCTCAGGGACGGGGACGTAATGGGTTTGCTATTAACACACCCCGCCTGGTGCTCTGCTCCCCGCCCCCCCCCAGCATGAGTCACTCACCGAGATGACAAGGCTGGGCTGAGGGCCCTGACCAGGGGGATACCAGCCCTGGCCAGGCTGTGAGGAGATAGACCAGTCCCAAGGACAAAGGCTGCCCAGTGGAGAGGCCGGGGGGCGGGGGGCACCCCCAGAGGCTTCCCCTGGACTGTCTATATCCGGAGGCCCCTGTGTGTCTCTTTGGTTCCCTGGGCATCTGGGCAGCCGTGGCCCTGCCCACGTGGGGACAGACAGTCTTCCGGGAGACTCCTGCAGATGGGGAGCTGAGGGGGTGAACCAACGTGGGAACTGGCCAGAGGGAAGAGGGACAAGACAGCCCAAGGCCTCTGAGGGCCAGCAGTCCCCCCAGCACCTCCGGGATGGCCCCAAGTCAGAGACAGGTTTGGGGTGTCACTGTCTTTCATTACTACTAAACACTCGGGCTCCCTCACACGCGTGGCCGCAGGCTCTGGGGAAGGAAGCGTGCAGGCAGGCCCCAAGCTGATCTCCCTGCCCAGGGTGTCTGCTCCTCCCAGCCTAACTCAGAGCTGCTGGGGGGACACTCTTTCTAGAATGCACATCTGACCTTCACCTGCTCAAGATGGTGAGAGCCTAGCAGGGCCCCCCAAGGCCATCCCAGGGCCTCTGTCCCCATGCCCCCTGTTCCTGCCCAGCTGCTCCTAGTTCCCGGACAAGCCAGTGTCACACCTCTGTGCCTGTCCTCTTCTGTCCCCTCTGTGTGGTAGCCCCCCTGCCACCCTCCTTGGCCAGCTCATCCTTTTTTTTTTTTTTCATCTTTTTAAGTAGGCTCCATGCCCAGGATGGAGCCTAATGCGGGGCTTGAACTCACGACCCTGAGATCATGCCGTGAGCAGAGATCAAGAGTCAAACGCTTAACTGACTAAGCCACCCAGGCATCCCATGGCCTTCAGGTACTCGGCTCAGATGCCACTTCTCAGAAGCCTCCCAGGAACCCCTGGCTGGAGGGACTCTCTTCCGGACCCTTCTGTGAGTTTTCCCAGTGATCAGGGCAGCCTCTGCCCTGGACCATTCGCTGGAGGAAGCCAGGAATCAGCCTGCGGGGGTGACACTCCTCTCCTGCCACCGGGAAGAACACAGCCAGGGGAGGAAGGAGGCAATGAGCATGCCCTTGTCCATCCCCAGCCATCCTGCCAGCCAGATGGGCTACCTTGTCCTAACAGCTGTTCTCCAGCAGAGAGAAATTTCCCACCTCGGGGACAGGGTGGAGATATGCCAGAGGGGGCCACGTCTACACTGGTCTCAGAGACCACAGAGTCTGGATCTCTGCGGTTTTTTCCAGCCACAGGGCCGCAGACCTGGCCCCGGGCCTGCCGCTCCTGCCCAAGTGAGCACACATCTGGAGCTGCACGGCCCCCAGGGCGGGGCAGGCGGGGCAGGCGGGGTCCGGGGGTTAGCTGAAGCCACAGCACCAGTGGAGAACAGACCCGCACATGAATCCAAGTGGAGCCTTTGGTACCAGGGGCATCATTTTCAAGGAGGTAAGCGCGGACATTCCAGACCAGTGAATCACCAGATGTCAGCACATCTCAATAGGGCCGTGGCCCACCCCATGGCTGGAGAGAAGGAAACAGACGGAGCCTACGTGGCGCATGTGGTCTTCTGGGCCGGCAGGGTGTGCAAGGCCCAGGACTGAGAGGTTCCCACTCGATGATGAATGATCTCGATCATCTATCTAGGAAGAGGCTAGCATTGTCCAGTCGGGGACCTCAGATCTCCGAACACGGGTCCCCTTTCTGCAGAACCATGTGGCTTCCCTGGTGCCCACCCCATCCAGCCAAGCCTCAGGTGCCCGGGACACAACAGCACCACACAACCGCGGTCAATCCCACAGGCCTCCCGAATCTCCCCACTCCCCGCCATGACCTTAGTTCTGAGCGGGAGGAGCTGACACTCAGAACGGTGACCCCAAGGCAAAGCAAGGTCTTCAAAAGGAGGGAAGCGCTGTGCAGTGGGACCCCCATTAAAACGAAGAACAGCGCTCAGACCTTTCAGGAAGACTTTGGTTAAGAAAGGAAGAAAGACAGGGCTGATGCAGCGGCGTGCTGGTGAATGTTTTAACGGCCCGCCCGGTGGCGGGAAAATGCCTGATTTATCACATTTGCCAATGGCCGTGATGGAAATGGTCCAACCATGGCCAAGTTCAAGCCACCAAGAGGACGTGACTGGACACAGAGTGGGAACGAGGCGCGCCCACTGCTAGCTGACACGGTCAGACAGCCGCAGCTGATTCGTTTTGGGGGCGCGGGTGAGACGCCCATGGTGCCCCGTTGCCTTACAAAACAGCAGGGCTTGATGGGGTTCAACTGGCAGGCCTAGCCAGTCGCCTGCCCACCGGGGGGGATGCGGGGCAGGTTTCCGGGGCTGCTCGGTGCTCAGGGAGAAAGACAGCTATGCTGATCGACCGACAATATCTGCCCCAGCCTCAGGACAGGTGGCTGGCGGCACGCATGCCAAGACAATTGCCATTCCTGACCTGAAGATATTTGTCTTGCCCCTCAAGCTCAGGACAAATGTCACCTCCTTGATGAACTGTTTCCCAGTCTCCCCTTTCCCGGGAGCGATCCCTGCCACAGGGCTGGCCACCACTTTGTACTTACCAAGTGTGGCACAGACCCTACGTGCCCTCCATCATACCTACTCTCCCTTTCTTGCACAGTGACAAGAGTTTCAGCTGGACCTATCGATGCCCATCTAAAGAATACATTTCCCAGGTGCCCTTGCGGCTAGGAGTGGCCATGTGACTAGGTTCTGGCCAGCAAGAGGGGAGCTGAAGTGTTTAACTTTCAGGGCACTCCTGCCCCTTTCCCTCCCCCAGCGGGAGCATAGATGTAATGGCAGGAGCCACAGCAACCATCTTATTTCACGAGATGGATGCTGCAGTTGAGGATGGCAGAACAGCAAAGCAGCAGCACACCATGTCCCTGCTGTGCTGGGCCACCACGATTGCTTACCCTTGGACGGGGAGGTGGAAGAGAAGTGAATTTCTCTCTTGTGTAAGCCTCTGTGTTTCAGTCTTTGTTACACAGCCAGACAGCTCCCTGACCGACAGGGTGTGTGCCCATCATCCCGCCGGTCTGGGAACTCCCTGAAGGCAAGGCAGAGATCTAAGCTTTATGCACTCAGCCCCTGGTAGAGTCTGATACAATCACAGCAAAATGAACAGTCTAGTTCACCCAAGATTTGTTTCGTTGGCTTGTTTGTGTATTTGAAATTGGAAAATAAAGTTCTGAGCTTAACGGAGGACAAACATTAACATAAGGCAGAGAGGACACCAAATAAATACACGCCCAGAGTAGGAGGCTGGGACTGCTCTAGAAAGTTCTGTGTTGACAGAGATCTTGAGAGGTCACCAACACGAAGAGCTGTGTGCTAGCTAGAACAGAACTGGCCACTTCAGGGACAAAGCATGATCTTAGAACATCAGTAGGAGCTGAGGCCTGGGCTCCGGGTCGGACCGCTGGGCGCAGACCCAGGGTGGCCATTCACCAGGCAGCAGGATCCCCAGCGAGTTCCTTCACCTTTCTGAGCTGTCACGGATTCCCCCGTCTGTAGGAACGACAATCCCTAGATTGAAGGGATTAGTGACAGTAAGTGTCTGGCATAAAATAGGAACTTAGTTATTGGTAGCTCTCATTACCTATAACATACAGGTGAACCCTGTTTATAGCTGGACCTAGAGAAGCAAAATGGTTTGCCAAGGGCCACACAGCTGTTAATAGCAGAGTCGGGATTGGAACCCAGGCTGCATCCAACTCCGTCTGCAGTGCTCCTGCTGGGGAAGGAGCAGCCTTGTATACAGAGTGGGCAATTGGTGAGAAATTTTGAAAGTGAGGCTGGAGTATGTGGCAATGATTCTGTAGGTAATCAGGATGTCTGTGACTTACTTTGCAATGCACCAGAAGTGACAATAAGGTGGATGGAAGGATGGATAAGCGGACAGAGAGGTGATAAAGCAAGCATAATTCGGCGTCAGTTGTGGAATCGCAGTGATGAGCATGTGGGTGTGCACCGTAAAATGCTCCCAACTCCGCTGCATGTTTGACCATTTTCACAGTCCATGGAGGGAGGAGAGAGGTATAGGGAACCACACCCACTGTTGGAGCAAGGGCAGACCCCCAAACAGAGCCCGTGTTGGAACACAGCCCTGTAAGCGTGGATGCACCTTCTCTCTTCTTCTGAAGACTGTCAGAGGGATACTTATTGACCATGTGCCTTAGGGGTTCAAAGGCCCTTGCTTCTCAGTCCTGACTATCCTCTCCCCACTTGCACCTGGAAGGTTCTCCAGTGGCGGGGGTGGGGGGGGTGTGCTTGGCATGTGACAGATGTCAAGCGAACGTCAGCCCCTGCCCCCACGCCTTATCTGCCTGCCCAGAGAGTTCCCCCAGCAGCCTGGTCCAGCCACCCAGTGGACACTCCTGGACTTCTGGCCAACAACTTCTCCAGCTATGCTCCGGTCACCCGGCAAACATCCTAAGTCATAAATAAAGCACTAGCGAATGTCTCAATTGCTTCCCCTCCCATGGCGCCTACCCTTCTCCCCCCAGGGTTCTGTCCTGACGGCCGACCCTTGGTCCAAGAGCCCCTTTCCGGGGTTGTGTCTCCTGAGGCTGCCCCCAGCCCCCAGCAGGCCAAGTGTGGACAGAGAAGCAGGCTGAAGACTGCATACAGTCCTGCTCAGTGCCTGGCCGGTGGGAGCCCCCCAAGGTGGGGCAGCCCCTCTCTGTCCTCCAGGCCCCACTTAGAGAACCAGACAGGACAGGAATGGAGGAGGGCGCTGGCGGCACCGAACTGTAGTGCTAGTGGTAGTGTATGGGGGAGGGGGGATGGAGGGAGGAGGGGAGAGAGAAGGGGGAGGGGGAGGGGAAACAGACGGAGGAGGAGTAACAAGAACAGGCGAAAAACAGGAGGAGGAACAGCGCTTCCCGAGGGCGGGCCGGGTCCCTGCAGCCCACCGCATTTATTACATTTATGATTACTCTGACATTATTACCTGCGCTATCACCTCCTTTAATCCTGGAGAAGCCGCTGAGAGGTAGCCTCTCCAACCCCCCAATTTCTCCATGGGCGGCAGAGGGGCGAGGAAGGCAGGAGCCTGCCCAGGCCCCAGGGATCAGTGGAGCCGCTGGGACGTGAACTCAGCCTGTCCAACCCCCACGTCCATCCGTATGGCCCTAAACAGAATCAAGGGCAGCAGCGGCTGTGGCTTTGAGTCCTTGCAGAAGGCTCTAGAAGCCAGGGAGACCAGGCTGGAGACCAGGCCAGGTGCGCAGTACATGTGATGCTCGGGAGAAGCTGTGTGGCACGTGGCGGGCGTTCATGAATCCCTGCAGAGCGGGGGCACTAACGGGGCCGGGATGCTACCCACTTCTGCAGAGCAAAGCTTCACGGGCAGCGAGAGTCCCTGTTTCGCGTGGCATCACATCTAGGTCTAGGAACGCCCTCACCAGCAGGGAGACGCCACCCACCCGGCATTACTCAAAGATTCGGATGCTGGTTTTCCCCTGAGGATGGATACTCAGAACCCTGCCACGGGAGGAAGAGGCCGGAGTGCTCCTAAACAGCCCCCCCACCCCGCCCCCAGTGTTTGCACGGATCCTGCATCAGCCCTTCACCTTGGCAGGCCCTTCAGATGCCACAGCCACTGGACGAGAGGCAGGGGTCTCCACCCATGATGTCACAGGTAGAAGGGGCATGGGACACACGCATGACCCACAATCCACGGTCAGGCTCTTTGCACACAGCCCCGTGACCTAAATGAACAGCCACCACAGCCGGGACACAAGGCAAGACCCCCCGTTGGCCAACGTTCCAGAGCAGAATCTTGGCAGCCACCCAGGGGCCTTGTGCCGGGGGGGCGGGGGCAGGGCGTTTGCACAAGCCTTACATGTTCAGCTCTCCACACACATGTGGCTGACAATCACCCACGCATCCATGCCAGGAATCTGGCGCACAGCCTGCCAGCAACAGGGCGCTGGTAATCCCCAGCTGCTCTCCTGACGCCACTTGGAGATGCTGTCCAAGGCAGGACGGAGAGGGTCACCATTTTCAAGGTCACATACCCCAAAGGGAGATGCTGGGCCAGGGAACGGAGACAGGCATTTTGGCCAAAGCCATCAGCTCTCAGTCATGCCGATCAGCAGCGGAGGACCCACCCATTCATTCAGCTCATTTTATTGAGCAACTATAATGAGCCGAGCAGCACAGACCATCCAAATAATCAGCTTGTGGAAAAACATCCTGAGCTTTTCCTGGGCCTGATGTCATAGGAAGAACTTGGGCTTTTGGAGTCGCAGGGCCCTCGGCAGAAATCCTGGCCCAGCCAAGTTATCAGCTGGTGGAATCTGGACAAGTTTCTTGACATCTCTGGGCCTCTGTCTCCTTGTGAAAAAGCAGGTCTCAGCGAGACAATGAGAATGTGTCTGTAGGCAGCACTGGCCTGGGCTGGGTGGGTGGGGGGCCAGCACACAGGACTAGGGTGAGTCCTCGTTGGCACGTGCGACCAGCAGGCATCATGCCCGCGCTGCCCGGCGCTCCCGGTGGGAACGTTCACGCGGTGATCTACCCGTGTCCGTCCTCGGGGGCAGGGAAAGGGTAGCAGGAGGCCACACGTCCCCACAGCTGCTTCTCCCAAAGCTTCCCGGAGGCTCAAGTGTCATTTCCTTCCCGGACAGCTGCTGGGTGCCCAGATCCAGGGGCAAGACTGGCGACCCCACAGCCAGCAGAGCGGTGACCAGAGGGGCTGATAGGAGGGGGTCTGAGCCTGACCAGTCACCTCCAGTGAACCCTCCCTCCGGGCTGGGCAGGGACTCTGGGGGAAATCCAGTTCCTGGGAGATGGGCCAGACCAGAGGGGTGAGGCTACAGGAATGGCCCTCAGTGTCGGCAACAGAACAAGGCCAGAGTGAGACCCAGACCTGATCAGGGTCCTGGTCAATCCGAGACCCGCTTCACGTCTGAAGAGAACAGCCACCATCGAGCACATGTGTGAGCGTGTGTCCGAATGGGTGGCTGTGTGTGTGTGTGTGCACGCGCATGCGCGCGCAGGAGGGAGGGAGGCAGGCCTTGGGCAAATCCCTGTACCCCACTATGCCTCTGTTTCTTCATCTATAAAATGGGGATAACATTACCTACTTCCAAGGGTTATCATTAAATGAAAATGCGTTCATATTTGTAAAGCGCTTAGAACAGTGCCCAGCACAAGACAAGTGTTATAGGTTTGCTAGATAGGTAAAAAAAAAAAATAATAATAAGACACGTGTTATTACGTGCTTAAAACAGAGCGTGGCATACGGCAAGCATCAAAGTTGGCATTCCTGACTGCTGCCTCAGACCCAGGGGCGCAGCAGATGCGGGGGCCCTGTACCAGGGACCCTCGACGGGGGATGTGCTCACACGTGCAGTAAGAGGCATGTGTTCATCCACATGTGTGACTATCTGCACACGTTTCCCCAGACCCGTCTGACAAGGAGCTTAATTACGTCGTCGGGGCTCAGGCAGGTGGGCCACAGAGTAGAGGCTCCATTTGCATAGGAACCAGAGGCAGCCAAAGACAAGGGGGTGGGGCAGGGAGAAAGCGCTGTAGGATCAAGCCCAGCCTGATCCCCAGTCGTAAAGACAAAGCAGAATATGTAGGGCCTAAGCGGAAGGCACCTCCCTCTTAGGCATGTTCCCCACATCATTACACTTTGAAAGTTAAGTTCTCCTCAAATAAGACAGCTGGTCTTGGCAGTAACCGCAGAGGTCCCTTCTACAGCTTTCCTGAACAATCTCCACACGGTCCCCGCTTGAATACTTCTAGGCATGGAGAACTCACTACTTTGTGAACTGGTCTGCTTCATAGTCAGAAAATCCAACTTGTGGGCAAAATGCCTCTTTATGTAACGAGTCAAACTGCTCTTCCTGGGACCTGCCAGGTATCCGGTCACGGGGGTGCGTTTTGGAGGAACTCAAACTAAGTCCCTTCCTCCTTCTATGTGATGACCCTCCAACTACTCAGACACAGTGACTGTAGCGCTTTTCTTTTTCCAGGTAATCCCTGCACTCAAGGTGGGGCTCGAACTCATGACCCCAAGATCAAGAGCCACATGCTCTACGGAGCCAGCCAGGCGTCTCTGCAGCTCTTCTCTTTCTGTCCCTCCTGTGCAGACAACCCTGCAGCACCCTCCCAGCCCCTGCCCTGACTCACTCCAAGCCCCCCCCCCAGCATGCGGGTACCCCCCACCCCACACCGGGGCCCTCTCGTCCACCCACGTCCTGTTCACGACTGAGTCCCGGAGAGGGCCCCTCTACAGAGAGAGCCTATTGCAGGCTGAGCTGTGTTCTCCAAAAAGGTATGTCGAAACCCTAATGCCCAGAACCGTGAAAGGGATCTTACTTGTAAATAAGGTCTTTGCAGATATGATGGAGTTAGGAGGAGGGAATCCTGGATTAGAGGGGGGTCCTAAACCCACAAGCTGGTCTCTCTGTAAGAGAAAGAGATGGTGGCTGTGTGAACACAGAGATGCTCGGGGGGAGACAGCCCTAGGGAGCTGGAGGCAGAGACTGCAGAGGGGAACCTGCCAGTCGCAGAAGGCCGGCAGCCACCGGAGACCGGGGAGAAGCTGGGAGAGGATTCTCGATTCTCCCTCGGGGCCTCCAGAAGGAACCAGCCCCACCTGAGGACTCCTGGCCTCTGGAACTGTGAGGGAAGGAGTGTCTGCTGTGTGAGCCCCGGGTCTGTGGTCATTTGTTAGGACAGCCACAAGACCTGTCC
Organism: Callorhinus ursinus; assembly: GCF_003265705.2. Taxonomy (NCBI): domain Eukaryota; kingdom Metazoa; phylum Chordata; class Mammalia; order Carnivora; family Otariidae; genus Callorhinus; species Callorhinus ursinus. Next base: position 4,483,773 of record NW_027397130.1, read on the forward strand.
AGGGACTGAGCAAGGATGGCCCAAATGGCCGGTGTCCCCTCCCTCCTGCAGCCAGAGTCCGCATCCGCTATTCTGTCTCATCCGCCAGGTCACGCGGCCGTTCACCCAGAGCTTTGTTGGTCAGCAAGTACACGCGGATCTTCCCACACCCCACAGGCAGGGCAGCCCCGTGCTCCCAGAGCACCTGTGGCAGGGACCCCCTGCCCCGCTCACTGTCAGCACCTCATCAGACACTGGGGTTTGCGCGGTAGGCCTGGACCCCGTATTTTCACAGGCTGCCCAGAAAACTAAATCAGCCGCTTGCCCTCAGCCAATGTGGGGAGCCACTGAGCGGGGTTCTGGCCAAGGTTCCTTTCAGTGGCAACCCCATGATCCTGGCCCAGAACTCCAGGAGAAGACCCCACTTGGAGTGGGACCACTCCAGACCTGGGCACAGCTGCGCCTCCCGAGGCCCCCAGAGCTTGGGACAGAAGCCACCCGAACGGGCCCTCAACTGCACTGGATGCCTGGGGCAGGATCTGCTCTTCTGCACATAAACCGGCCCCACCCCCCCCACTTTCTGTTCCCTTGAACATACAGCAACAAAAAGCTTAGTTTTGTGCCAAAGGTGGGGCCTGAAGTTTCCCAGAGTCCAGTTTCCTGCCAGGCCTAGGTACAATCTGTAGGACTGATCGCCCCTGACTCTGTGTGTGTGTGTGCACACGCGCATGCGTGTGCCCGCGTGCCCACGTGCACATGTCCCATCTCACGCCGCACAGGGCAGGGTGCGGAGCTTCGCAGACATTCCTGCTGGTGGTCAGGAAGATGGTAAAATGGAAACAACAGCTGTGCACACATGTGCGCACACGCACTCACACACGCCCTCGCATACGCACTCACACGCGCACTCACCCATGCCCTCGCACGCGCACTCACACACGCCCCCGCAGGGGAAGTCGTTTTCCTTCCTTTCCTTTCACCTCGAAGGATCCCGGGCCTCATGAAACAAGACTGAACTCCAGAAGCGCCGTGCTGGGCGTTGCAGAAATCTCCAGCAGGCCTCCTAGGTGTGGTGTCTGTCGCTTCTCCTGTCTCCACGCCCAGCCCCGTTTCCTCCCCTGGGCTCCTCGAACCCTGGGGCTGCCTGCTCCGACCCCCACCTTTGCACTTGGGTGTGAATCATTTCCTCTGCACACACACAGACACACACGCCGCACGGGAGCAAAGACCAGGTCGAGGCTCCTCCGGCGGCCCCCAGGAAGGGGCTTCTCTTCCTGCCTCCCATGGGCCCGAGCAGTGTGGTGCTTGCCCTTCACAGCGTTTCTCTGGCACCCAGAAGACTCCTTCCCGTGCACTGGCTTTGGCCCCCAGCCCACCCCCCCCAAAACTTCCTGTGGACCAGCTCCCACCTGCCCACACCCTCCAGAAGTTCCTCTGCCACCCCATAAGCTGCTTCTACTCCGTCGACACCCTCCGGGAAGAACGTTTCACCACCAGGAGACCACGGGTCTCTGTGGCAGCCACACCTTCTCCAGCACAGCCTGAGCCCCAGACCAAGTGAGGCAGGGCTGCTGGTGCTCCCAGTTCTCCCCGTCCTATCATGTTCTGCCCCTGAGCCCCAGAGCCACAGCTGCCTCTTCCGTGAGTATGTGGTGAAACATCCGTAACACAGAACTCACCCTTTTAACAATATTCAGGTGTGCGTTTCTGCAGCATTACGTTCATCCACATCGTTGTGCAACTATCAACATGACCCATCTCTAGAACTTTCCGTCTTATCAAGCTGAAACTCTGTACCCCTCAGACACTAACTTCCCATTCCCCTCACCCCAGCCCGCTGGCCACTGCCTTCGACGAATGTGCCCACATATCTGCGCGGGACCCTGCTATCAATTCTTTGGGGGAAATCCTACTAGAAGTAGATGTGGTGGAGCGTGTGAGAATTCTAGGTTTAATTTTTTGAGGACCTTCCATGGTGCTTTCCACAGCTGCCAGCAGCCGAGCACGAGGGCTCCGAATTCTCCACATCCTGGCCAACATGTGTTACTCTCTGTTTTTTGGGTACCAGCCATCCTCATGAGTATATTTGCATGTCTCTAATGATTAGTGACACTGAGCATCTTTTCCTGGGCTTGTTGGCATCTGTGTGTCTTCTCTGGAGAAAGGGCTATTCCAGTCCGTCAGTTTTTTGTTTTTTGTTTTTAATTGGGCTGTTTGGGTTTTTGTTGTTAGATTGTAGCAGTTCTTTATATATTCTAAATATTAATCCCTTATGGATATATGGTTTGCAAATATTTCCTCCCCATCCCGTGGATTGCCTTTGCCTTCTGTTGAGGTGTCCTTTGAGGCAAAAGTTTTTAATTTTGATGAAATACAACTTACCTTTTTTTTTCTTTTGTTGCCTGTGCTTTTGGTGTCCTAGCCAAGAAGTTGTTGCCAAACCCAGTGTCACAAAGCTTTCCCCTGTGTTTCCTTCCAAAGTAGCTGCTTCTTTATTTGCTGCTCTATATTCCTCCGAGTCTTGTTTTACCCTTTTAGTAGCTAACCAGCTTTTACCTGTTAATAATTCTTTTTATTACATTCTGCTATTCAAATTACTGGTGTGGTGTATTTTCTGTTTCCTGCCTGGGACCTGACTGATACATCAAAGTAAGCAGAAGGAAGGAAGTCATGAAGATAAGGATAGAAATAAAGGAAATAAAAAACAGAAAAAAAAATAAAGCCAAAGGTTTGTTCTTTAAAAAGATCTACACACCCTTAAACTCACAGCAGACTAATGAGAGAAAGAAAGAGAGATGGAAAACACAAATTACCAGTATTAGGAATTAAGGGTTATCCCTAAGATCCTATAGACATTAAAATGATAATAAAGGAAAACTATGAACAACTTTAAATGAATAAGTTCAAAAACTTAGATGAAATGGACAGATTCCTTCAAAATACAACTTACCAAAATTGACATAAGAGGAAGTAAAAACCTTGAATAGCTCTCTCTCCATATCAAATAAATTTAATATGTTCAATTAAATATTAAATTCATTTAAATATTTAATCCAAGTTTTTAATTTGTCATTAAAAAAAACCAACTTTCCAAGAAAACTCTAGGGACAGATGGCTTCCTTGCTGACTTCTATCAAACACTTAAGAAAGAAGTAACACGAATTTATGCAAACTTTTATGAAAAATGGAGAGGAGGATACACTTCTGAACTCAGTTCATGAGGTCGAAAGAACCCTGACAAAGACATTACCAAAACGAAGTAGCTAACCAAAAAAATACCACACCAATAATATCCTTCATGGATCTATATAAAAAATCCTTTACAAAAAACTAGGGAAATCAAATCCAGCAATGTATGAAAAGGATTACATATCATAACCAAGTGGGGCTTTTTCCAGGAATGCAAGCTTGGTTTAATATTCAAAAATCAATCATTGTAATTCACCCTACTAGTAGAACAAAGGAGAAAATAATGATCATTTCAGGAGATACAGAAAGAGTATTTATCGAAGTCAACATCCATTCATGTTCAAAACTCCAGCAAATTAGGGAGAGAACGGAATCTCCTCAGTCTGATGAAGAGCATATTCGGAAAACCGATAGTTAACATCCTCAGTTCCAGCACAAGACGAAGATGCCTACTCACTTCTATTCAATATGGTCCTGGCAGTTCTAGCTCACTAGCTAGAAAGGCAAGAAAAAGCAATAAAAGGAATCAAGATCAGGAAGAAAGAAGTAAAACAAGTACTAGGATAAAAAAGGACTTTGACAAGGTCACAGCATATAAAATTTATATGCAAAAATCAAGGGCATTTTATATACCAGCAACACACAATTGGAAATGAAATTTAAAATATATGCTCAGTTTACAACAGCACCAAAAAATAAAATAGTTAGAAATAAATTTAACAACTGACATGAAGATCTTTTCACTGACAACTGATTGAAGAAAAAGGTCTTTAAAAATGGAGACCTACCATGTTTATAAGATTAGAAGAGTCAATGTCATTAAAATGTCAATTATCCCTAAATTGACCTATAGATTCAATGCGATCTCAAAATTCACACAGCATTTTTATAGACGTCGACTCTCTACTTCTAAAATTTATAAGGAAATTATAAAAGTATTCTTGGTCTTAGAAAAGACCAAGAACATCTAGGGGCACCTGGCAGACTCAGTCGGTAGAACGTACGACTCTTGATCTCCGGGTCGTGAGTTCAAGACCCATGTTGGGTGTAGAGACTACTTAAAAATAAAATCCTAAAAAATTTTAAAAAGAACATTTAAAGCAGTGGTTTGTATATATTGGGAGAGCTTATTTCAAGGCTTATTATGAAGCCACATTAATCAAGACAGGGCGGTCTTGGCCAAAGAATAGACAAAATATGAATACAACAGGATAGACTCTGGAAATAGAACCACGTATACAAAATCAATTGATTTTCTTTTTTTTTTTTAAGATTTTATTTATTTATTTGACAGAGAGAGAGCACAAGCAGGGGGAGTGGTAGGCAGAGGAAGAGGGAGAAGCAGGCCTCCCGCTGAGCAGGGAGCCTGATGTGGGGCTCCATCCCAGGACCTTGGGATCATGACCTGAGTCAAAGTCAGATGCTTAACTAATTGAGCCACCCAGGTGCCCCAACAAAGTAAATTGATTCTCAACAAAGGTGTCAAGGTACTCCAATGTCTTTTCAACAAATGGTGTTAGAACAATCGGGTATACATACTGAAAAAACAAACCAGCAAGCAAAACCCAACATGATGAACCTTAACCCCCTACCTCATACCATACACAAAAGATGATTTCTAAACCTAACATTAAAGCTATAACCACAAAGCTTCTGGAAGAAAACACTGAAAATACCTGCCACTTGGGAGCAGGCAAAGCCTTCGTAAAAAAGAACACAGAAAGCAGTAACCACAAAGAAAGAAATTTTTTACATTAGATTTCATCAAAATTAAAATTACAAACTTTTGCTCATCAAAAGATATCATTAAGAAATGAATGTGTAAGCCACAGAGCAGGAAAAAACATATTTACAATACACATATCTGACAAAAGACCAGTATCCAGAAAGAATAAAAGTCAAGCAACCCACTTTTATTTTTCATTTTTTTTTTAAAGATTTTATGTATTTAGGGGCGCCTGCGTGGCTCAGTCGTTAAGCATCTGCCTTTGGCTCAGATCATGATCCCAGGGTCCTGGGATCGAGCCCCGCATTGGGCTCCCTGCTCGGCGGGAAGCCTGCTTCTCCCTCTCCCACTCCCTCTGCTTGTGTTCCCTCTCTCGCTGTCTCTCTCTCTGTCAAATAAATAAATAAATAAAAATCTTTAAAAAAAAAGATTTTACGTATTTAATTGTGAGAAAGAGGGGAGAGGGAAGAAAGAGAGAACAGCAGAGGGAGAGGAGAAGCAGGCTCCCCATTGAGCAAAGAGCCCGATGCGGGGCTCAATCCCAGGACCCTGGGATCATGACCTGAGCTGGAGGCAGATGCTTCACTGACTAAGCCACCCAGGCATCCCCAAGCAACCCACTTTTAAAATGGGCAATAGATTTGAAAAGATCCTTCGCAAAGGAAAAATAGATGAGTCCCCAGTAAGCACAAGAAAATGTGCTCAACAGCATTAGTCATCAGGAAAATGCAAACTGAAACCCTAATGAGATACCACTACACACCCAACAGAAGGATGGAATCGTAAAGAAGGACAGCACCAAATGTGGGCAAGGACGTGGAGCAACGGGAACTCTCCTATATGGCTGGTGGGCGTGTAAAATGGTACAGCCACTTTAGGAAAAGATCTGGCAGTTTCCTGTAAAACTAAACTCATACCTACCTACCCTCTGGTCCAATAATTCTACTTGGTGTTTACACAAGACAAATGGAAGCATATGCACAGACACACACACAAAAGTTGTATAAGAATGCTCATAGCAGTGGTGCTCAGCTGGCTCAGTGCATGCAGCGTGCGACTCCTAATCTTGGGGTAGTGAGTTTGAGCCCCACGTTGGGGGTAGAGATGACTTAAAATAAAAAAAATCTTTAAAAAAAAAAAAAAGAAAGCTCATAGCAGCTTAATTCATAAGAGTCTCACCCTGGAAACATGCAATGAACACCACTCAGCAATCATGGGACTACTAGTGCTGGCAGAAACACAGATCTAAAAAACACACAAACTGGCAAAATTAATCAATAGGGAAAAAAACAGAATTTTGGCAGCCCCCAGGCAGGTGGAGGCAGAGACTGACTGGCAAGGAGCATGGATGGTGATGCTCTGTATCCTGATAGGAGTTCAGATGCACAGTGTTAGTCTACGCCCAAACTCAGAGTGCTACACTTAAGATCTGGGAGTTTCGTGGCACATAAATTTTACCCAAAGAAAGAAAAAGAACCATATACAAATACTGGACTCTAGCTAGTGAGATGCAAGCTGAAGTGTTGGCAGGGTAATGTGTATGGATATCAGCAACTTATTCTGAAATGGATCCCTCCAAATCCCATGGATTGTTGGCAGATGGAGGGAGGGACGTGGGTTGAAGCCAACAGAGCATAACGTGCATTGCAGAGTCTCAGTGGTGGACGTGGGGGGGAGGGTTGGCGCTAGAATTCTTTCACCTTTCCTGTGTGTTTGAAATGTTTCATAGTAAAAAGTTGGAAAAATTTAAAAGAGACTGAGACATATCAACCACAAATAGGAAGAAGAAGGATGTAGCCGGAGCCCCCTCCCCCAAAGCAGGAAGCCGCCCGGTTTCAGGGGAGTCCTTGCTCCCGCGCTGGTGCCTTCCCATCCTCGCCATGATTTCTGCTCTCTCCACCCGCCACTTCCCACCTGTAGCGAGCAGCCCCGGGAAGTGGAGATAACGCCGGGGCGGCCTCTTCCCGCAAATTCCGTAAGCCGGGAGACGGGCCGCGGCCAGCTCTCGAGGGCCTGCACTGCCACCTTCTGGGGGAAAGGCTTTCTGCAATCCCTCTCCCTTCTCCGGGTTTGCGGCCTCCTCCCTCCTCAGGCCCGGCCCCGCCCCTCATGGCAGTAATGGGGGGCACCCATGCCTGGATGATGCATGTTTCCAGAACCCAGGCCCCTCTGTCCACTCCTCCCCAGAGAGGTGCGAGCTGGGGCGGCGGGCACTGCAGGGCGTTCCTGAGAGTACACCCCCAACCCTTAAACACACAACACAGAGGCACAGCCCAGGCCCCCAGCCGTCACCCCCAGCCCCATCCCTCTCCCTTGGACTTGACGCCATTGGGATCAGGACACGCTAAAGATGCTGGAGCTTGGAAACATGCTGACGTCCACCATCCCAAAGCTTATGATCAGATAACAACATCCTGGGACATCTCACCCAGCCCCACGGTCCAGAGCCCTGCATCCTTGAATCGAAATGCCACCTGGAGAGGCCCCCTGGCCCCTGATGGGCTGGCCGGGCAGATCGTGGGGCGCCGCCTGCGTGCACACCAGGGGCGGCAGGGCCAGAGAGGGGTGCAGGTCTGAAGTGAAGCCCCGGAAAGGTGAGGTCTCGGGCCTGGGCGAGCCTTCTGCGCTCGCCCATCACACCACACCAGGTGGTCCGTGGATGGTCAAGGAGCACACTAAGTAGCAAGGAGGGCCTGACCGAAATATCCCCTGTGTGGGCCGGGGATGCTCAGGCACCCACTGTCCGCCGTCCTGTGAAAGCAGCTCTTGAGTCTTCGTCCCTCCCCAGCCCTTACCAGCTGAGCAGAAACACAGGTGCTGGAGAGGCTGCAGCTCCGTCCACGCCAGCAGGAGGGGCATTAGCCCCTGGCGGGCACGTGGCATCACACCGGAGCTAACTGCCTGGAGACGCAGGACCTTGTGCGACATGAAGGAGCGAGTCGCCTCTCCCATGCTGCAGTTCCTCTTGAGGCTGCCTGCTCAGGATCACTGTCCCAGGACTCAGGCGGCCTCAGCCTCACCCCACGGTTGGCCAAGCCACAACCAGCATCCTCCTAACAGCCAGCACCTTCCTAGTGGGGACGGCGCAAGCCCCCTTCCAGGGCAGGGCTGGGCAGCAGCTCAGTGCATCTTCGGCCTCGTCAACCACCCAGGGCACCCCCAGCAATCGGAGGCCCTCCCTCTCCCACTGCAGCGTCTTCCTTCCCTCTAGGCCTCCCTGCTTCCCCTCCCGGCCTGCCACAGGTGACCCAGCAGCCACTGGGCATTCAGGGCCCGTGGCTCCCTCCACAGGGCACCCAGCAGCCCTCCCCAGCACAATCTGACCCAGACCCACCCCTCGCCTTGATGATCCAACCTCAGGGCCTTTGCATTTTCTGTTCTCTTTGCCCGAAAGTTCTTCCTTTGGACGCTGGCCTGGTCGGGTCTTTCTGGTTATGCAAGTTTCAGCTCAGTGTCACCTCCTCAGGGAGGGCATCCACTAATTCCGCAACACACACACACACACACACACACACACAAACACACACACACAGACATGCGCAGCAGGTAATGATCACATCACCTGTTCTAGGCTCCTTCACAGCCTTCGTCTAGAATCATCTATCAATGTGCTTATTGGCTAGGTGCTTGACATCTAGTTCAGGTGGAGACCCACAGGAACAAGGGCTGTATCCTCCTCACTCCTGTAGGCCAAGAACGTAGGTGAGCACCTGCACATTGTAGGACCTCAAGAAATATTCAAAAAGTGAACTGGAACGGCCTGAGCCTAATGGTGCTGCAAACAGGACCCCCGCTAACGAACGACAGGAGGTGAACTCCAAGCAGAAGATACCACACGGATTGTTGGCCCTCCGGTGGGACGGGGTAGGAGAGCAGCAGCAGAGCACGGGGCGTGCGGGTTCCCGCTACCCAAGCCCCGCGGCCCCGCCATACTCATCTGCTCCCACAGATCCACCCAGCCCCAAAGCATGTAGTTTTTATAGCAAAGTTTCAGGGCTGGTGCCTCTTCGCTGATTTCCTAGGGGTGTGTTGCTTTGTTTACTCAGCTTTGCTCAAGTCAGAGTTTCCTCATTAGTTTAAAGAAAAGGGGGAAAAAAAAAGAAAAAAAGGAAGGAGGATCTGAAGGTCTAAAGGCAGAAGTGCTCTCCACCTCGAGCTGAAATCCACGTTGCTATCTGTCCAGAGTTCAAGCTGTGGCCAAGACATTTCTCCAAGCTCAGGCCACTTGTTAGGAGGAAATCTCCCCCGTTTCTCGGTCAGGTCCCACCCTACCCTTTGCCCGGTCACATGCCCACCCCAAAAGGAGCTGCATCCACAGCCGACCCTGTCAGCGGAATCCGTGTGTGGCTGCTGAAGGCGTGTCCAGTGCTGGAGGGCCTTTGGGCAAAGGGGTTTGAGCGGCCGCCTCAGGACAGAGGTTTCTGTCAGACAAGAGGGATGACCAACTCTGAGCAGGAGGCAGAAGAAGCCACGCGGGAGGGTATGGGTGGAGAGGCTTCCTGAGAAAGAGCATGGGGACAGACCAATGGACACTGAGCCCTACACCCTGCCACACAGACAGCTAGTGTCTCACGCAGACTGGGCAGGGAGACCACAGAGAAGTAGAGGTACCTCCACATGGTGGAATCCAGAACACCCCAGGCTGGCCTCCACTGTCAGCCCAGAAGGGCCTGGGTGGGCTGCCCCGGGCATAGCACACGTCCAGCTGTGGTCCGGGCCAGAGCTGAGGCTCCGTGGCCAGCCTGGGGCAGGGAGGGATTCAAGGCCTGGCCCAGCCCTGGATTTCCCTGCTCCCTGCCACCCAGAGGAGCCAGCCTGGGTGTGAGGAAAGAAAAAGAGTGAATCAGGAACCTTACCTCACACCATATCCAGAAATTAACTCAAAATGGATCAAAGGTCTCAACGCCAGAGCCAAAACTACACAACTCTTAGGAAAAATCACAGGGGAAAAGCTTTGTGACAATGGGTATGACACCACACAAGCACAGGCAACAAAAGAATGAATAGTAAAATGGGATTTTGTCAAACTTAAAAAACTTCTATGCATCAAAGAACACCATCACTAGCGTGAGAAGGTAATTGACAGAATGTGAGAAAATACTTGCAAATCACATATCAGATAAGGGACTAATATGCAGGATATATAAAGAACTCCTACAACCAACAACAACAACAACAACAAAAACAATGAAAAACTTAGCAAAGGACTCAAAGAAACATTTCTCCAAAGACACACAGATGCCAACAAGCTGGGGAAAAGACACTCACCATCTCTCTCTAAGCATTTAGAGAAACGCGCATCAAAACCACAGTGAGTCACCACTTTGTACTCATTAGGATGGCCATTACCCAAAGAAACAAATAAGTAAATAAAATAGCAATGTCAGTGAGGGGGTGGGGAAATTGGAACCCTTGTGCCCTGCTGGTGGGAATGTGAAATGGTGCAGCCCCTGGGCAAGCAGGACGGGAGCTTCCCAACAAAATTAAACATAGAATTCCCACACGATCCAGCAACTCTGCTTCTGCATATGTACCCAGTATGTCTGAAAGTGGGGACTCGAGCAGATATCTGCACACCCATGTTCATAGCAGTAGCTGTCACAGAAGCCTAAAGGTGGAAACAATGTACATGTCTATCCAAAGATCAAAGAAGAAACACAATGTGGTCTATTGCTCTGTCTTTTTCTTTTTTTAAAGATTTTATTTGTTTATCAGAGAGAGAGAGAGACAGAGGCAGGCAGAGGGAGAAGCAGGCTCCCTGCTCAGCAAGGAGCCCGATGTGGGACTCGATCCCAGGACCCTGGGATCACGACCCGAGCCGAAGGCAGGCACTTAACCGACTGAGCCACCCAGGCCTCCCCTATTGCTCTGTCTTAAACTAGGAAGGAAACTGACACCTGCTACAACACGGATGAACCACAAAGAGATTATACTAGTGAAATAAGCCAGGCACAGACAGATGAATAGTGCATGATTCAAGGTCTATGAGGAATAGTCAAACTCACAGACATGGAAAGTTGGATGGTGGCTGCCAAGGGCAGAGGGGAGGGAGAAAGGAAAGCTGATGTTCTGTAGGGACAGAGTTTCATTCTGGAAGGTGAAGAAGTTCTGCAGATAGATGGATGGTGGCCTAATTCTGTGAATGTACTTATTAAATGCCACCAAACTATATACCCCGAAATTGTTAAAACGGCAATTTATATGTTATGCGTATTTTACCACAATGTTTAAAAAGAGTTCAGAGTCCAGCACAGAGCTCCGGGCATCCCTGGCCCCTGCAGTCAGGACCGGGGAGCTCCAGGCAGGAAGCAGGTCAGTCTCCTGGCTGGCTCTTGGAATCCCAACAAGGTTGAGTTGTCCACACCCCACCAGGCATACGTGACCCAGTGGAAAAGGCCAGTGGCCACACCAAAAGGTCCAGTGTGGGACAACGAGGAATCTGAGACATCCAGGATACAACAGGACTGGAGTGGGTTAAATGGTGACCCCCCCCCCCAAAATGCATGCTCACCTAGAACCCTGAGCATGATCCTATTTGGAAATAGGGTCTTGTGAGTGTAATTAAGGTAAGGATCTGGAGATTTGTCATCCTGGATTATTGTGGGGGGGGGCAGGGAAGTCAAGTCCAGTGATGAGTGTCCTCATAAGAGAGAAGCAGCAGAGTTTGGGGACACAGAAGGCTCTGTGACAACAGGCAGAGACTGGGTGATGCTCCTACAGGCCAAGGACCACTGGGGATCACAAGCAGCCCCCAGAAGCCAGGAGAGGGGTACAGAGCCTTCAGAAGGCCTTCAGAAGGAACCAGCCCTGCCAACACCTTGAATTTGTACTTCCAGCCTCCAGAACTCTGAGAGAGTCTGTTGGTGTTGTTTTAAGCCGCTCAGTCTGTGGCACTTGGTTTCAGCAGCCCTAAGAGACTGCTCCGGGGACCAAGTCCCTCGCCAGTCAGAGCCAGAAGAGGAAGGGGGCCAGGAAGGCTACTGGCTACTCCTCTCGTCTTGGGGATGAGGGAAATAAAGCCAGAGAGGACAAAGCAGAGCCAGGCAGCTTGTGACCCACAGTGTCTGTCCAGGACCGGGGTGAGACATGCCCGGGGAACTCAGAGACAAGCAGGGAGAGGTGATGGGTGTCCAGCTCCCTGCCCTCCCCCTGACAGTGGACACCCTGAGAAGAGCAGACCACCAGCTCCCCCCACCACCTCCTGGGTGAGCGCTCTGTGCCTCACTGTGTCGGGCAGACACCCAGCCACGGACAGACGTCCAGTGACGGGGCAGCCAGCCCTCCCAGGACCCCACATCGACGTCCATGACAGAGCAGAGAGCCTTCCACATTCCCTGCCTGCAACTCACCCGCGAGGCCTGTTCCCACCCTCCCCGAGGCCCAGCTGAGCTAAGTAACAGCTCCCCAGTGGAAAGTTCCCTTCTTGGAGATTCTCTCCCTGCTGAAATACAAGCGCTTGGAACGAGATAAAAATGCTTAATTTGTAAAAGCCACAAAGCCAGTCCAGAACAAGGAAAAAAACCCGACCCTTGGCTGGAAGGAGCGGCCTTCTGTGTCTCAGCGGCCAGTCACTGCTCCATGACTCATCCCTGCCCTGCTGACAAGCCCTACGGCATCTTCCCGGGGCGGTGGGGGGAGGGGGGAGTCTCCAAGAGGACCGGGGCTACCCCACCGCCCAGGAGGACCCCAGGCCCCAGACTCACAAACTAGGCAGGAGCCCAGTGCTGCCAAGAGAAGGAGCGGGCAGATGGCAGGGTCCTGCAGCTGCCTGCACCTGCCCCAAGCCCCTTTCCCCTCCCCATCAGCTCCTCCTGGACGGCGCTGGGCAGTGGCCGAGAGCCAGCCGGACGCACCTCAAACGCCAGCCCCGTGGGGCACGGGCCGTGGCAGTTCTGTCTGGAAGTGGTCGGGTGGGGCGCTGGGCCAGGCAGGACACCCTGGCCCCCAGCCCCACCTCTGCCCGGTGTGTGGGTGGGGACTGAGGTAGCTGTCACAACCGCCTTACCAAGACAAGGAGAGAAGGAAGGAGCCTTTGGGGGCCCCACCAGAGCAGGCTCAGAGGCCCGCCGGCAGTGGGGTGCTGCCTCGGGCCACGCCAGTCCAACCCCTTCACGTTACAGGCTAGGAAACTGAGGCCCCGGGCCACAGAGGGACAGGGTGGAACTCGTTTCCCTGGGGGGTGGGGGGGCGCGGCACTGCCTAAGAGCTGAGTTACAATCAAAGACCAAGGTCAAGATCTGAGCAGGTCTGAGCAACACGTAGGGAAAGGGCTTGAGGATTTCCATTGTCATTCATGTCTGTAACCAGTTTCTAACTAAGCTTTGGGAAAGAAAGAAGTAATTTTTAGTGACAACACATCCCTATGAGAATTTCATCAATAGTACCAATTTTTCCTCAGGCACATCCTGAGAGAAAGTCCCCTTTTTGTCCCTCGCGGGCAGTCCCAGCCGAGGGCAGTGGCACCTAGCGTGGCCGTAAAGATGCAGAGCTGACCGTTTTCAAAGGCAGTTTGGTTCAGTTCATAAACAGCTGCTAGGGTCTGGCCAGCCCAGAAGGTTCCAAGAGTGCTGTCACTTCCCAAGAGTCTCCTCCCCACTTTGTGTCCTGGCTCTCGGCTCCCCTGGTGTCACCCATCTGCGCCGTGGCTTGGTCATCTGTGACATGAAGGCTGGACCCATGGCCCCCGAGGCTCTGCAAGCCAGGCTGGTGAAGTGACTGTCCTCCCAAGCCCCGCAGGGACCCTGTCAACGCCCTGTGCCAGGCAGGCGCAGGGAACTCTGGCTCCACACCCCTCTACCCCAGCTTGCCCGTGTCACTGAGCTCACAGCTTGGTTCCGCGGGCCTCCCATGGCTGCCCCTCATCCTGTGGTGGTCCCAGGAGTACACGCGTGCACAAGCACACACACTCACACGCACACGGCCGGTCAGCAGCTCTCCTCCCGGGGGCCGCCCCATCAGCCCTGACATCCCGTCAGGATCTGATCGGCCCCTGGAGCAGCAGACGGGGGGCTACGGCACTTGTGGTGTGCAATTCTGAGGCTCACCAGGACCTAGGGGTCAGCGCGGAGCAGCTGAAGCCTGAGGATGCCCCAGAGCTGCCCAGTGGACCCTGGACGCCTGAGGGGCACACGGTAGGCAACAGGCGCTATAATGAAGGGGACTTACTCATGATGTCAGACGCTGACCGAGCCACCGCATGCCACGGCTGGCTGAGGGGCAGGGAGCCTGACCCGGGACGGGGGGCCAACTAACAGGGATGACTCAAGCCAGAGCTGCCTCCTTTCTCTTCAGGGTCAGCTCTCGCACCACCCTGACGGCTCCGTGCCCGCTCTGTGGGGGTCGGCAGTGAGAACGGCCCGTCTATGAAATGTTGGACCCCAGGGAGAGCAGGGATGGGTCCAGACCCACGAGGCCCCTCTGGCCCAAGGACCAGTGTCTGCCCTCCCTCTGTGCCCTGATGTGACATCGAGATGCTCTACACAGTGATTCTGTTCCAGAATCCGAGCAGAGCCCACATCTGCTAATCTCCCTGGCCTAGAGCATCCCGCGGTGACCCTGGGAGATTGTCACTCCCCCTCCCTGCTTTAGGGTTCCCAAGTGAGTGAGGACCTGAGTGACACTACCGCCCTGGCCCCGAGGGGGATTCACCTTGGTTGATGCCCCAAGCTTCTAGGACCAGCTCTGTCTGCCGTGTGTGGGCACCCACACGTTTGCACGTCTCCTCTGAGCACCGGGAGCTCCACCCCTGCAATGAACTCCTGGGAAGGCACCAAAATGCTATTTCAGGGAGGAGACCGGGACAGCCTTGAAGACCGACTTTGGCTGGCGGCAAAAACACAAACCACACAGTGCGCAAACCAACCAACTAGCGGCCCAAATGCCACCACTCCAGAGCCGGGCGCCAGCCGCTGGTCCCCCCACCCTTTCCCGGAGCGCGGCACCAACGGTCTCGGCACTCCCAGCGCCTCGAGATGCACTGGGGACCGAGCGAGAAGAGCGAGGGGAAGGAGAGCAGAGTTTCAGTAAAAGCCAGACTTTGTGAAGCGTAGCTCTGGGAACACTGTGTCCCACGACCTCAGAACAGTCAAAAGGAAAAGAAATTATGTCCACAAAAATGAATAAAAGTGATCCCTGGGTGCTTATTCCCCGAAGCACAGACGCAGCTCTGAGTTAAGGGCGGGGGCAGCGAGGGGCCTACCTGTGATCCGGTCTCTCTCCATTACTACGATATATTTGGCAGCAGGCGGGAGTCCTGGCGGCGTCCCCCTTTCCAGAGGCGTCCTCCCCTTCTCACCCCCGACGCCCGCCCTCTTTCTGCCTCCTCCTCTTCCAAAAACACTCTTTGTCTGGTCTAATTTCTTCAATCTGTTGCGATCACGAATGCATCCAAATTACCACACTTCCATGTGCTGATCATATGTTTGTGCCCCAAACTGAAGTAGCATTGTCTCTTTGAATCGGGGAGGAGAAGGGACCGAGGCACAGCCGTGAAGGCGAGGAGGCGGGGCAGGGGCCGGACGTGGGCCGTGAGCCTCCCGCAGCCCCAGGGTCCCGGCCGGACCGCCGTCTGGGCTTTGTGCGCGCGCGGTGGCTCCAGAGGGGCAGCGTGCGGCTTCCGGCGGCCTGCTCTCCGCCCCCTCTAGCCCCTCCGCCAGGCCTGCAGCGCCTTTTTAATATCCACTTGGAGAAGCTTAACTTAGCCTCTTGGAAACCAGCTCACAGTCAAATTCCTGGCGACTTCCAAAGTCTTTCATTTTCCCCGGCCCGCGATGCTGCGTTTCCTCTGGCTGAAGCGTTTGAAAAGCCTAGTTCCTGCGTGCCTGCCTCGCCTTCCCTGCGCCGCGGGGGCCCTGCAGCCCACCCCGACCCCCGGCTTGGCCCCAAGGAGCCAGGCGGCCACGGAGGGCTCCAGAGCACCTGCCCCGACGAGCCCGGAGGAGTTGCCCCTGTGGCTGCCCGGTGTCCTGTCAGCGGCAGCGGTGACACAGGCCACTGGCCGTCCCACCCAGGCCAGTGGGGGCTGAGGGGGCGGCGCGAGGGAGACTTCCTGGAAGGTCCCACTGGCTCATGAGTCAGTGCATCCCCAGCTGTCCCCGGGGAGGGAGCCTGGCTCCTCAGCACGGTTCCCCATACTCAGCACTTCTCTGGGAGGGGCCCCCCCCAAGGCCTGGCTAGGGGCTCAGCTGTTTCCTGCTCTTCCACTGGGGTCCCCCGGGGGGGGGGGCCTGCTCACCTGGCAAACTCGGGGAGGGGGAACCCACCAGCACCTGGTCAGAGTCAGGGGGGTGTCCATGCACATCTGGATGGTGCCGGCAAAGTTCCCATCCCCTCCTGCCTGGGACAGGACCCCAGATGCAGTCTCCTATGTAGCAAGGGTGTCTCCTTGGGGGCGGGGGCACCCAACAGCAACCATCTCCCCACCCGCCCCCCAAGCAGAGCCTGGAGGACAGCCCCAAAAGTGGCCTGCCTGCTGAGGGAAGGTGGGAGCAGTGTCTCAGCCCAACTAGGTCCCACAGGCTCAATAATGGCCCCCAAAGATATCACATCGTAATCCCTGTAAATGGGACCTAACTTGGAGAGTCTTTGCAGATGGAGATTAAGTGAAGGATCTTGAGCCTGGATTATCAGGGTGGGCCCTAAATGCCATCACGTGCCTCGTGCCTCGTATAGGAGGGAGGCAGAGAGAGGTCTAGGGTACAGACACAGAGAAAGGGATGTGACGGCAGAGCAGAGAGAAACTTGACGACCCCGCCTTCGAAGGCTGGATGCAGCCCCCAGAAGCAAGAAGAGGCCAGGAAAAGACCCTCTCCCGGAGCCTTGGAGGAGGTACAGCCCCGAGCACACCTCAATCTCAGACCTCCAGCTCTAGAACCACGAGAGAATGCGCTTCTGTCGTTGCAAGCCACCAAATCTGTGCCCATTTGTATGGGCCCCCCAGGTAACACAGACAGACACCATAAACCAGCGAGTCAGTGTCCCAGTCTAACATTTTCTGGTCATCATATTCCATTCGAAAACATTATGTTCCACCAACCACTAACAACCCTTGAGTTCGAACAATGGCAATCAGGGAGAATTTTTTGGTTTATTCATTCAATCTCTTCCCCAATTTTGAAAAAATATTCCTTACTGGTTTTTCTGATTATAAATGTAGTATTTGTTCATTGTATTAAATTTAGAAACGACAGAAAACATATAAAGAAGAAACCCCTTTAATACCACATGGGACTCTCCGGCACCAATTCCCAGCAAGGCAAGCAGGCCCAGGAAGGCCCCACAGACAGGCCCGCTGGTGGGAATTCGGGGTAGGCCAGTGGGGGCCGTGTCCCTCCCGGCCACCTCCTCTGGGCGCTGAGCACACAGGCTGTGATTTCATTGCTGTAGTCAGGGCAGCTGCTGAGTACAGCTCTGACCCTCAGTTCTTCCCCGGCATAGTTGGGCTCAATGTCCATTCCCCCACCATGCCTAAAAATCCAAGCATTCTGGCCCAAGCAGGGGATCATTTGAAACCAAAAACCTGGCAGCACCAATTGGCTCCAATGAGGCCCGTGTTAGTCATGAGCCAGCTCAGAGGCCAGGCGCAGAAGTGGGGTGAGGCCAGGCCATGGGAGAAGGGGGCAACCAACCCCCCGGGGCTCACCGAGGCCCGGTCTAGGCACCAGCACTGTCCACGCCTGGGGGGTGGGGAAGCAACTGTCCAGGCCAGGCCGGACCTGCATCCCCAAAGTTGGCTCCCCACATGGCTCCATTCCTCCCTGACATGGCTCTGTGGTTACATAAAACTAGAAGCCTGCCTTAGATTCCTCCGGCACATTAGCATAGTAAATGCAGTGAGTAGTCTCTGTGAGGGGGCTGGCTTCCTTCAACCCAGCACTTCCCAAATTGGACCAACACCTGCCATCTGGGGGAGGCAGGACCCCCCACGGCCACAGCTTTGGGAAACTGCCCCCGCTCCCGGCCACCCCAGCCAGCCCACGTCCTGGGGTTGGCACCGTTGCCCAACAGCCTCTCCCAGACAGTCCTCAAGATGGTATCTCTGTCCTTCACCCCCCCCCAACAGATCTGCGCCTGCCATCTGCACACCCCCATCGATGTCCCCATCCCCGGTGTGGGGCGTGGTACAGGGCGTGGTACAGGGCGAGGAGGAAGAGTTGGAGGAAGGCTTTGTCGTTAAAGACGTGGCTCAGGCCCCCCCATGAAGCACAGCTGCAAGCCCCCTGCACCCCGTGGGGAGAGGACACACAGCTAAGAGGTGTTCCCGGGGTGCCCCGGACTCCCACCACCAGGCCAGGAGGATGATTCCCATGATGTGGGCAGCAGGGGCCCCAGGACCAACGTGGCTTCATTCCCGGTGTGCCTTCTGAGGAGGGGCCGTGAGGAGGTGGGGGCAGAGGAGCCCAGCTGAAAGGAGGCTTTCTGAGGCTCTGGGCTCAGGCTTTCGGGCCACCCCCCCACCCCCCCGCCATGCAGATACTCGCAAATCCTCCATAATCAGCTCCAAGCTACGGGGAACTCTCACTCTGAAAAAATGACTTTTCCGTTCATTTCCTGCTCATCCCCAGACTCCACCACTGAAGTCGGCTTCCCTGAGTTAAAAATAAAGGCGCTCCATCCTGACCCCCTCCCGCTGACCCTCCCACAGCCGCCTCGGCTACCGTACCTGCCAGGAGAGCGGGCAGCCCGCCCCAGCCCGGCCGCCAGCATTCTCCCCGAGTGGGGCGGATTTTGGGCCCAGGCAGCTACATTCCTCTCAGGAACCTTCTCTCCACTCTTTATTGTGCAGCAAGTTTCGGCTGTTCCTAAATAAATACAACCCAGCTCTCTGCCCTGGGGACAGCTGCGGGGTTTACTGGTGCTAACAGCCTGGGCCGGCCTGTTGCTCTGGGAGTTCTTCCAGGGCAGTGTGGAAGGGAACCAAGACAATGGCGAGAGGCAGCCCAGACGGGGCCCAATTCCGCCACTAACAGGCCTCATGCTCAGCCATCCATCCCGGGCTGCAGCCCGGCCGGAGCCAGAGGCCCCCGGCTGCAAGGGGATAGAGGAGTACGGAGGCCAGGCTCTCGAGAGCATCTGCCCCAGGGCCCCCAGGTTGAAACTTCTCCCCAGAATACTGGAAACTCCCCCGAAGAGCTGGTGTCTTTCACTTCCTGCCGGGAACGCACGAGGTGCCCAATAAATGCTCGCTGGAAGAACAGTGAACTTGAAGATCCAACGTGTAGACTCTCCCGACCAGCACTGCCCACCAGAACGTTCTGCAATGACGTAAACGTTCTCTATCTACCGCCTTCAATATGGCAGCCACGTGTGCCTACTGATGCATGGGTGTGCTTCTCCCAGCCCCTCCTCCCCAGAGACACTGCATTCTCCATGAATTTCTTCACCAGAAGACAAACAAAGAGAAAAGCTACTTTCCAGCCAATGCAAAAGAAGGCTGACATTTCTATTTTAAACTCGTTCTTTGGCCGACCATCCCAAGCTTGTCCTATCAAGTTGAATTCAACAGTATTTATGGCCTGCTAGCCATATGCCATAAGAACATCCAGCCCTGTGGGCAGAAGGACAAAGAAACCCCTGAGGCCAACCTTGGAGACGGACAGGTTGGGTCACAGTTAGCCCGGGGAGACAATGCCTTCAGAGGCGAGAAGGCGCAGGGCCCATCCTGGAGCTGTGGCCCCAGGAAGGCCGGCGCGCACAGACCAAGGAGGGAGGACGCGGGAGTGAGAGCCTGGAAGGGGGGACGGGTCAGGCTGGGAAGCGCCATGGACACTGTTCTGTGGCTTAGTTTAACTTGTGGGGAAAAGGGAACTAAGGGTTCTTTAAGAGCCCATGATCAGGTCTGTTTTGGATAATCACAGGGATGGAGCCTGTGGCCCAGTCCTGGGCACGCAGGCAGGTCTTAGTAAATGCCACCAGAGGCTGATGGGAATAGAGCAGCCTCTGTGGGGAGAAGGAGTGCAGAGGAGGAGGGACACCGATGCCTGCTCAGGCCACGAGGCAGCCCACCCAAGGGTCATCTGAGGGGAGGGGGAGTTGCTAAGATCTTGGTCACCTGCCGACCTGAGGGTGCTGGGGGTGGAGCAAAGGTCAAGGACGATGCTCAGATTTCCTGCTTCCTCAAGCACGACCTGGGCGGATGGCCAGGCTGAGAGCTGAGAGGAATGAAGGAGGAGCAGGTGTCCGTGGGTGGGAGGGGCAGCACCAGCGAGGGGTGCCCATGGGAGCCCCGGGCAAGGCCCCTGGGCAGCCAGACTCTGGCTGCGTCTTGCTTGCCCAGCTCCCCACGGCACAGGCACACTCTCTCCCTTTGCCCACACGGCCGTGATGATGGCAGCCGGGCTGTGCGTACAGCTGGGCGTCCTGAGCGTGAGGCGGAGAGCTCACCAGGCCCGGAGCAAGGAAGGGGTGTGCAAGCCTGGACAGAAAGACTTGGGGGCGTGCGGCAGGAGCAACCGCCGGGGATCCCATGGGGCACCTGACTGTGAGGCGTGAGGGCAGAGACACGGTCCAGAGAGCAGCATTTCGGGGAGATCCTTCTGTGGAGAGACGGTCATCCGCCCACACGAGCCCAGGGGGTTGGTGCATGGGCTTCCTGGGGCTGCTGTGACAAATCACCGGAGGAAGAGGCTTAAAACAACAGAAGCTGATTCTCTCCCCGTTCTGGAGGCCAAAGTCCAAAATCAAGGTATTGGCAGGGCCCAGCTTCCTCCAGCGGCTTCAGGAAAAACCTTCCTGCGTCTTCTAGCCCCGGGCTCCGGTGTCCCCGGGCTTGTGGCCGCCTCACTCCATCTCTGCCTGTGTCCTCACGTGGCCTCCTCCCCTGCTCCCCTTCTTGTAAGGACCCCCGCCGTCGGACTTAGGGCCACCTTAACTCCAGCAGGATCTCATCTCCAGGTCCTTAACTAATCATGCTTCTAAGACCTATTTCCAAGTCAGGCCACTTTCTGAGGTTCTGGGTGAACATGAATTCCGGGGGGACGTTAGTCAACCCCCTACAGCAGGGACGAGGCCACCCATCTCAGAGGTATTTGAAGGAGGAAAAGCAGGACCCAGAACACACCGGATGTCCGGGCAGAAGGAGAGGCCCGGAGGAGTCCCAGCGGGGACGGTCGGGCAGCCGGCTGGGCCGGCCGCAGGAGGTGAGAAGCTGACTGAGGGGAAATGCTGTGTGAGCTGTGGGAACCAGGGCAAAGGTTGGCCAGAGACAGTGGCCCAGAGGCAGCAGCCCAGAGAGGCTACTCGAGGCACCGAAAGCGGGTGAGCGTGGGAGAACACACTGGAAGGCCACTTGGGAGGTCTGAGTATGGGCATCCCCTCAGCCCAGACGTTCCGCCTGGGGACATACAGATGTGCACGGGGACACATGAGAATGTTTCCAGCAGCGTCTGTAACAGTGGAAACCTTCCGTGGACCTCCAACAACAGGCCAGTGGGTAGGTAACTGCCTGCCCACACGGAGAAGCCCTCACCTTTGGTCAAAATAAATGAGCAAAGCTACGCACACCCCGAGTGGATAAATCTCAAAGTCATCCTGTCGCGTGAAAAAGCAAAGAGCAACTACCAGCCGACTCCCCTTGGACACCCGATGTGATACTGCCGGTCCGCAGGACGAGGCACGTGTCGTCCCCAGACACGCAGCACACACAGGCCCGGCAGTGACCAGTTCTGAATTCAAACAGGTGGTCACCCTGGTGGGAATGGACATGGAGAGGGTCACCCGGGGGCTCACACCGCACCTGGAACACCTTATTTCTCAAAAGGGATGGTGGGTGCATGGCTGGTTTATTTTAGTCTTAATAGGTTTTTTTTAATATGTCTACCAATTCCATTTTTTTAAAAAAAGGGCAGAAAGTGAGTGAGCTCGTCAAAGGCCTGACCGTGGGTGTGGCCTGAGCTGATGGACTGTGGCTTGTGCCAGAATCGGCCATCCCCGGCCTGGTCCCAAACACAGCCTCGTGAAGAATCTGAGCTCATGGAGGATGCGCTGGAATGGTCCCTTGCCCTCTGGGAGCACTGGGGGTCCGGAGTCCCGGACACAGGTGACCGGGCCCTGTGCAACAAGAGGTCAGGCTGGGGGGAGGAGAGGAAGGGCGGCGGCTCCAAATGGGGATCCTGCAAGGGTCAGAGGGGCCGGGGGTGGGGGGCGGGCTGAGAGGCTGGGGGTCTGGGGAAGAACCCCGCTGGGACCCCGGTCTTAGCTGCAGGATGGCCGGGATTAGAGAAGGAGCCAGGAAGACAAGGAAAGGGTGTCCCGGGGCAAAGCCCGCGCAGGCCCCCACAGAGAGGATTTCGTGTGTCAGCAGGCGGTCCCAAGCAAAACCCAGATCACCGGCTTGCAGCTCTGGGCTTCGGCAAATTATGCCTTAGGCTTCCAAGCGGAGCCGTGGCAGGGGCTGCCAAGTGCTGACGGCACAGAACTGGCCAGTCTGAGCACAGGGAAGCAAGGGCCAGAGGAGACTGTGTCCACACGGCCCAGGGCGCCTGTCTCCCGAGACCTCAACCCCCGAGCTCAGCAGCCCGTCCCCAGCCCCAGCATCAGGAAAGGTCCCTAGACCCGCCCGGCTGCTGGAAGGGGCAGAGAAGCAGACCAGCTGCAGAGGCAAGGGACCCCAGAGAAAAGTTCCCCAGAAAGACAGCGGCGGCCGGGCAGTCCAGTGGTTAGTGGCCCGACACGGCTGCGCAGGGCGGAGCTCTTGCTTAACCACGGATGTGAATCATTCAGCCGCCCTGGAGACCTCCAGCCGGGCGTCACCCTTCCCTTTCCCCACCCGGCCCCATCCTGCACCACAAGGGGCCGCAGACACAGCCGTGGGGACATCCCGGCCTGTGCATCCACACGCCCCGGATACTGCCACCCCCACGCCCTGCCAGCACTGCCCCTTGGCACCCCACAAGCCTGGGAGTGCCCAGCCCACAGGTAGGTGACACCTCTGACGGACAGCCCTCAGAGAGGTTTGCAATGGCCCGGAAGTAAGCTCGGGAACATCTAGGTAAGGAATTCTGGGGTAGCCAGAATGATCCGGGGCTGTCTAATTTCACAGCTGCTAGCTACATGTAGACATTATGTGGAAATTAATTTAAAATACGTTAATTAAGTCATTCTACGCCAAGTGATAGAATGAATAAAATAAACTTAATGTATTCTTCAGGCGGTCGAGAGTCACGCGGCCGCTACGGCTGGTGTGGAACATTCCCACCATCACAGAAAAGTTCTGTAGGGCAGGGCTGGTCTTGGAGGGAGGATGTGGGCTCTAGGGGAGGTGAGTCCCTTCATCCTTCATCTCTGGGCCCCAGTGTCCTCTTTGGAAAGAGGCCACCCGCATGGACACACAGAGAAAAAGCAGAGAGAAGAGCTCGGCCAAGACCACCGAGAACCCACTTCTGTGAACTGGTCCCCGCGGCGTGTCTGCTCTGTCACGGGAGCCCCCTCAGTTCTGCAGGGAGCAGCACTGGCCCGTGGACCGACTGGCCCAGAGCTGCTCAGAGCCAAAGCCACCCGCCCACGGGCCGCCCGTCCCTCAGCGCCTCAGTGGGGGCAGCCCTACGGCATCCACATCTGCCTCTCCCTTCTGTCCTCTGGCCCGCACACGCGGGCCTGCTCCCTGGGCCAGCGCTGCCTCCCTACAGAGAGCCCCCCCCGCCCCCGCCTACGAGGCCCACCTCCAGCAGAGCTGTGGTCAACGGGCCTGAAAGCCATCTGAATCAGAGCCATCAAGGACAGGGCCTCCCTGGGCCGCAGGCGAGGGGCCCCACTCACCCAAGAAGGCCAGGCGACACGGAGCGCTGGGGCCAGAAGAACAGAGGGGGTCACGGCTGAACAAGCCACTTACCTGGGCCAGTGGTGTCGCCGAGCTTCCGGAGACGGTTGCTGGAGGTCCGTGTGACTCCTAAAGACAGGGGCAGAGGGCAAAGGTCACACGAGGCCGCTAGGGGGTGGTTCGCACAGGGCATATCCTCACCTCTGCTCCTGCAATGGGCTCCAGGACCAGAAACCAGTTCCCTGTGGGGCCAGCGGACCTGGTCCTCCCAGGTGACACCCAGACCCAGCAGCTACCCACAAGGACAGCCACTGCCTTCTGGACACCGGCCAAGCCCTTTGCACACATTTCCCGCGTAACTCTCACTACTCCATTTCACAGCTGAATTTCAGTGGGGTTGAGTAACTTGCCTGAGGCCACACAGCTACTAGGAGTTGAGCCCAGAATGAACCCAAGTCCCATCAACCTCCAGAATCTGGGCTTGGCCAAGTGTGCCCCCCCCACCCCAACTGTCTGCAGGATGCTGAGGGTGCTGGCACCCAGTCAGGCCCCAGCCACCCCCTGGGATAATGCACATCTACCTGTATTGTGAATTGAGATTTCCCTGCACCAGAGTCCCTGACCCAGCCCCCTCTGCTCTGGGCCTGGGCAGAGCCGGGCTGGATTTGGGAGGGTGGAGGATGGGCTGTTCTCTCCCACCGCCCCAGGAGGGAACAAGGACGGAGCCCCAGATTAACACGGCCTCGTGCTGCACGCGCACTGTCCCGGCACACACACCCTTGGACCAGTGCGCGCTCCCTGGAGAGGCTTAAGGCAGGCAAGTCCCAACTCGAGGGGATTTGCGGAGGTGCTAAGCCGAGCAAACCCGGGGCTGCCAGGAAGGAGACCCATGGGAGAGGCAGGGGAGCACGGCCGCTGCCAGATCCCGCTGCTCCGGGAGCGGGCTGCCTGGGCAACCAAGCCATCCCTTGAAGCTGTAGGGACACCCCATGCTGACCAGCAGAGGCCCTCCCCGCAGACAGCTAGATGAGCGGAGAAGGGGCCCCGGGTTAACCCAGAAACCTGCCCGCAGCCTCCACCGTCTGACACCCACCCAGACCGCTGGGGTTAGAGGTGCTGACTCCTCTCCTGCAGTCCTCCAGAGAGGCTCCTGGAATATTCATTTATTCCCACATTCATTCCACAAACCCACCCCTAAACTATGGGCAACAGGGAGTGGATGCAGCCGGCGTTGTTCCTAGAGCTTCCAGAGCTCCAAGCAGGGCGACCTGCAAGACCTGGCCTCATGCCCAGCTCCCCGGTGACACACATGCTCTACACGTCTGGAGGACGCTGGATTTAGCAACAACAGAATGGGTGCGGTCCATCCTGCAGGGTCTAGTATTGACAGATACCTGCTGCTAAGCCTGAGCCTCTTTCCAGGGCTGGGGAGGACCCAAGATGTGCCCTAAATGTTGAACCCACACACCACGAAACAACGCCGGGAGATGCATGTGGCAGGAGATTCAAGGGCCTGAAGTGACCAGCGAGGCTTTGAGGAGGCAGGGAGGCCCAAGCTGACCCTTGCAGGAGGCCGGGGGGAATGCTGTGTGGTCATGACCCCTTCCACGTGCCGAGGCCCTAGGACAGTCACGAGCTCATGTCCATTCCCCACCCGCCCCCACCAGGCAGGTGCCACCACTGCCATTTCAGGGCAGGGAGGCTCAGACGTCCCCAGATGCCAAGTTCTCCTACAGAGCCCCCCACCCCACCCCCGCGATACCGGCTCAACCTGACTGCATTCCCAGGTGCCCAGATATTTGGCCAAACATGGTTTCTGGGGGGGGGGGTGTCGTGGGGGGAGGGTGTTTCTAGATGAGGTTAGCATTTGAATCGACGGACTAAATGCAGCAAGCCGTCCCCCCAGTGTGGTGGGCATGAACGGCACAAAGCAAGGGAGAATGTTCTCGGCCTGGCCGGGACTGGGACACACACTGGGGTGTCCAGCTTGCAGACAGCAGCCTGTAGGCATTCCTCAGCCTCCATAATGACATGAGCCCGTTCCCCCACTGGCCTGTTTCTCTGGCGAACCCCGACTGATACAGTGATCTCACCCAGCAGACACGCAAGCATCCGTCCTCGGTGCCCACCTACTCTGACGCACATCTGCTCACGGCTGAGCGATGAACACCATCCCTCCTCAGACGTCCAACCAGAGCACAGGGATTCCAGGCCAGCCCTGCCGGACAGGGAGCCTGGACCACGGCCTCAGGGCTGTGCGGGCAGGTCCTGCCTTGGACTTCTGGAACAGACAGCTCCCTTAAGACCGGGAGAGGGTGGGCCCGAAATGTCTCTGGTGGGCTGCCCAGGGCAGGGAAGGGCGGGAGGGGACAGGCCCTGCTCCCAAGGCTGCTGAGGCGTGAACGAGGGCACCCCCGGCCTCAGCAGGCCTTCCTTCCACGATGGCTGTGACCTCTCTCCACACCCCGGAATGGGAGCTACACTGCATGTAACAACCCATGAGAAGCACCATCTCATCATCACCCCCTCAATACACACACACACATACACACGTGCGCGCGCGCGCACACACACACACACACACACACACACGAGCCACTCAGAGATCCCACTGTTGGGCTGAGTGGCACCAGTGAGCCACAGCTGTGCCTGGGAGCCCAGCGAGTCCCCAATATGAAAACCGTACGGGGTGAGGAACAGAGAAGGAATGGACCCAACATTCCTGTGGATTGACTCACTTCCGGCTGCGACTCCCCCTGGGCCGGCTGGACGCCCACCCATGCCCCCACCCCTGCTTCCAGCAAAGGTAAAAGGAAAGAGGTCCCATTCGGGTTCCACACCCCCACCCCGGGCATCTGGTCTCCAAGCCCCCTTCTGGGCTCGCTGCTCCCCAAACCCGGGGTGGGGCTAGAGTGGCGGCTGGGAGGAAAACGGCATCTGTCTCAGATTTCTTGGGTGGAGTTTTTGTTTTATTTATGCTGTTTGTTTTTCCGATTTCCCAAAACACGCGGCTGGTGCCAGGCAGCCCCTGGCATGGAGAAGATGCTGGGCATGCTGATTCCCGAGCCCGGGAGGTGGCGGCCCAAGGCTCCCGCCCTCGCACAACCTCCCCGCCCAGCGCCGCCCACTCGGCCGGGCCTCTGCCTGGGAGGGACCCACGGCCAAGAGCTACTGAAATCCAGGTCCTTGGACCTCACTCCTCAGGCCCCGCGTCAGAGTCCAGCGGAGAGGGAGCCGAAAAGGCCTCCAAGCCATCTAAGGGCTCAGTTGTTCCAGTTGAGAATTGAGTTATTTTTATGTGATTTTAAAATAAAACATATTCTGAAGGGCGAGGAGGCGATTTGAAATTTGGCCGTCTGGAGTCATCCCTGACCAAACTACTGGAGTTCCCGGAGGCCCGGGAAGCGGGAAAGCCGGCAGTCCGAGGAGCAGGGTTCAAATCCGGGGTTCGCCAGGCGCTAGCTGCCCCCCCCACCCCTCCGGGAAATGAGGTCCCCGCTCCAGTGTCGGCTGCCCCGTCTGCAGCCCGCGGACCGGGCACAGTGCACGCACACGGGTGACCAAGATTAAACGACACCACACACTGTGGGCACCCGGCACAGCGCCTCGCACGAAGTAAGCACTCGATAAATTATATAATTATCATTAGTAGCATATTAATCATAATCATAATAATTTTAAAATTATTTTTATGCTTATTATTCACCAGCCACATACGCCAGCCTGAACCCAGGGATCTATAATTAGGAATTCACAAAGCTTGGCTGCCCCAAGCTGATGCATTTGAACAAAGTGTAAGTTAGTGTAAGATCCAGAGGGAACAGTCACGCTTAGGGGAACTCAGGATCTGGGTGCTCTCCTAGACCCGCGCACCCCAGAAACTCCGAGGCTGGGCGCAAAGGCCATTTCATAAACGGTCACAAACTCCAGACCAGTGACACACACCAGTAAAGTGTACGGTGTCGAGCCCCGAGCCCGCGGGACTGAGACAGAGGGCAGCAGAGGGCAGAAAGCGGGACTCACCCCTGGCCGGTGTCTCAAACCGAATGAAATCGCAGCATTCCGGAGCAGGAAAGATGCCAGACCAGGAATGGGGGCTCCTTGGTCCTGGAGAGAAACGTGGCGATCCTGGGCCGGGCTGGGCCAGCGGGGATGGCCCGGGGCGGCGTTCTCCTGCTAGAACCAGTGTGCAGGGTGGGGGCACGGAGCCACCGTGGCAGCCCCGGGGCAGAGCCCACCCGCAGGCAGCAAAAACCGGTCCGGGGAAACTGCCCGGAGCCTGCGCTGCCCCTCCGCCACACGGCCCAGGTGCAGCCCCACCTGGCACAGCAGCCGTGCGGCCAGGGGAGCCCCTCGGCCTGTCTCCTGGGCATCGCCCTGTGTGTGCAACCTGGGGAGCCTGCACAGGGGATGCAGGCAGGGGTGCAGTCGGCGTGAAAGCCCTGTATTTCTTCCTTCCGGACAAGGTTTTATGATAGGACCCAGTAAATTACAAGTTCAAAATGGTTCAACAGGCACCGAGGCATCTAACTAGACTCTCGAGTTCGTATGTTATTATTAGTTATGATTTTAATGACTGCAACACCCTGCACAGCCTCAGAGCCACCGTCTCCGTCCAGGATCTGGCGGCTGTCCCCAGCCCCTCTGGGGTCGTGCACAACCGGGACATCCCAGCCCAGGTGGAGGGTGACGCCCCCCGCCCCCCCCACACACACATACACATACATGCATCTGGTTCTGCTCTGTGCCAGCAACGAATGAGGTCGGGACAGTACCTTCCTCCAATCAAGAAGTTACCATTTTGCAGGAAGAGACACTATGAAAATTTGCACAAACATCCATTTTCAATAAAGAACAGAAAAGAATCCATTTTCATTTTTTGTCTTCAAACCCCTGAGTTGGAGTCTCTCAGGAAAGAACGGGGAGGTCACAGCGACCTTGGCTCAGAGCCATCTGCCCCTCCACCTCCGAGCCCAGGATGGGGGCCCCGGCACGCACAATCTTCACCCCTCTTTCTCTACGGCGCACGTGCCCACAGAAGCTGGGAAGGGCTTCCGCAAAGTCAAGGGTTGCGGGTGGGAGTGAAGAGTCAAATTCTAGGCTTATCTAGAAGAACCTGAGATCAGGAGATAAGTTCCTCCCTCTTCTCCCAGCCTCTGCCTTTGCTGCCCGAGGAAGTGCGCTCTCTCTCTGAGCCTGAGTTTCTGTATCTACAAGATGCAGACTCATGAAAATATTACTGAGCATCTACCCTGCACCGGGCACCGTTCAAGGACTGGGGGATACAACAGTGACCAAAAGTGACCTGGGCTCTCCTGGTGGCGCTCACAGCCTCGTGGGGAGCCTACACGGGGGTCCAGCTCACAGGTTGGGAAGGTGCCAACAGCTTATGCACAAGGGGGGCTCTGCTCAGCCCTCTGCAGGCAGCAACCTCACCAGGTAGCCCGGTCTGTCACACGACATCGGTGCTGACCAAGGTCCCTGGACATCTGGACTCTGGGGTCCCACCCATATAAACTACATTGCCATGTGAAATACACTCAGTTGAACCTGAATTTCAGATAAACAACAGATAATCTTTAAGCATGAGTGTACTCCTCCATTCCTTGCCCCTCCCAGGCTCTCCTTCGAGGGGCAGAAGAGCCGTGGTCCACAGGCCTGCCAACCAGTGGGGGGTTTGGGAGAAGACTGTGAGGTGGGAGCAAGGCAGAAACAGGGTAGGTCCTTCCTCTCTCTCTGCCTTGGGAGGTTTCTCCAGCAGCAGATCTTGTCTTTGCTGAAAGCTGCAGCTCGGGCGGGTCAGGCCCACCTTTGCCCCACTACCATCAGGTGTGGACTGGGACATGACCTCCTCCCTCTGACCCTCTGACCTGGGAGAGGGGTGGTGGCTTCCTGCTGCTAATCCGTAGGTTGTCTCCAGGAAGCCAAGGAACCTGAAGCTTCAGGGCCCTTGGCTGGCATGAAAAGGGCCCTAACAACACATCCACAGGGTCAAACGTTTTTGTGAAATTTTCAAAACAGAAAATATCTTAAACCCAATCAGGTAAAATCACTGTCTATGTCCACTCTGAGTTCCTGCCCATCACACTCCTCCTGTGTAAGGTACCGGGGGCGGGGGGTGGGGGGGGAGTGGTGGCTGGCATCCGGGGGCTCCCGCCAAGGACAGGTTAGATGGGAAGATATACATACATAGTTTGGACTCAGCTGGCTTGTATTTACATGGTTCACAGGTATGTCTGTGTTTACTTAGGGGCCTGCTGGCCATCCCCAGGTGGCAGTCCAGCAACACTCCTTCCTATGACCACTCCAATCTGTCTGCTATGCGGAATCAGAAGGGATAAGATGTGAACACGACCTGAGTGCCTGCCAGAAAAATGTGGGCAGTTGCGGGAAAGTGAGATGTAGAATGTGCGAAGCCAGAAGCTAGGCCACAGGAAAGTCCACGGAAAATTATTCTGATCGCCAGACACAAAGTTGTAAGCAGAGAATTTGCTTCCCTTCCATGGGGAGTCAAAACACAAAGTATCTCTGGTCAGAGATAAATACAAAGTTACAAATGCCCCATACTTTCCTATTTCTTTCTTAAAACAGAAATTATCTTAGAGATAGAATATATCAGAATCCTTGTGTGTGTAGGGCAAAAATTGTGGCAGTACCACAAACTCTGTGTGAAGTCACACCTTTTTTTTAAGGGGTAAGAAGCATTTATTTTAAGATTTTATTTATTTGACAGAGAGAAAGAGAGAGAGAGGGTGCGTGCACACAAGCAGGGGGAGCAGCAGGCAGCGGGAGAGGGAGAAGCAGCCTCCCCGCTGAGCAGGGAGCCGACGCGGGGCTCGATTCCAGGACCCTGGGATCACGACCCAAGCCGAAGGCAGATGCTTAACTGACTGAGCCTCCCAGGTGTCCCTAAAAACAAAATCTTTTAAAAAAATAAAATAAAATAAAATAAAATTTACAATCTGGTGTTATTTCTTTCCTCATTCTAAACAAGGAATCATGTTCATACTTTTTTAAAGAGTTGTATAAACCCCACGCAAGGTGGATCTGCCCATGGCTGTTTCTTTCCATCATCCGTATAGCAAAGACCTTACATGGAAGTCCTTCTATTCCAAGTCCTGGAGAGATTTGTGTCCTGGTTAGACATCGAAACATATACCATGAACAAACTGCACACGTGAGAAAGATGAGCAGATTAACAAAGGGCCAGTGGACCCAAAGGAAAATCGAGAAGCCATCAGAAACTGCTCACTACAGCAGAACGGAGCAGGAGGAAGGTGTCCCTGGGAGACAAAGAAGGCTTTGTTGGTCTTTGCTTTTATTGATTTTTAATAAAAAAAGGTTTTTTTTGTTTATCCTCACATGGCGGGTAGGGGGAACACTGGAGTCTCCTCCTCTTACAAGGACACCAATCCCACCATGGGAGCCCCACCCTCAAGACTGTTTAAACAGAATCACCTCCCAAAGGCCCCCTTCCAAACACCATCCCACTGGGAGCTGGGGCTCCACCATATGGATCCGGGGCTGATCTTTTTTTTTTATTTATTTGAGAAAGAGAGAATGAGAGACAGCACGAGAGGGAAGAGGGTTCAGAGGGAGAAGCAGACTCCCCGCTGAGCAGGGAGCCTGATGTGGGACTCGATCCCTGAGCCGAAGGCAATCGCTTAACCAACTGAGCCACCCAGGCGCCCCAGGGGGCTGATCTTTTAAACAAGTCAGTCCTTGAAGCAGATTGATAAGCAGAGCAAATGGCATTTTCAGTTCATCAAGCCTCCTTACAGAATGCTGCCGTAAGAACACTTTTCTGGTTTTGGAGGCAATCCCAGGAATGATGGAAAAAAGGAGTCATCATGCACAGTGTTTTATTAAGCTAATTACCTGGAGAAATATTCAGTATCCAAACAACCCATGTGCCACAGCTGGGAGCACGGCTACTGTAACATCTTCAGCTCAGCACAGAACCCTCAATTAGAGGCACGTTCCCCCCACCCTCCGCCCGTCGCCATCCCAGAAGGGGGTCAGTGTCAGCAGCTAGTAAGAGGATGGTTAAGTCAATCAGGGGACATGCACTCTGAAGAGCCAGTAAAGTTAGAATTCTGCAGTCCATGCATGAGATTTGATCGCAAGTGGAAAGAGCAGAATTAAAATGGTTTCTGTAGGGAATGCCTACCTCTGGGAAAATACGTTATATCCTTTTGATAATCAAATGCTGTGCCTATGGCCAAGGGCACACAGAAATCAAAGTTATGACCGATGGGACTGAAGAATTTGCTCTTGCAATTTCCTATTCACATTGGCAATAAGTAATGAACAAAACGAACCACTGGGGGGAGGGGTGGAAAGACAGAAGAGAAAGAAGAGACGCACAGTGGGTATTTTAGAAAGCTTTTCTTTAAGAAAACAAACCCAAAAAATGTATGCAGAGGTCTGGCAGCTGGAGCGTCAACCCCCAGCTAGCAGGAAGGCGCTGCCGCCCAGAATGACTGGCTCACTAGAGCTGAGGGTCTGCCACACCTCGGCCCCTCGGCCCCTCGGCCCCTCACTGCACCGGCCAGGAGGCCTCACGCTGCCGCCGCAGTGTGCCCTGGGAGGTTACGCCACCACCTGTGTCCCCCACAGCGTCTACACTGGCTCACCTCTGTGCATCCATCCAACACCTGCCCCTCGACACACACATGTTTGAACCTGCGGCTACAGAGCCAAAGTCACGGTTTTCTTAGCACGTTTTGTGAACTAACCCCCAAATCCCTCTGAGCGGATTAGTCCTTAACAGGCTGGAAGACAACAGGGATTGGATTTAACCCACTTCCAAGTGGCTTGGGTTACAGGAGCATTATTCTTGCACTGGGATCTGATCCTGGGCGGGGAACAGGAGCATGGTCCCTGGGACATCTGTGAAAGCCCCAGGATGCGGGTCAGATGAAGGTGTGGGCCAAGCCCAAGGCCGCCTGCCAGCCTACCTCTGCCTGGCCCCTCCTGGTAACCACGCTCCCCAGGAGCAACCTCCAGCCCGGGCGGACGGTCGCTGCCGCGCGCCTTTCAGCCGCTGCCCCAACACGCCTGGCCGGGCCAGGACCAGGGGCCCTGGCTCAGCTCTCAGGGACTCGCACGGCTGTGTGACCAGCCCCTGGCTCCCAGGTGCAGCCCGTAGGGCCCAAGAAGGCCCAGCCACCACCCAGGCGTAACTGCACGTCTCTGAAGCTGCCCCGGATGAGCCAGAAAGAGGACAGCGCACACCCCCCCCCCCCCGCCCCGCTGCCCCATCATCCGATCTCGGCCCCACTCTGAAACCCCAGGCCAGCAGAAGACCTGACTCTCCAGGGGGCAGCAGCCAGCAGGACGGAGGTCTTTCCGGGCCTCCTCCCCCCACCCGGCACTTTGTGGGGCCCACACCTGCCGCGTGGGGCCTGGAGCCAGCAGCCCTTGGAGGATGACCGGTGACGCGCGTTCCTGCCAGAGAAGGCAGGCAGCCTGGGCTCGGGGGCCACCCTGTGACCCGGATCATCTTACTCTCGCTGCCGCGGCCCCTTTTCCTGTCCTGGAGGCCTGCAGGCAGCCAGCGGTCACACTCCAGAGAACCAGGTCAGATTTGGCCGGGAACAAAGCTTAGTTGTTAAAGAGCCTCCAAAAGGCCACACTGACAGCAAGACGCCCGGGGGCCGCTGCCCCCTCTGCCGGCAGCCGCTCAATGCCCCGCTTCACGCAGGCTGCAAGGGACCTGGGCCCCGGGCGGGGACAGGGAGATAAGGCAGAGAGAAACCGGGCTGGGAGAAGAGTGCCACACTCGACCTTGGAGACCCAAGGCCAGGCCACCCTGGCTGAGCGTCAATGAGAGCCACCGGGGAGCAGGAAGGACACGCAGAGCCTGGCACTCGGCAGCGCTCTGGCAATGAGGGACTGAACCCACAGGGACAGTCAAAACAGGCCAGGAAGCCTGGGGAGACAGGCACCCCACAGCTCAGCCCCCATCCCTCTGGGAGGCTGGGTCCCTCCTGTGCTCTGCACAGGCCTCTCCCACCCACGGACACCCCCCCCCCCTCCAGTTCCCCAGGCCACGCCTAGAGCTGGGCATTCCAAGATAATAGCTCCAACAGAGAGAGCCAAGAACCCCCACAGTCACCTCCCTCCCCACACAGAGGCTCACACCCCTGGGGCCTGGGGCCCGGGGCCTCTCCCTCCAACCCTCCCTCCCCCAAGGCCACCAGCAGGATCCGCCCAGGAACTGGTGCTCCTCGCCCCAGGCTGGGCCCTGCGCTGCTGTGTGCTGAGCCTTCCTTATCAAGCACATCTTAGACAAACTGCACGGCCCACGCAACACTGCCCATGGACAAACAGCAGTGCGGAAACAAGGCCCCACCCCCAGGTCCCATCCACGTGGGGCGGCCTGGGATGGGCAGGAGAGTCTCACAGGGCTGCCCAAGGGGTTGGGTGGGGGATGGGGAGAGCCTTCTTCCTGCTAGTGGGGTCCCTGGGTCCTCAGGTGAGATGCCCTCTGCTGACACCCTCCTGAGAGCTCTGAGCATGTCCTCCTGGTTCATGGGCTCTAGGCCTCTGCTCCGGAGGGGCAGTCTCATGTCCCCTCTGCACCTGTCCTGACTCGAACTGGCTACTTGGAGGGGGTGGGTCTCCAGGAAGAAGATGGGCTGCCTCAAACTCAGGTGCATGCCTCCGGACTCTCAGAACCCTCTGGGCTGGCTGGGAAGATGCTGCCGGGCAGGGGACTGGGAGCTGGGGTGAGCCAGAAGGGCGAGCAAGCCCATCACCCGTGCCTGAGCGTGCCTCCCCACCTCTGCGACGGGCCAGCAAGAAGGATGGTCCCAGGTCTCAGGCTCGGCCAGCTTACTCACGACTGGAGGGCTCCAGGGGTCCATGAGTCCCATGGTCCTGGGCACAAGTCCACAGTGCCACAGACTAACTGCACTAGGTAGCTCTTTCTCTCTACCCAGGTCCCCGAATGAGCCAGAGCAAACAGGCTTGGACTCAAGAAGACAAGGGGCAGCGAGGACTGGGTGGGGGGAGGGGCCAGGGCAAAGAAGAGGAAGAACCCTGCCTTAACCCCCTGCCCACGCGCACCTCACCGGGCAACCCGGGGTTAGCTCACTGGGGAAGTATTCTTGGAGGTTCCTCTCCCTTCCCATAAGTCAGCTTCTAGGGCACTGGGTGTGAGGAAGGCTGCACTTCCCAGGGGCCAGCCACAGACAATAGTCTCGTTCCCCTGGGGTCCAGCCTCCTACCTACCCAGGCCTCTGGAGAAGCCTCTTTAACGTGATAGGCCAGGTACCCCTTTGGGAATATCCCGAAAGCCACAAAGAATCTCAGACTAATTCCCAAGTGTACCCACAAACCAATCCCCAGCCCCCTGCTCCCCATTTCTGTGGTTTGTGGGCCTCAGGTAAGCGCCTGTGCCCATGAGGATTCCCAGGGGAGCCAGGGACGCTGAAAGGCCAGGTCCCCGTGACCCAGCGTGCAGTGAGAAGCCCCAAACTCAGAACACCAGAAAACCAGGGGGGTTCAGACCGCAGCCAGCTCCAACGCTGAGGGCCTGAGGGAAAAGCCTGGGCCTCACTCCTGGCCTCAGCAGCAGCAGAGGGTGCAGGGAGGACCGGGCATCTTCCCGGCTTCCTGGGAAAGGGGAGGAACATACGGCCTTCCCGGCCTTCCTACAGCTGGTAAGAATGATGAAGACAGTAGCAGCCACCAAGGTACAGGGCAGGCGTTTCTAGGCCTTTATACGCAGGGGCTCATGCAATCCTCACAACCAATCAGCATCAACCCTGTTTAACAAATGAAGTGAGATCAAGTACCCTGCCACACAGTGAGGAGGTGCCAGCCTGGGACTGGCTTCCAGGAGCCCCGCAGTTCGCCCCTGGGCCACGCTGCCTGTGGACCAGCACCACCCTGCCCCACCGGAACAGCAGGGGAGGGGGATCCAGGAAAGGGCTGGAGCGGCTTTGGAGCTGCCGTCCTGCAGCCCTCACCAGGGCCTTCACTTTGTTCCCCACCTGGAAAGCCCCTTTCTATTCCCCACCTACTCCCACCTCTCATTTCTCAGGGCCCAGTTCAATCTTGGCTCCCACTCAAACCTCCTGTCATGGCTGGGATCCCACCTTCCAGGGTATTTGGTAGCATTTGGAGCCTACAGCTCAGGTCGGGGCGGCGGGGGTGGCGCGGTCATCCAGCTGGTGTCTCGCCTGCTTCTTGTCTCCCCTGTGAGCATGCAGCAAGGACCCCCGTCGTTTTAGCATCTTCGTCCCCTCGTGGCCCTGGCGG
This sequence comes from Callorhinus ursinus, assembly GCF_003265705.2. Classification (NCBI taxonomy): domain Eukaryota; kingdom Metazoa; phylum Chordata; class Mammalia; order Carnivora; family Otariidae; genus Callorhinus; species Callorhinus ursinus. The sequence continues at coordinate 4,519,691 of NW_027397130.1, forward strand.
TGGGTGCCCAACGCATGGTGTGTGTTCAGTGAATGCGTACAGCCCTAAGACACTTGGGATCCGCCCCAAAGCATAGCTTAAAAATGTTCCCCGTTTCAGGGACTCATGAGTGCTCAAAACCAGCTCTACAGAGGACCCCATTATAATCATCTGATTTCTTTCTGAGCCCATAAATAGGTCCAGAAGCAATGATCCCACTCAGTCGAGGCAGAAAATAAAAGCCTTTTCAGCTGTCCCTGGATTTTCAGCCCTGGGGTGGGGGGTTAACACTGTTTGGGCTCTCCTTAATTTCATAGCATTGATGCTACCTAGGGGTCAGTCTGACTTCTGCAGAGCACCCCTCTGAACAGGGCGCACCAAGAGAACTGGGGCAGGCTCAGAATGAGGCCAAGAGGCCAGCCCTCCCCTGGGCCAGGCCCCTCCAGCCCAATCCCATACAACTGCAACAGAGTGACCCAGCCTGCCTTGGACCACTGCCAGCAGGGGAACAAACTGGAAGTGGTCCAAGCCCTCCCTGCTCCCATCCTCCAGGGCCCCACCCCGTTAGGTAAACACAGGAGCCATGGAGGCTGCCTTTACAAGAGCTGGTTCCTACTCACCCCATAAACCCTACTTCCATTTATTACACAAAGCTTCATCTTTCTTTTTTTAATTTACCTGGGAGGGAGGGGAAGAAGGCCTGGAGGAGAGGAGCCCAAGCCTGCTTCAGGGGCCCTTGGCATCCACAGAGGTCTCAAAGTCCCCCCAGGAAAATGCCAAGGACCTATGACCTGGCAGGACCCATATCGCCCCCACTGTCCAGACCCACCAGCAGGAGGTGAACCACAAGGAGCCTAGGGTGGGAGCCAACAGAGGTCCCTGGGATGCACTGGGCTAGCGATCCAAGGGAGAGGGCCGCACACGGCAGCAATGCCCACAACCATCTCAAGTATTTGGAGCATGCTGGGGAGGAAGGGAGGCCAAGTGCCAAATCCCAGCATATGCCACCTGGAAGCCCCCTCCCCCCCCCCCACCATTACATCAACGCGCCCACGCTCCCAAGATAGAGCTGTGCTGGGGGTGTCTGAAGGGCCGTACTGTTTGCAACAAGGGGGTTAAAGTTGGAATCCTAAGCCACTGACCCAGAAGGGTATTTTAAAGGAAGTTCTGAGTAACCCTCTTTTAGACAAGTTATTCTTTATTACTCATTTCAGTTCCTGAATATGGAAAGCAGGAGACTGAGAAATGGCCCAAAGGCACGGGGGTGGCCCGAATGGCCTCTTCAGCTCCAACTAAGTCCCATGATGCTGTCCTCTTATCAGTAAAAATCAGTTCATGAGTCCTTGGCAGAAAACTTCATGTCCAAATAGATTAAGGGGAGGAACACAGTTTGCAAGGTGAGCAAAAGAGGAGATGCTACTTATATTTGAGAACTGAGGACAACGGATCCTGCCAGGATCCCTTGCGGGGGGGGGGGCGGAAAGAAAAGAAAAGAAAAAAAAAGAAAAAAAAAAAGAGAGGGAAAGAGAGATCTGGGTTACCCTTGTCTGCCCTTCCATGCTTGTGGCCTCAGTTGTCCCATCTGTGAAATGGAACTTCAGAGTGATGCGAGCCAGTGAGGCCTCCCCCACCTGTGTGAGGTTAGAGCTGGCGGTGGAGTTAGGATGCCAGCACCCGGGGGTGGGGGACGCACTCTGAGACCCACCGGATGAACCCGTGGTACTAAGCCCGGGCCTTGCTGGATGGTCCCATTTGGCGAACTTCCCAAGCTCCACCGGGCAGAGGGGTAACAAACAGTTCATCTGAAGAAAGGATGCTGCGGCCTGGACCACCACCAGCCCTGGAGGCTGAGCCCCAGGAAATCCTCCACCCCACCACCCCCTGCCAACACACACAGACGCACGCCGGGACCCGCGGGCGGCGCCTGGAGAGTCGGACGGACGCAAGGGGCAAGGAGGGCGAGCAGGAAGTACGACCAGCCTAGGGCAGCGGCCCCCACGGCGGCCCCTCCGGACAGACACCTGAGCGAGCAGTGGCTGACGGCGGCGGGGGACCCCGGGCAAGGTCGGGAGCGGGGCCAGCCGTGCCGGGGTCAGAGGCCTCAGCGCCAGGACTCCCCCCCCACCAACCCGCCCCTGCCCCGCCCCCCTCACGGGTGGTCCCGACCCGCGCGCGGGCCCCGCGGCCTGGGAGCAAAGGGCAGCGCCGAGTCCGTCGAGGGGCTCACCGCCTGGAGGACCCTGGATCCGGGTCCGGTTTGGGAGCTGCGAACACGGGCCGGGCGCGAACGCCCCACGCGCGGGAGCTGAGCGGGAGTGCAACGGCCCGCGCCGTCCCCACCCGCCACCTCCTCGGCTCAGGTAAGAAGGGCTCGTCCCGGGACACCGACCCCTCCCCGCTCCGGCCGCGGCGCCCACCTGAGTACGACTTCTTCATGGTGCCGCCGCGGCCGCCGCTCCCAGGAAAGTGTGGCGGCGAGGCCCCGGGGCGCGGGCTCCCGGGTCGCTAATCCCGGGCCCGGAGAGCGCGGGGTGGGGCGGGAGGAGGGGCCGCCCCCGGCCCCGCCCCCGCCCGTGGAGGTGCGCGCCCGGCCCCGCCCCGCGCTGCACCTGGCGCGGCCCCGCGGCCCGGGCTCTGCACCCCTACGCAGCACGTCCGAGGGTGGGGACGCCTGGTGGCCCGCGCCGGCCCGCATCGCCCACCCCCTACCCCCCACCCCCAGCGCGAAGGGCTGGTCCCGGGGCGTCGCAGCTCCTTCCCTGTCTCGAGTCCCGGCGCGGGGGCCCAGGTGACCGCTGGGGGAGGAGGGAGCGCGGGGTGCGGCCGCGCGCTCAGGCCGAGGGGCGAGGCGGTGGCACACAGCGGGCCAGCCCCCTGTGGGGGGGGGGCGGGAGGCGGAGCCGGACTCCAGTTTAGTTGCCCAGGGCAGGGCAGGGTGGGGGGCGGGGTACCTGCCTCTCTACCTGTCTAGTAGTCAAAAGAACAGACTGCCTCTACTCCTCTGATGAGCGGGGGCCTCGGTTTCCACATCTGTAAAATGGGCGCGTTGTATCAGCTCGATTTCTGATCCATCTGAGAAACATTGATCCGCTCTGTGCCGGGTACTGTGCGCGGCTCTGAAGAGCAGACACAGAGGGACAGTCGGCTTTCCAACCTGTGTAGTACAGGCAGTGATGAGAGTGCATTCCTGGCAAAAGTTGTACAGAAGAATTCTCTCTACTTTTGTATCCTTAAGGAAATTTTCCGTAATAAAACTTTTTTTTTTAACATACAGAGGAGAAAGTGAGGCGTTTTGTCTAGAGGGTGATGCCAGAGTTGTATTAAGGTGGTGCCAATTCAAGGTTTTAAGGAATGAGTAGGAATCTGCCAGGTAGCCAAGGTTTGGGGAGGCAGGCTGTTCCAGGCAGAGGGAAGGGCGTGGCGGAGCCCCAGGCGCGATGTCTCACAAGCGCAGAGAGACGCACCCGGCCGGCCCTTCCAGATTTGCCAGCCCAGGCCCCCAGGTAAGACAGGAGTGGAGGAGGAGAGCCACACAAATTCTCAGTAAGGGCTCAGCGCTGCCTGCTCCTGGCCGCCATCCCAAACAGCACACAGGAGAAAGTAGGCTTAGCTTCATCAACCCTCTCTTCCCCTCTTCTCCTTTACTTTCCATGGGGGTCCAAGAAGCATTTTTATTTCCTGCCAGGGAGTGGGAAACCCTTATAAATGAGAACTCAGGTACACGTGGCTCGGTGGGTGAGTCCTTCCCACCTGCTCCCCGTTGTCAGAAATCTGTCCAGCCAGGTGACCTTCCCCAACCCCTGGTTAGAGTCAACTGGACCACAGTAGACCCTGGACTCTGCCTGGGCCAACCTCCCACTTCCTTATCTAGGGATGGGAGGCTGAGGCAGGGCAGGGGTGTGAAGGAGGGGAGCAGCTCCAGGCCTGGGGCTATAGATGAATTATAAGCAGCTGTCAGTAGATTCTGGGATGGCCGCGCACCCCTCGCCCCCCCCACCATCGTCACTTGCACTAGCACAACACCCCTAAACTGCCATGTGTGCAAATTCTACTCTGGTGTCAAGCTTTGTTCGGATTCAGCCAGAATGCATGGTACAGCCCTGACACTGAGGCCTCTGGTTCCCAGAGCCCAACCACCTCTCGAGAGTCTGTCGAATTGTTGGCTTCGTTCCTTTTATTTAGCTCACATCAGAGATGCCCCGGTGCCCATCCATCCTCAGAGTAGATGCGTCCTGGAGTCATGGAGGATGTTTTCCGTTGGGTTGGCCCCTCTCTCGACGCTCACCTTTCTGCCTGTGGGTCATAATTCACATGTACCTGGGCACCCAGGAACCGGGAACACCTGTGTTGCAGTGATACAGGACCTCTAACATTCCCAAGACTCTTGAAGGAAGGATGAGAGAGAGGGAGGGAGGGAAGGAGGGGCATGGCTTTCAGGATGCATGAAGGTTGTTTAAGCACAAAAATTTTATTTTCATTCTTTTTATGGACACTCTCTAATAAAACGTATAACAAAATCACTTGCCTTAATAGAGTATACCAAACTTTCTCACGGCTCAAGATCATCTTAAATGACACCTTTAACGGTTACTGACTCATATACTGCTGTGTTTCTTCTTCACGAAACGTCCCCAGGCCACTGTGCTGGCCGCCTTCTAAAAATTTTTTTTCAACACTCAGCTCCCTCACCTATTGTGTGGCTTGTGACAAGCCATATGACGTCTCTGAGTCTCAGTTTCTGCTCCTATAAATGTAATGACAATATCTTACATAGCTTGCGAGGCGGTTGTATTGATTAGAAAAGCAACGTATGGGGACACCTAGGGGGCTAAGTTGATTAAGCGGCCGGCTCTTGATTTCGGCTCAGGTCACAATCTCAGGGTCCTGGGATTGAGCCCTGCATCGGGCTCCCTGCTCAGTGGGGCGTCTGCTTCTCCCTCTGCCCCTCCCCCTCCCACTCGTGTGCACTCTCTCTCTCTCTCTCTCTCAAATAAATAAAATCTTAAAAAAAAAAAAAAAGAGTGCTGTTGCCCCCCGGGGGACAGGAAGCCTTCACCAAGTGGTGGCAGAAAGCTTAGCAAACCTGGTGCCTGCACAGATGGAAAGTGTGCTCGCGAACTTGATGATCTAGCTAACGGACTTTCCAGGGGGAGGCAGAAGGCTCTGCCTATCATAAAATGAGAAAGGAGAAAGATGAACTAAGAGCAAACAATTTGAGTTTCAAGTGGAATTGCGAGGAAATGGGAAAAGCCCGAACTGTCTCCGCAGCCAGCAAAGGGTTCTCAAAGTAAGAAAGGGCCTCAGAACAAGGAAGTCCAGATGTGACTGTCCGATCCTTGGGGAAGACCTCAGGGAAAAATGTAAAGGTGCTTCATAAACTGTTTCCCACAGAGGCACTTTGAGGGTCTTCTTGCCTTGCAGACCCTATTAGAGTTGGCCTTCCGGGGGCTTCTCCCACTGCATCCTCACATGAGGGCAGAGACGGGCTAATCTCAGGAAGTGTTGTGGTGCTAAGTGAAGGCAGCCATCCGAAAAGGCTCCACACTGTATGATTCCAGCTATAGGACATTCTGGAAGGGGCAGAACTATGGAGACAGTAATCAGGGGCTGCCACGGGGTAGACGGGAAGGAAGGAGGGACGAACAGGTGGAGCACAGGGGATTTTTAGGCCAGTGAAACTATCGTGTGGGATACCGTAGTGGCCGATCCGTGTTATCACGCATTTGCCCAAACCCATGGAATGTGCAACGAGAGTGAGCCCTAACATGTACTGTGGGCTTTAGTTAATTATCACGTATCAATATTGGCTCATCAGTTGTGACAAATGTGCCACTCCAGTGCAAGATGTGAAGAAGAGGGAATGCTGGGGGCGGGGTGGGGGGCATGTGGGGCCCGTGGGAACGCTCTGTGCCTTCTGCGCCCCTTTTCTCTAACCCTAAAACAACTCTTTACACACAAAGTCTATTCATTTTTTTTTAAAGTTTTGTGGGTAGGGTTTTTAATGCAAGGAGCCGATTTTAAATGAACACATAGGCAGCCCCCAAGCTTTTAAAGGAATTAGGTTTGGACTAAACGGGGATAAAGGCAAGGCAAAATGAAAAAAGAGGCTTTTGGACTCTCAGCCTCTTAGAGGAGGAAGCAGGCTGAGAAAGCTGTTCAGTTACAAACGCTGTTTTCTTATGAAAGAGGAAGTGTGACTCAGAGAACAGCCCCAGGCGGGGGCGTAGGACTTGAGGAACCCTCCCCCCGGAGTCCCATCTGCACCAGGTGGCCTCAGGGACTAGACTGCATCCTGCATCTGGAGTCTGGGCCCAAAGCACGTGGACCAGACGTCGGGGGGTCGGGGGTCTTGGGGGCGGGTGAGTGTACTTTGCATGTGGGAGGGAGCACGTGGGTTGCTGTGGCCCAAGGATGGGCTGTGTCAGAGCATGTTTCCCAAAAACGGCCACGGCACTGTCTCCATCCCCCTTCCACATTGTGACCTTAGTGTTCTTCCCTATGTCCCCTCCCTTTGAATGTGGGAGAGCCTGTTGTTTCATTATAACCCTGAAACTTGAGACGCTCCAGACTTCTTTGTGATGAGGAAGCCAAGGCACACGGGAGTGTGTCGGTTAACTACTGCTGTGTAACAAATTGTCACAAACTTAGTGGCTTACAATGACACACGGTTAACATCGCCTGGCTTCTGTGAGTCAGGAATATGTGCGTGGCTGGGCTGGGCTCCGGGCTGCAGAGGGTCTCATAGATGGCAGTCCAGGGGCTGGCTGGGGCAGGGTCTCCTCTGAAGGTTCAACGAGGGAAGGATACACATCCAAGTTGACGTGGTTGTTGCCAGAACTGAGCTCCGTGGAGGCTCTTAAACTGAAGGCCTCGGTTTTGCACCAGCTAGAACTGAGCTCCTTGACATGTGGGACTCCCCGACTCAGCAACTTGTCCATCAAGGGAAGACGGTCTGCTGGAAAGATGGAAACCATGATCTCGTAATCTGATCACGGAGCTGGCCGCCCTGAATACCGGGAGGCGGGCAAGCTTTGGGACCATCGTAGAAACAGCCTGCCCCAAGGAGGCCACAAGTGGAGATCTTGTCAGCGGTCCTGGTCTCTGGGTCTTCCCAGCCCAGGTGCCAGTGAGGTGAGCCTTCACGTGCTCCCCACACCGCACCTCCCACGTCGTCTGCTGGCCTGAGACCTCCGGCCCCAGCCACCGCCCGGGCCCCCTGCCTCTGCTCACATTTTCTTCTCTGTCGTCCGTCAATGTCTTGCTAGTCCTTTCCCTGGACCTCCCACCCAGGGTTCCAGGCCCGAGTGGTCAGACGTGGCTCTGATAAGCCATCCGGGGGGATTGCTCCGGTCCTCTGTCCTGAGCGGGTCCTGGTCACACCAGGTGTGGGCTATCTTTGCTTCTTCAGCTCGGCTCAGCACATCTGCTGCTGACTGTTCCCTAACTTGTGCTGTCCCTGAGCTTGAACTTGTCAGAGGACTGCGGCCTTGCTGCATGTGCAGAGTTTACGGTAAAGGTGTGGCTACTCTGACACCCGCATATGCAATGTGGGAGAGCGCGTTGCTCCCACCTGTCCGGAAAGCACTCTGGCAAATATGTGTCAGGAGCTTTGTCCTCTTAATTACATTGTTTTTTCATTGGCTGATTCAACACATATTTCTTGATTACTCATTATGGCCCCTTCCCTCTAATGCTTCTAGTTGGGTCAGGAAAACAGACATTAACCAAACCAACATAGTCAAGAAGGTGCAATCAGAGTATACCCTAAAAGCTTCACATCTGGTCCGGGGTCAGGGAGGGCTTCTTGTAGGAGGGGGGACTGGGCTGAGGTCAGAAAGATGAGCCAGGATTAACCAGGAGGAACGGAGGGGAAGGAGACGACAGGCAGAGAGCAGCCTGTGCAAAGGCCCCTCGGTGGGAGGGAATGTGGTCCCTGCGGGGAACTGGAGGACGCAGGAGGCTTGAGCCCAGAGAAGCTGGAGAGATGGTGGAGGAAGCAGGCCTTACAGGCACTTTAATGACTTGGACCTTTACCCTAAAAAAGAACAGGAGGTCAGGGAAAGGTCCCAAGAGGGAGAAGTGGGGCTGGCAGGAGCAGCCTGGCCCTCCGGAACAGCCGTCTAGATGGACTGCAAGCGACAGGAGGGGGCCAGAGTCCAGGGGGAGCCTGAGGCAGTGTTCCAGGCTGGGACGGTGGTGGGGCTCAGGGCAGGGGGATGGTCAGATGCAAAGAGAGAAATTGCAGCGGCTCAGAAGGGAGCCCCAGAGGCAAAATCACCCGGGCCTGGGGATGGGCCGCATCAGGGCGGCTCAGAGAGACGAAAGAGGGGCGGACGGGGGACAGGCTGAGCTGCGGGCATGTCGTGTTGCGGAGGCTTCCAAGCATCCAAGGCGGGCCATCAGCTGGGCGGTGGCGTCTGTGCTTGGGCATCAGGCGGGTCTCGGCTGTCAAGATCCCTCCCGGAGTCTGCTGGGAGGTGGGAGGCGAACAGACAGACACACAGACAACAGGTGTGCCCCGGACCTCCTCAGCAGCCTGCCGGCGGTGCGGGAAATTAAAGCCAGTATTCAGGAACAGCTTTAGCGTTCAAGAAGTAACAGCCCCGTCTTCGGTGGGAGAGTATGCAAAGCTTCGGCGAGTGCCAAAGGAAGACTTTGGGGAAAGTTTCAGAACTAGATAGGGGTGATGTTTGCACACCATGAATGCGTTAAATGCCACCGACTTGCTCGCCTTAAATGGTTATTTTATTTTATGTGATTTTCGCTTCAATAAGTTTTTTTTTTTTTTAAGATTTTATTTATTTGACACAGAGAGACCCAGCGAGAGAGGGAACACAAGCAGGGGGAGTGGGAGAGGGAGAAGCAGGCTTCCCGCCGAGCAGGGAGCCCGATGCGGGGCTCGATCCCAGGGCCCCGGGATCACGACCTGAGCCGAAAGCAGTCGCTTAACCAACTGAGCCACCCAGGCACCCCGTCAATAAGTTATTTTTAAAAAATGAAGGTTGCGGGCTGGGCTCAGTCGGTGGAGTGCAGTGTGCGACTCTTGATCTCGGGGTCGTGAGTTCGAGCCCCGCGTTGGGCACAGAGTTTACTTAAAAAACAAAAAGAAGGCTGCAAGGGCCGTAGGTACACAGAGATCTTGTCTAGAAAACAGAAAGATGACGCATATAGTAAAATAAAAACATTAAAATATAGGAAGTGTTACACCGGATGCTAACAGCAGTGCCTACCCGTCATGGGATTAGGGGTGGCTTGGTTTCTTCTTTGTATTTTTCTGTGTTTTCCATGAAAACGTATATTGCTCTCATCATCTGGGAAAACAGCCGCCCACACCATGTGTACACGTACGGACAGACACCTGTGTTTGAGGTCGATGTTGGTATACTTTCACAGCTTTGTCTGACCTTCGGATCTTTTCAGTCAAACTCATCATTATCAGGACCTCAAGCAGGGTTTTTTTTTTTACATTGGGGCAGTTTGGACTGCCGACTTTCAAAGTGACTTTAACCTTCGTTTCAATGGGTGGTTTTCTCGTGAGCCCATTCTACGGAATATGGGGCACGGAGTCCGAGGTCACCCAGGGCCCGCACGCTAGGATTTCCCTCCCCATGAAGCACAGCTTCTCCCGCGGCCACGAAAGCCAGTGCTGGGCCCCAAATCCTGAGAGTCCGAATCTGCCATTCTTGCAGGTGGGGCATCAAACAGCGGCTGAGGCCCCTCGAGGGAGAGATCGGTCCTGGACTCTTGCGGAGTGCCTCCTCGGACAAGGCGCTTCCCTCCCTCGCCAGCAGCCTGAGGAAGGGTGGCCCTTCTGAAGGATTAACCTGGCACCACGGATCCAAATAAGACCTCCACTTCCCGCCCCTCTCTCGGGAGCCCCTGCCCGTCTCCAGGACGCATTCCACGATGCTCTCAGGGTTCCTCATTGTACGGAGAAGGGCTCCGAGGTCACAAAGCATCCACACTTATATCAAACAAAACTAACTGGGCAGCATTTTGCCGTAGGACTTCTCAGAGCCTTTAACGTGCTCGAAGATGCTGTGAGGCTCCAACAAGGGTTAGAGTACACAGCATTTCCCAAACTTGGGACACCAGGACTCTTTCATTACAAGTGCCTTGCGGTTCTGCGGGACATTCTCTGCGCAAGGAGGCTGGTAGGAGGGCCCTGGGTCGGTGGGGGCGGGGAGGGCCGCCCATCAGCCAGGGAAGTCCGCCAGGCTCCAAGGTCAGCTGCAAATGAAGGCTCCTCGACCCTGGGCCTGCTCTCCTTTGCCCTTGTCACTTCCTGCTGGCCTTGCCCACTCCTCCCGTCCTCTCCACTGCCCTCTGGGAGGAGGAGCCAGGATGAGCTTTCTGATGGGAAAACCGCCGGGCCCTGGGGTGAGGCGGGAAAGGGACTGGCATCCTTGGCGACCCCGCACCCGTGCTTTCTGCTCAGGGGCAGGGGGAATCCCCAGCAACGTGGAGAGGAAGGCCCGAGGCAAGCCCCCATTTGGAGCTCAGCCCTCTATTCGCCCAGGAGCACATCCCGCCTCTGCGCCTCTGCTCGTGCCCCCCTGGGCCCCCTAGCATACCCTCCGGCCCTGGAGCCCCTCTGCCTCCGTGGGGCTGTTTCTCCCGCCGGGAGGAAGTGCAGGGAGAAGCCAGATTCATCTCTGTCCACTGGCCTCTCCCAGGGCAGGAGTGGCCTTCCCTCCCTCAGGGCCCTGTGCAGAGGCGCCCCATAAGCAGCCGACAGCCGAGTGCCGGAACCAGAGCCCCACGCGGGACGCGCGGGCTGAGAAAAGCCAAGTGTCTCCTCTTCTCATAAGAGCCATCATGTTACAGTTCTCCAGAGTAAGTGAATCTTAATTTGCTTTCATTAAAAGCATAAATAAATACAGGGCCTGCCAGGGGCTGTGGCTGCAGGTGCCGCGGGCCACGGGGGGGGGGGGGGCGGGCACACTCTGGCGCTCTTGGCACACTCGGCTCAGCCCTCATGCTCTGCAGGTGTCCCTTGGCGAAGTTGCAGGACCAAACGCAGAATGCCCAGTGAGATTTGAACTTCCAGGTGAGCAGCAAATAATTTCTGTGGTATGACTATGTCCCGTGTAGTATTTAAGACATAAAGGTATACTTCTAAAAAATTATTGTTTATCTGAAATTAGCATGTAACGGGGCATCCTATATTTTTACTTGCTAGATCTGGAAACTCTGGCCTGGGCCCCTGGACCTAGGCTGGCCGTCCTGGAGAGGAGCTTTGACCATCCCCCAGTCGGGGTTTCCAGACAGCAAGCCGGGGACTGGGGCCGTGCCCCCGACAAGTGTTCCGGTCAGAAGCAAAATGAGACCGGTGAGGGCAATACAAAGAGGTGGGTTTCTGGTTTTTGTTTTTGTTCACCCTTTTCTCTTTTGTGAAAGCCTAAGATATTCAAAGGACTGGTCTTTCTTCTGAAATCTTCCTCTCCTGTGTAAATGCTCCCCACCCCCCACCCCTGCTCTCAGAGCTGTTCCCCGAATGTGGGGCCATGAGGCCTGGCTGTGTGCCCTCCCTGTTATGCCTCTTCCTAGCTGGGAACCTTGGAAAAAGCACTTAACCTCTCTGCTCTTTCACTTCCTTACGCATGGAGTGGAGGTCATGACCTCTCCAAGGCCACAGGCTTGCTCAGGATTGGCTAGAGGCCACCCTGGTACATCCACGGGCAGACGCTCGTCACGTGGCTCGTTTAGGATGTGTGCACTTTGCCGTGTCATGCTGTAATTCAACAAAATAGTTTCTAAGAAAATAAAGTTCAGTTAGCAAAGAGGCTTCCAATAGAGAGAAGCTTACCCCATTTATCTTGCAAGGAGATATTATTACCTCCAACTTTGCAATGGAAACGTGAATTTATTACCCATTGTCTGCACACAGCTGCAGAGCCCGCCACTACGGAGGGAAAAAGATGTGTAGCTGAGCGCATATTTGGGTCAGCTTGATGAGGTTGCATTTTTAAAAGTTAACCTTCAAACCCATTACATTCCGGGAAACTGAAAATTTACACTGGTTTTCTATTTGCAATGGATTTACAACAAAAGGAAATACTTAAAGCTTAAAAAAGTAGATGGCACTTTAAGTTCATTTTCCAAGTCATCTCATATAGCAAAGGCAGATAAACTATAAAAAGAGAAATTTAAAAGACATAGCCGGAAGAAAACTGAAGATCCATGGGGCGCCTGTGTGGCTCAGTCGGTTAAGTGTCTGCCTTCGGCTCAGGTCATGATCCCAGGGTCCTCGGATCAAGTCCCGCATCGGGCTCCTTGCTAAGCAGGGAGCTTGCCTCTCCCTCTCCCTCTGCTGCTCCCCCTGCTTGTGCTCTCTCTCTCCCAATCTGACAAATAAATAAATAAAAATCCTAAAAAAAACTATTAAAAAAAAAAACAACCTAAGATCCCCATCTCCATGTAACAGATACTGAAAGGAGATGGTGGAGTGGGGTGGGGGTGGGGGTGGGGGTGGGGGGGTCTGGCTGGGGCTACGCCGTGGGTGGGTTGGGGCAGGGCTCCCTGCCGTGTGTCTGGAGAAGTGGAAAGGAGCAACTATAGTTTCTGAGCCATGACACCCAGGGACTCAGCAGCTGGGTCCCCAGCATCCCCCCACGAGGTGGGCACTCCCAGCCAACAACAAACGGCTTCATTGCTCTGCAGTGGGGCCCCCAGCAGGCCAGGTGGAGGCAGCGAGATGATGGGGGATGGACGGAGAGGGGAAGAGATTGGAGAGACAGAAACATCGACCCAAGATGAACCTACAAACCTGATCCCCAAAACATGGGCTAAGCTAATGCTGGTAAAGACAATCCAGAAGATCAACCATGCAGATATAAAATCACTCCTGGTGAAGTGGAAATAATAGAGGAATCTGAAAATGATTTTCACACTATTGACTGATTGATTGAGAGAGAGTGAGCGCACGTGAGCAGGGCAGCGGGGCACAGGGAGAGGGAGAGAGAGAGTCCCAAGCAGGCTCCATGCTGAGACCCTGAGATCCTGACCTGAGCCGAAATCAAGAGTCAGATGCTTAACCGACTGAGCCACCCAGACGCCCCTGCAAATGGTTTTCAAATAAAATGGAAATGAGAAGTTTCAAAGTTAAAGCTCGACAGACAGAATATATGTTATCGGACACACTGAGGAATGAGGTAGTTGGCAGATATTGCCGAGAATGTGGCCCAGAAATAAACAAATGAAGCAGATAAGAACAAGAAGTTACAGGTAAGAAACGCAGAGAGCGGATCAAGAAGTTCCAGAGTATATCTCACAGGGGCTTCAGAAGAAGAAAATAGAAGGAATGATATAAAAAGTAATGTTCTGAAACATAATTGCTGAAAGCTCTCAAAAACTAAAAAAGAAACGTGCTGTGCCAGATCAATAAACACCCATTCATAATTAGAGACGTCAGGGCGAACCTGCGGCACATCCAAGGACACAGAAAAGTCGGAAATGCTATCAGAGACAATAAAATCATCCATGGAGAAATGAGAATCCAGCAGGTTTCTTGCAGTCTGGGGCAATCCGTCCACTGGCCGAAGGAACCCAGCGGCCATTCTAGAATTCTAGAGCCAGCTAAGCTCTTCCTTAGCAGTGCGAACAAAGCACATTTCCAACATGCAAAGTCTGAGAAAGAGTTCCCTAACCACAAACCATCCCTGAAAATTTACCAAGGGTGAACACAGGGGCGCCTGGGGGGCTCAGTCGTTAGGCGTCTGCCTTCGGCTCCGGCCATGATCCCAGGGTCCTGGGATCGAGTCCCGCTCTGGGCTCCCTGCTCCGCGGGGCATCTGCTTCTCCCCCGGCCCCTCCCTGCCACTCCCCCTGCTTGTGCTCTCTCTCTCTCTCTCTCTCTCTCTCTCTCTCTGTCAAATGAAAAAATAAAATCTTTTTTAAAAAAAAAAATTTTAAAAAAAAAAAAAACGAGAGACTGCGGAAACCCTTCTCAGTTCAACAGAAGAGAGAAGAGGACTCAGAGAGACGTGATAAATAAAACCATAAAATCGAATGGCAGAGGAAAGTCCAAATAAGCCAGTTACGTAGAATGATGTGAACAGGAAGGTTAACACACACAATTCTAGGTGTTGCTTACAGATATTTATACAAGTAAAAAAAAAAAAGTATAAAATTATAAATGCAAAGACATTAGGGCAGCCGTTAGCTCCGGGGAAGGAGGAAGAAGTTCTATGTGTGACCTTGTGTTGTTAACATGTATCGGGAGAGGGGGAAGGAGGGTCTGAATCACATGTGGCGGGACGCTCTCCTTTGCTAGCACTAGGCGGCGTAAACAGGTGTTTGTTGTATGGCTCTCCATTTTTCTGATGCTTGAAATATTTCATCATTTTTTTAAGATTTATTTATTTATTTTAGAGAGAGAGAAAGTGAACGGGGCAAGGGGCAGAGGGAGAGGGAGAAAAATCCTCAAGCAGACTCCCTGCTGAGTGCAGGGCCCCACGAAGGGCTCGATCCCAGGACCCTGTGATCATGACCCGAGCCGAAATCAGGAGTCGGACGCCTAACCGACTGAGCCACCCGGGCGCCCCGGTATTTCATCTTTTCCGCGTACATTCAGGGGCCCCGAAATAGACACTCTACCCTGAGTCCTACCTGTGCAATTCAGTGTCCCGTCCAGGCTCCAGTCCGGGGCCCGCGGGCCAATGTCCTTCCTGTCATGGCTCTTGAGAAGGGCATCCACCAGGTGAGTGAAAAGTCGGGAAGGTAGAATTGGGAACCACACACAGGAAGCCCACCTTTAAAAGGACCACAAAGACAGACCCCGCAGGACTCCCCTTCTCTGGGGTCCCTAGGCAGTCAGATGCCTTGAGATAGTGGGGTGGTGGGGGCCGGGGCTGGGGGGGGGGGGTTAGAGTTTCATGGGGACAGAGTTTCAGTTGTGCAAGATGGAAGAGTTCTGGAGACAAATGGTGGTGAGGGCTACACAACAGTGTGAATGGACCTGACGCCCCGGAACAGGATGCTGAGAAGGGGGTGAGGCGGGAAATTTTGTGTTATGTGTATTTTACCACGATAAAAAAAGGGACTCCGGTTCCCCGTCCACCGCTGTGAGCGCTCGGAGGTGGCAAGCACTGTCCTCATTCCACACCAGCTCCCGTGGGTCCCAGGACGTCCTGCAAACTCGCCGACGGCGGGTCAGGAGCCCCGCACGGGGATGGATGCTCCTTCTGGATAGAGAGAGATGGTCGTGGTGGCTGTCCTCAGGGGTGGTTCGTTTTCATAAACGCCCTTTTAATGTTAAATGAGCTGAGATCTGCTTTCGCCCCACTCCCGAGTTTACCCTGCGTCTCCCCTTCCCGCCCCCGGGCGGCCCCTTCCAGCACCCGGACAAACGCGGGAATGCACCAGAGGCTGAAGGGCCCCAGAGGGACCGACCCGAGCAATCCTGTAAGTGGACTAAATCCCCTTACCACCGTCCCCCAAGGCGGAACATTCCAACAGCCCCCAGAGACCACCAGGGCCGCCGAAGAGCCCCTGCGTGGGGAGGATTTTCTGAGACCTTAATTTACACACCTTTTCCCTGTATTTCCCCAAACCCCGATTCTAAGGTGTCAGGGATTTGGGGCAGGGCGTGAAGCAGACGCTGATGGCAGACAGTGTCCCCTCTTGCCTTTCAAGAAGAGTTCTGCTGGCTGTGTGTGTGTGTGTGTGTGTGTGTGTGTGTGTGCGCGCGGTGGGGGTGGGGGGCAGGTTGTGCAGGAGGGAGGGGTGCCTTGAGAGAGAGTGAGACACAAACAGGAGACCCCGTGTGCAGACAAGAGGACGGAGGGCGGTGGGAGGTCAGCAGGGGCTGGCCCGACACACCTGGAGGGAACCGCTGTAGGGCACCCTGGGAAGGTGGCCTGGGGCACTTGGGGATCCCTGTGCCCAGATGCAGAGCCAAGAGTCAGAAAGGACCCCGAGGTTGCCATGGTGGGCATCTCGGCAGGACCAAGGCAGAGCAGTGACCAGGGGCCTACCTGGGAGGCCTGGGACCTCGGCCCAGCCCACGGTGGCAGTGACAGCGGGGGGCGGGGGGAGAGCAGGAATCCCGAATGACAGACAATTTCCTGTGAAAGCAAGCTGGGGGCTTGGGGTCAGCTCTGAAGACACCGAGGCAATGGGCTTGCTCTGGGCCTCCTGTGTTTGCGGGCTGAGGTTCAGCCCGCTCCCACGACACTCAGATACAAGCCCCAAACCTGGGATGACTGCCTTCTTGCTGGGGCTCAGCTGCCAGCTTGGGGGGCTGCCGATCACTCGGCGCGCTGCGGTTGCCCAGGGGGGCGGAGGCCGAGTGCGCAGGGGACCCGTGAGCTCGGAGGGGCTGCTGAACCTCTCTGCGTCTGTTCCTCATCTGTCCGACGGAATGGCAATTCCTGCCTGGCAAGGTGGCTTCAAGAGCTGAGAAAGGACCCAGCACTGGGCCTGACTCCCAGAAAAACGTGCGCCTTCTGGGGGACACCTTCCCGCCCAGCAGTGCAGCTCGTTGCTCGTCAACGGCACAGCCCCACCTTGGGTCAGGAGCCCCCAGCGGGGCAAAGGGGAGCTGAGGGCCCTTTTCCGGGATGTTGGGTGTGGCAGGGGCAGGCTCTGGGGCTGCTCTGACTTTTCCAGTTAGGAGATGGTTTGGACGGGTGCCTTTCAGGGAGGAGCGTGGCAAGGTCAGGAAACAGCGGGGGGTGGGGAACGGGGGCTGTTCCAGGAAATGACACTGGGCAGCAGTGGTACAGGATGTGGAGGTAGAGACAGAGGAGCGGACAGGGATGGAAGGGACGGGGCCGGGGAGGTGGGAGAGGTAGGGTAATGGCGGGAAGGCAGCTGATGGCCGCCTCCTCTGCAGGCTGGAGTTCGTGTCGTGGTGAGTGTAACCAGCTGCCTGCAGGGGCCAAGCTCAGCAGGTCATTTTTCTCCCCACTCTGGTGCCCCCACCACCCTTGTTAACCACTCAGGCGCTTCACAGACTTCATGCATTGTCAGCACTAGGAACCACCCAATCTTTGCTCGTCTAGACTCACTGTCACGTATTAAAATAACCAGACTGGCCTAAACCAAAACTTCAGTGTCACACCCCATTCAAAGCTCCTGCCTACACTCCTCCCTGCTCCCCACCTCTGGTCCTAAACCTTGCCCCCAGCAAACCCCACTTCCAGATTCTAGCATCCTCTCCAGCCTGCCCCGCGTGCTTTCCCTGCACTGATTCACTGAAGCCCCATCACGTTCCCATCCACAGATGAGGAACGTAAGCACAGAGAGGTGAAGTGACCTGTTGAAGGTCACCCAGCCGCTCAGTGGATGAGCCTCAACTCCATCCCAGGCAGCACCCCTCTCTCTGGCTCTCCAATAACCCTCCGCTGGACTGTTCTGCATGGAACAGCAGAACACCCTGTGTTCTCCGAAATGTGCAGCCTTCATCCAAAACCCCAGAGCATCAGGGGGAGCACACTGAATGTGCTGGAACCTAGTCTGAGGGAGCCAGGCGGCTCCTGACATGGGTGGGGTGAGGGAATAAAGCCTCGGTTATTCTCCGCCTTGATCTTTGCTTTTTAAGACTTATTCACAGGCCAGGCTTCCTGGAAATCGGTCCCTGGGCACCTCACCTCAGGGCACAGGCCCCAGTAGCTCACTTCTGTGCCCCGGGCCGGGCGGCATGCTGACCCGTCTAGCCAGCCAGCAGTGACTCAGCCCTTGGAAATTACAGGCTTCCGCGGAATGGTGGGTGCCTGTCGGGGAAGGCCGCCCATGGTGAAGGAGGGGGAGGCCAGGCAGAGCCTGCAACAATGTCAGAGGCCTGGGGGTGGGACCAAGGCCTCTGCCTGGGGAGCCACAGACAGGCCCCAGCAGGAAAGACGCGGGAGGGGGCAGCCAACAGGCCTGGCGGCGGGACCAGCCCTCCTGGCCCGGCCAGGTGCCCACGGAGAGAGAGAGAGAGAGAGACTGGCCCTGTGCGAAGACCCGGGCATCTGAAACCTTCCAGGGCTCTGCATCGCTGCGCCTGGGGCCGGACTGGACGCTGGGCTCACGTTGTCCTGGGCCCGCCGAGCTCTTCCCAGGGCTGAGCGGGGTCCGACTCACCTGTGCGCCCCTTCCCACTCCCACCTTCCTCAGAGCACAGAGCCGGGTGCCGAAAGGCACTTTCTATGGAAAGAAATGGAAAAGGAAGGAAAAGAACTGGGCTCTTGTGGTGCCCCTTTCTTCTTGCCCACACGCCCACAGCGGCCCTGCGAGCCGCCCCCACTGTCCCCACAGTGGTGGGGCAAGAGGGGCCTGACGGGTTCCGAAAGACAGCAGCCCTCTGCTCTGGAACAGAGACGCACACTGAGCTCCGAATTTCCTGGGCCTCCAGCGTGTGGCCGGAAGACAGCGGCCCGGGGCGCCCAGCGGTCCAGAGCCCTCGGGAGGTGTGCGGCCCCCGCCCCCGTTTGCTGCCAAGTCACCAGGCTTGGCCCCGGAGCAGCAGGGAATGGCTGTCGGGGGCGGGGAGGAAGGAGCTTCTGTCTCGGGAGGCCACCCCGAAAGGCTGGCACATCCATCCCTACCAACCCCTCCAACCGCAGGGGTGACCGGCAGCAGGGGCTGGCCGCGGCCCCGCCGTGGGGTCTGTTTTCCAGGCGTCTCTGCTGGGGCTTCTCCCCGCTCCCCGACTCTCGGCATCCTGTAGCTGGGCAGCAGTTGGCTGTCACCCCACCACCCCCCCGGGCCGATGCCCTTCAGTGGGGCCGCCGCGGGGGCCGCCGCTCCTGACCGCCCTGGCCGTGGGGCTGTGACAGGAGCTGGCTGGCCCCGCAGTCCAGCCCGGACCTCACGGCTCGGGCGTGAGGCACTAACCTGCTTTGCACGGGGGCCTGTGTTCACTGCTTTCTTTCAAACAGATAGTCACTCAAGCACCTAATGAGGGACTTCGAGTCTGGAAAAGATGGTGTCGACGCGTCTCTTCCCACCCCTCTCTGCTAAGAACGGCTACAGGCCCTGGGGATGATGCGAGAGGCAACCCAAAGGGGATGCTGAAGAGCAGAGGGAGAAGGTGAGGTGGTTGGGACCCCAAGACCGAGTCAGGAACAATTAGCCGCAAGGCATCGTAGGGCACCCTGCAGCCCCCGCACCCCCGGACCGAGGAACGCACTTCCCAAGCCCTGACCCAGCAACGGAAGGCTGCCGAGTAGGCTCATTCTCTCCTGGACCGAGCGAGAGGCTCGCAAAACACCAGGCCTGCCAGGCAGAACCAGTCCGGGGAAGGACTAGGAGGCGCCCGACAAAAGTGGCCGGGCAAGGGCTTCCCTTACTCACCCAGAGACAGCCAGGGCCAAGGGAAGGCCCCCCACCAGAAGCACGGGCCCAGGGCTGCTCTCTGCCCCCGCAAGCTGGAGGTCCCCTCCCACCAAGCGGCACCAGGCGGCCGGGCCTTCGGTCCTCTCAGCAACACCTGGCCCGACGCCTGGCTCTGAATCAGCCCGGGACTGGGAATGCGGCCCACAAAGGTGCTGAAGGAAACAGAGCTATGAACTGTGAGCCCTAAATCTGGCAGAAGTACCCTTCAGGAACGACAGAGAAATAAAGACATCCTCTGATGGAAGAAAATGAAAGGAATTTTTGTGAGCAGACATATCCCTAAAGAATGGCTTAGAGGAAGCTCTTCATCCAGAAGGGAAATAATAAAAGAAGGAATCTTGAGCATCAGGAAGGAATCAGGAATAATGGAAAGAGCAGAAATGCGCTACGTACAACAGACTTTCCTCCTCGCGAGTTTTCTGAATCGGGTGTGGTGGGACAAAAGTTATAGGGCCCGTCTGATACTCCAGACATTTAAAAGAGGGGAGGGTAACGGGACCCCCACGGATGGAGTTGCGTAAGTTTCCACGTGAAATGCTAAAGCACCGGTGTCAGCATTTGGTGATACGTTATGTGTGTGGCCATACCCACGTTTGTATGGAAACGTACACAAAACTCTCGGAAACACCATAAAACCTCGACACGGGGTCCTAAAATATTGCCACAGGTGGCAAGGAAAGAGAAGCAGAGGAAGGAGAAGCCGATACACAGAAAACATACCCCAAAACCCTCACATACTAAAACGGCAGCCTTACGTGGTCTCGATCCGCTCACGAAAGGCAGAGACTGTCAGAGTGGAAAAAACGGGACCCAACCAGATGCTGCTTACAACACTTACTTCAAACCCAGTGACACTGGCGGACTGAAAGTAAGAATGGAAAAAAGACGTGCCATGCCAATGACTTTTTTTTTAAAGCACGAGTGGCTATATTCATATGAAATAAAGCCCGCTTCAGAGCAGGGAAAATTACCAGACACAAAGAGGGACGTTACATGGTGATAAAAAGATTAATTCACCAGAGACTTGGTAATCCCAAATCCGTGTGCGCACCAAGCCGCAGAGCCTCAAGATACACAAAGCAGAAAACTAGCCGAGCTGAAAGGAGAAATGGACCCACAGGTACATCTGGGGACTTCAACACCTCCCCGCCCACCGCCAGCAACTGATGGAATAACCGGACCGAAAATCGGCAAGGATACAAGTGAGGATGGCCCCATTCACCCCGGGATCTGGCCACAGATCCAGAAGGCGCCACCTGACAGGAGAAGACATACTTTTTTTTAAGATTTTATTTATTTATTTGAGAGAGAGAGAGAGCACAAACAGGGGGAGCAGCAGAGGGAGAGGGAGAGGGAGAAGCTCCGGGCTGGAAGCCGCTGGGGCAGGGAGGCCATCACCACGCTGAGCACGGAGCCCGAGGCGGGGCTCGATCCCAGGACCCTGGGATCATGACCTGAGCCGAAGGCAGACGCTTAACCGACTGAGCCACCCAGGCGCCCCAGGAGAAGACACATTTTGATCAAGTGCCCAGGGAACATTCACCAAGATCCACCTGTCCTGAGCCACCAAATAAACCTCAGCACGTTCTTTGCCACTGAAATCACGCAGAACACGTTCTCTGACCATAATAGTACCAAACTGAAAATCAACGACAGAGAGACAAGGGGAAAATCTCTGAACACTTGCAAGTTAAACAACACACTTCTAGATAATCCAGGGTCAAAGAGGAAGTCTTGAAGGAAATGTAAGCACGGAGCCGAGTGAAAATAAATATGCGGCGTGCCGAAGCGTACGGGGGGCAGCTGGGCGGGTGTCCAGGGGGCACTGCACGCGAACGTGAAGGAGGAGGCCTCCCGTCAAGTAGAGACGCGGGCGCATGTGGCGCGGGGTGCAGAGGTGAGCGTGGTGACGGCCTCCCTGCCCCAGCGGCTTCCAGCCCGGATGGACACAGAAGCAGGGACACAAAGACCACACGTGCAGTGCGGTCGGGGGCTTCCGTCGGGGGTGGTGACGGGGTGCCAGGAGAGCACACTCGGCATCAAATCCGGGCTGGGGGAACCAAGGAAGGCTTCCCAGAGGAGGCGATAGTGAGCTGAGCCCTGGCAGCTGAGGGGAGAGCCTCACCTGGGGAGAGGGCACTCTGTGCTCAGGGAGGGACACCCCCTCCCAGGGTGCCGAGGGGAAGGAGAAGGTGGCCCATGAGGGCACAGTCGGTGGGGGGCCAGGGCAGGAGGGGCCTTCCGAGACCCGTGGAGGAGTTTGGGCTGGACCCTGAGGCGGCTGCGTTTGCAAATCCTTCTTCCCCTTGCACAGGCTGCTTTCACTCGGTCAGATGCTTCCTTTGCTGTGGAGCCCCAGGAGGGAGAGGGCTCTGTGCTTGGTGTGGCCCACCCTGATAATCTCCCTATTTCAAGGTGAGCTGCCTGGGGAACCCAAGGACACCTGCTAGCCTGTCAGAGCCATGTCTACACTGACACTTGGCTGCACAACTGAGAGCAGGTGACAGCACAGCAGGGCTGGGAGTCGGGACACCTTGGGATTCTGCCTCCATGCACTGAGTGGAGGAGGCCCATGACTTTCGGCCGAGGGCATCGGCTAAGCCATCTGCGATAATGAAGCTGTTTATCAAGATGGTAGGATCTGGGCCAAAGGAGCAGAGCGAGCCCGTCCCAAAGCCCTGGGGAGGGTGCTGGAGACTGAGTCGGGTGGGGAGCACTGGCCTCTGGGGGCGGGAGGGCAGGATCGAGCCGGGGCGTGCGGCCCGTGCCTGGGATTCAGCACCCAGGGGCATCAGTGGGGGCCACCTCGGAGGGCCGCGGCGTAGGTGGTCCCACCCAGTTTAGGAAGAGGGTAAGGGAGGATGGGGGATGGGAAGCCCCAGGTGACAAGTCAGTGCCCTCGTGAGGAGCGTCCACAAGATGGCCTTGCTGCATCGGAGCCTTGACCGGCTTCCGGGTCTGTCCCTGGGCTGACAGACAAGGGTCCTGGCAGCCGTCTGTGAGCACGGCAGACAGGGGTCCTGCCACCATGCTGCTCAGAGCCCGGCTCAGCATCTTCCTGGGAGGAGCACTTGTGGAGGAGTCCAGGCAAACACAATAAGAAATGGGCCTTTGGTACACCCTCTGACCTCGCCCCTTCTTCACAGCTCTCTGACCCTCATGATGAACTCAAAACTGTGCAGTTAAAGGTTTGGGTCATTACACAGGGCAGGTGAACAAGACACAAGTGACCTCTTTAGGAGCTCACAGACTGGGGTGGCAGGGAAGGTAAACCTGGGCCAGGTAAGCAACCTGGCGAGAACTAAAATGGGGGATATGGGTTGCTAGCTGAGCACAGAGCAGGAGCACCCACCCTAATGTGGAGGGGTCAGAGAAGGCTTCCTGGCGGAGGTGGCATTTAAGTGAAGGTCCTCTGTTTAGGCAAAGCAGAGAAAGCCACGGGAGACTGGAGCCAACGAGCCTGGGCCAGAATCCCAGGCCCTCCGCCTACTGGTTGCAACTTCTCTGGGCCTGTTTCCCATCTTTAAGCCGGAGAAGGAACAGCCTTGGCTGCCTGTGTGAGGGCTGCAGGGCAGTGACCCTCCACCTGATAGAATGAGGCTCACTAAAGACCAGTCCTGGCGGGAGCGTCCACTGAACACCCCAAGCCCAGCTCTGGGTGTTGGACCCCTACCCATGCTGCCCAGGTCTCCCGGCCTCGGTCCTTCCTTCAGGAATTCCCAGGATGTCACAAGCCCAGGGGGAGGACTAGGTGTTGCCTCTCACCCTCCCTTGGGCCGGGTCTGGACGGCCTGCTGCCTGCGTTCCAGCAGGTGGCGCTGTGGCCCATGGGAACTTGGCCAGGCAGCTCCCGAGGGTGGAGCGGGGACCTTCAGAGAAGGTGGGACAGGGAGTGGGGACATACATGGACACGCGTGCACACGTACAGACACACACTATACACGTGCATACAGACGTGTGCACATGCACACGCATGCAGACATGTGCACGTGCACAGAACCCGCCCCACCCACACACACCCCCCCAGACCGAAGGCTGGGGTGGGGAAGCGGGGTCCCTGGGTGTGCAGGTGCACTGTGGCTGGCTCGAGTGCCACGCACGCGGGGAGCCAAGTGCCGTACGTCTGCAGGCAGCTTTCTAAGACCAGGGGTCCCCGACCACCGAGCAAGGGCCGCTGGAGAAGGGAACCAGGGAGAGTCAGGCGCCCTGGGAGGCCCTGTCCACCCCGGTTCTGCTTGGGGGCTGCAGTCTTGGGAGCAAGAGGTGAGCCGCCCCTGCCACCCTCCGGTCCTGCCTGGGCCGTGGGCCATCCCTGCGCCCTGCCGACCAGAGCCTTGCTGGAGGTCAGGAGGCTCTCAGCCCTGCACAGCCTGGGCAGTGGGGTCTGGGACCTGGGACCACAGGCGCCCTCACCACCGCCTCCCCGGGCTTCTCGGCCTTGACGATGACGCCTCCAGGGCAGCTTTGCCTGCAGGATCTCACTGGACCCGGAGAGGCTTTCGTTCATTAGCCGCCCCAAATGCAGTGGGTGCCAAGGGTGTGCTGGGCAAGAGGAGGACCAGCCCCGGGGAACCCGCCAGGCCGGCTGCTCAGACCCGGGCTCCACCAGCGCACTTCACGGCTCGAACGGGCCCAGAGAAGCTGCGGCTCCTGGCGGCTCCACGCGTGTCCCTTCCACACACACCGTCTCGCGCCATCCTGGGGGAGAGGCCGTGCAGGGCTCAGCTGGAAGTCCTCCCATTCACAGGAGCTGGCCTTTCGGGAGGCACCACCCAAATGTGCCATTTCTGGGCTTTTCTCTTTTTGGGGGGGGTGCTTTTCACTTCTGCGTCCTGCACGACCCGCCCTACGGGCTCCAATGTCACATGGTGAGTCACCTCCCAATCCCTCCTGACCGGCCTTTCCCCCCCCACAATGTCCTTCCCGCCCTGCCAATCTGTCCCCCGAGTGTCCTCCAGCCGGTGGAGACTGTGCACTTCGGTCCAACCTGCTGAGAGCTGGAGGCAGAAGTGCGGGCTGGGGGTCCCCGGGGCCCAGTCCCCGCCCGAGCAGCCAGCCGATTGGGGGTCTATCTCAGCCCGCAGCTTAGTCCCCGAGCCTCCTCTTCTCCCTGTGGCCTGCACGGCCGTCTGTTGGGGGTCCCAGCGACAGAAGCAGATCTGCGCCCCTGCTCATTGCGGGAGCTGACTGATCGGTCATTATCCGGGAGCTGCGGCAGGTAGGGCGGGGGACACAGAGGCTGCCATGTCCTGCCCTCTGCGTGCGCCCCTGCAGCTGAAGTGTCTTCCGGGCTTCCCCTTCAGAGCGAGCCTCCCTGCACTGCAGGCTCACTTGGGGCCCCCGGCCGGGCAGCGGGCTGGGACTCTGACCTCACCCACCCAAGCTAGCGCTCTGGACCACACGGTCTGCAGCCCCAGAGGGCCTGGAGACCCAGCCCCCTGCCCCCACAGCCTTCTCGCGCACCTAAGGACCTCGATCATCTACCTTCAGCCATCCCTCCATTCAGCCGCTCCCACCTGTTGGACATTCTTCTGGACTCTGGAGCCATAGCACTGAACACAGCAAATGAGGTCCCTGTTCTCATGGGGTGTGAATCTGGTGGGGACAGACACCTGGGGCACTTAGGAGGAGAGTGCCAAAGTGCCTGGATGGGCGGTGCCATTTGGGTAAGGTAGTC
The DNA here is from genome assembly GCF_003265705.2 of Callorhinus ursinus. Lineage (NCBI taxonomy): Eukaryota > Metazoa > Chordata > Mammalia > Carnivora > Otariidae > Callorhinus > Callorhinus ursinus. The sequence continues at coordinate 4,544,670 of NW_027397130.1, forward strand.
AGAGGAGGGACTGCCATGCCAACACCTGGGAGAGAATACCACAGACGGGGAGGTGGCAGGTGCAAAGGCCCTGGGGCAGAGACCAACCTGACTTGCTCTGGCAGTGGGCCCATCCAGGACCGCAGCTGCAGGGCCGCCGCCGGGTGTCGCTGGGTGCCCAGGCAGGCCGAGGTTTGCTCTCCCACCTGTCTTCCCCTGGCACCAAAACCATCTCCATTGGCTGTGAAAGGATGCTGGAGGACAGCACAGCAGAGCAGAGAGCCCGTGACCCCACCAGGCTGGTCTGGGGCTGGACGAGGGCAGCGGCCCCAGGGTCCCAGCCGCAGCCCAGAGCCCTGGAGGTTCCGGGCCACTTGTGATCACCTCTGAGTGTCTGACTGCAAGGCCTTGAGTCAGCCTGGCATCACTGTCATTATCTGCCTTCTCCGTGGCTGATCGTTCCAGAACTCTTCCCATGGACAGGCCAGGCCCGATGCATGCAAGCTCACCTCATCCGGAGAATAACCCTCCTGAGATTTAGATTTAGGTCTGAGCGCCTCCCCAGAGCTGAGGGCTCGGGCTCCCCGGGTTTCCCTGGCTCCTGGCAGGAAAATGAGCCACATCGGGGCCGTGTGCATCTTGGCCGGCAGACATGCAGCAAGGCTGCAGTCAAGAGGCAGGTCCCACACCGCATCCCAAAGGAGACAGGAAACCAGGCTGAAAACAGAGCCAGTGTTTGCTCCTTTGAGTGTAACATCCCCCGACTCGCATATTGTGTGCCAGAGCTGCTAACTCTAGGACTGGAGAATCCACTGCATGAAAGAATCTATGTATCCTGTTCTAATACAGACAAACTCAGTCCTTAGGCTGTGTCTGACCACCCCCCCCAACACACACCCTGCTCCTACCCCACCTCCAAATAAATGTGTTGGTGCTTTAGGAAAATTCCACACCGTGCTGAATTTCATTTATTAAACGCCAAATGAGGAAGTAATCACCAGGGGAATCTGGCATCACAGAAGGATTCTTCTTGGGGGTTCCTTTCAACAGCCTTTCCCAGAACACATCTGAACACACGGTCTGGTGTCCTGGGAAGGTGTTTATTGAGCAGACTGTGGGCCACTGTCTCACAAGAGGAGCATGTCATGCACTTGGAGTCTGAGGTATTTATCGGTGACGATGATGAAGGCACCACTGTGAAGCTTAAGCAAAACCGCCAGTCTGGAGGGAACTTCTTCACTGTCGTCCAAATGTCCAGGCTCCCCAGCTGGAAGGCTGTGTTCTCTGTGCAGGATCGGGTGGGAGCAGGTCTGTGCTGGGGCCTGGCACTCAAACGCTCTCGGCTCTCTGCATTGCCAAGGAGGTTAATTTTCTGACCTGCCTGCGCATTCACGATCCCCCCCATGATTTCCGGGGGAGAACTGGACCCTGGAGGAAGTCCAGTTATACCTTCTGTTAAATTCGCATCTGCGGCTGCGTTCGCAACGGACCGAGCACCAACCTGGGAGGCCAGGGCGAGAGGTCAAACCCCGGCTCCACCACCACGGACTCGCTGTGTTACTTTGAGCAAACGTCTCAACCTCCCTGGGCCTCAGTTTCTTCCCCCCAGTCCTAAGATGTTGGATCAGAACCATGATTCTCACCAGGGATGGTCTTACCCACCCAGGGGACAGTGAGGAGTGTCTGGAGACACGGTTGGTTGTCACAACTAGGGGATGCCAGTGGCATCGAGAGGGGAGAGGCCAGGGATACCACGGCACATCCCACAGTGCACTAGACAGCTTGCACAGCAAGGGATTATCCCGCCCAGAATGTCAACAGTGCCGAGGTCGAGGGACCCTGGGGTAGACCAACCCCCGCCCATTCCAAGTCCAGATCGGGCTGTGAGGACAACGGCACAGGTCATGTCTTACTGGGCAGAACACAAACTGGGGAAGTGGAAAAGGTTCACTGCCCTTTCTCCACGGTCCTTGAGGCCTTCCAGGGAGCCTTGGTGACGGCTCTCAGGAGCTTCCTCCGCTCTGGGAAGAGCGGAGAACAGTGAGGGCAGACAGCCGAGAGGCCAGAGTGCCCCAGGCGGGATCCTCAGAGTGTCGGTGACCTCTGTCTGTGCATTTCCTTAGCGGTGGCGGCTGGTCGGGCACCTGGAGACAGGTCGGGGCCCCTGCAGGAGGCCACCACAATGCCCCTGAAACTGATCCATGTTCACTTCGTGCTTCCAGACGCAGAGAAACCCATCTTCGTCTTCTACTGACGGCCGGTGCGCCCCTTCCAGACGTGCACTAGGAGCCAGAGCCGGCACGGGGGGCGCACCTCGGCCAGAGGCCCCGAACGTCCGGCCCCCGCGCGAGCAGGCTGGCGCCCCGGCAGGTGCAGAGAAGCGCTCCCCGCTCACAGTCCGCATCTTCTCTTGTGATTTTCCAAACCAAACAGCCTCTTGGGAGGCACGCTGAAGTGCTTAAAAATGAGGCAATAAAATAAATCACTGGTTCTCGGAAAACAGCCTGTGGGTTATTAGGCTGCGTGCTTCTGCTGAGTAAACGCTGTCCCCGCGTGCTGACAGCAGGGCCCAGGGACGCCGTCCACGTGAGGGCGCTCTCGGCCATCAGGGAAGGTGTGCGGGGCGGACGCCCAGGCTCGCAGGCTTCAGGGCTGCAATTTATTCCTGCAATATTTCAACACTTAGAACTGCCTCGATGTCCACCAGCAGCTGCCCAGCTGGCCCTGGATCTCCCAGCTACCTGCGGCCGTCCACCCCGGCCTCCCTGCCCCGACCAGCCACAGTCCCTAAGCATGTCTCAAGAGAGTTTTTGTGGGTTTTTTAAGATTTTATTTTTAAGTCATCTCCACACCCAACAGGGGGCTCGAACTCACAACCCCGAGATCAAGAGTCACACATCCCACCGCCTGAGCCATCTGGGCACCCCCAAGAGGGTTCTGAAGAGCTGGAAGTGAGTTTTGTCCTACAGCCACCAAACCTGGAGAACGATTTAGGACTAACCAAGTCATTACGTCACTCTTGACACAAAACCCAACATCAGGTGCATCAGACATTTACATGTAAATGTAAAAAAAATAAAACCACGGAAGAACCTGAAGAAACTGTAGGAGAGTTTCACGTGGGGAAGTCCTGAGTAAGATGTAAAACCCAGACGCTGTTCAGGAAAGGAAAAGAAATTTGATGTCATAAGGATTAAAATGTTCTACTCAAAACCAAAGAGCCCAAGCCACGTGACAAGACCGCTGCTCCCATCTCATTCAGAGCTGGAGCCGCAAGCTGGTGGCCTCGCCGGAGCCACAAGGCCTTTTGGGGCCTGGCCGCCCCGCCCACCCCCCCACCCCCACTGGCCTCACGCCTATTTGCGCTTGGTCCTGCAGGGGTGACGGCAAACCCTGACATCACAGACGCATTTACTTCCTACTTGCACGAGGCCCCTGAGGGTCAGGCAGCCCCCCGAGGCTGCAGCCACACCACACGGCGACACCGACCCAGGCGGTCCTGGGGAAGCGCTCCCCCACGCCCAGAGGTGACATTGCCCGTTGGCCGGAGCCGTCCCGGCGAGGTCCGCGTGGTTGCGGCGCCTCGTGAACTGAGGTCTCTCCACCACAGCCCTCCTGCTGAACATACGTGTCCTGTGGCCTCTGTGTTAGCGCCTCCCTCGTTCTAGAACGTTCTCCCGGAAATCTGCTAGGCTGGCTCCCTCACGTCCTTCGAGTGAGGCCTTTCCTGCTCACCCGGTTGAAGACCGCGACCCCCCATCCCACCCCATCATCCTGCCCCTCGCCACGCTTACTTTCCTCCCGGCACACGTCACCATGTGGGACAACAGTCAGGAGAACGGAGATCATCTTCGCTGTTTCAAACAAAAGGATGTAATATAGGAAGCAGGCTCCCTGGGTTTAGAAGGGGAAAGGGGGGACTCCCATCTGTAAGAAGCAGCCACTGGCTGCTTACCCAGCAGCCGCGTGGCTTCTGGAAGCTGGGGCTGCAGGGTGGGACACATGAGCAGCTGCAGGGCCCGGGGGGGTGGGGGGCGCAGTCTGGGGGGGCCACACCACCAAGCCAGCCCCTACCCCGACCCCATGAAGAACCTTCCAGTCTAGAATGGGGCAACAGGCCAGTTCCACAAAGGTCTTGGGGTTGCAGAGTCCGTGCAGGGTTCACAGGAACACGAAGAGCTTCCTGAGGTCTCCTTCCCAGGGAGGGGGGAAGGGGGTCAGGGTTCCAGGTGCTGGGAACAGCAGGGACAAAGGCCTGGGGGCCAAGCAAGTGTGGGAATGGAGCAGGGCAGGGGGCCCAGGAGGCCCAAGTCCACTGCTAGTCCAGGCTCAGCTCAGCTCCATGGACAAACGACAGTGCCTCTAGGAAAAGGGATTTGCACGGGTTCTGCTGGGGAGCTTTAGACATGACTTTCAGAGTCAACAAAGAATAAATTAATTTATCCATGTGCTCCTTCGGAGAACACTCACACTGGGGCCCAGTCGGAGGCCATGAGTAAAGGGGGCAAGTGAGGGTCTGGCCCATAGGTCTGCCCTCTGCACTCCCAGGACGGGGAGGGGCACCTGCCACCATCATGAGCCTGCTCTCCCTGGGCCGGCCCTGTCTTTCTGCCCAGCCTCTGTGGGCTCCCTCCAAGCCCTCCTTGGGCGGGGGGCCACAGGGAGGGCTGAAGCCAGAGATTCTGTGGCATAGGGTGAGTGTCACTTAGGCAGAAAAGTAAATATAAGGAGAGATGCACTGGAGGTAGAAGGGTATGGAGGAGACGCCCCAGAGGGCAGTGGGGCAGCTCAGAAACAGTATGGCCTGAGCTCAATCCCTGGGCACCTCCCTAGCACCAGCATAGGGACCCCTTCCCCAGATGCTTCTCCAGGGCAGAGGGTATGACCCCGCCAAGCAGGGCTTGTCACAATGCCTGACACCCCCCAGCTCCTAGGCTCTGCAAGCTAAGCCAGGGTAGGCACATCGAAAGGCTGGGAACAGACTGACTCACTGAAGACCTCCAGGGGCCCCTCCCCACATGGCCATGGAGACTTCTAGAAGCAGAGTGTACTGTGCTCTTCTGAAGCTCAGGCTGAGCTGACGGCTGGCGCCTCCCACTGGGAGCAATCAGACGGTGAGCGGGGTCCGAGGGGCGAGCGCTCCGCAGACTGGCCAGAGCCCCCAGGCCCAAGGAAGCAGCAGCTCCCCAGGACCTGAGTGCACCGGCAGCCACGTCCCTTCCACACCCCTCGGAAGGGTGCTGAGTTCTACACCCACCCTGGTGCGCAGACTGACCCAGCACACCCCCACGCCGACGCCAACGCCAGGCGCACAAGTGGGCAGCGGCATCCCCGCAGGCAGAGCTTTCGGGGGCGGCTCCCAGGGCAGCCCCAGCAGGGCTCAAGGATTAGCGCAGTGGGGAGGGTCCCTTCCCCTGCCCCCTTCTGGGCTGGGGCAGGCCGTGTCCGCAGAGGCTTTCCAGCCTCCGGGAGCAGGGCCCAGGGTCCACGATTCTTTTAGGGGTCCACAAAAATGCTTTAATTTTTTTTAAAGAAGAGAAAGGGCAACCCATTCAGGACCCCTCTCACTCTAGAGAGCTTTCTATCTGTTCTCAGCTTCACTTAATAAACTATCACTCCACCCTCTCGTGTCCCCGAGATTCAGTCTTCGACTCTGTGGGATGAGAACCCTGAAAAGCAGCCCCCCCCCCGCCGAGGGTGACATGTGGGGAAGAGAGGAAGTGCCAGGAGGGCTGGGTACAGCTCTCCAGGGCACGCTGGCCCCCTCCACAGCCCCTGGCTCCAACAGGTGTTCAGTCCAATAAGCTGTCTGTCCTTCCATTCCACGGGCACCGGAGCGGAGGGGCAGTCGGGTGACACATTCCCCCCACGGCCCCCTGCCACCCCGTGGCCATCTCATTCCCTCTCGGGAAGAGGGAGGAGAGCATGCCATTAAGCTTTCTTACTTGCTTCTAACTTCAAGCTGTTCCTTCTGGCCTCCCCTTCAGTGGCGTGTCTTCCATCCGATGTCCAGTGTACCGTCTTCCCAGAGGAGCAGGCACTGATATGTCCTCGGCCCGGGCCCAGTACTCTGCTCCCATGCCCTAGGCAAGACCAGAACTATACAGAACACCTCACGTTTGCAGAGCACTTGGAAGTGAACACGGTCTAATCATCATTTGCTTCTTGTGTCTTGACAACGACCCCAATGAGATGGACCTGCCTCCTCCCATTCCACGGTCAGTGATGGCAGCAAGATGGAAGGGACTTTGGAGGGCTCCGGACTTGGCCTTCACAGTGAGAAGCAGGGCTCGGGGAGGCTCAGTGGCTTGCCCAACGTCCCGCAGCCTGCTGGACTCGCAGCCACCTGCTCAGGTACAGCCCCCTCCCCGCTCCGGGCTTGACCATCCTTAAGCTGCAAGAGCTGCAACTAGACCATTTTAGTCTTTCCCAACTCAACTTTAACAGTCCGTAATTTTATTCTCCATTTAGAAAAATAAGCCTGTTGATGGAAAAAAAAAAATCCTAAACCAAAACACATACACACAAACCAGAGAAAGATGATTCCAGATTAACCAGGTTTTTTGTAAAAGTCAAAGGCTTTGCAATTCCAGGGTTTCGGAGTACACTTCCTGTATTAGTCAGGGTTCTCCAGAGAGTCGGAATCAAGAGAACGCATATACAGAAGGAGTTCTGATGTAGGGAATGAGTTTGCACGATTACGGCGGCTGACAGGTCCCAAGATCTGCAGTTGGCAAGCTGGAGACTCTGGAGGGCTTGATGGTATTATTCTGGTCCAAAGGCCAGCAGGTTTGAGACCCAGAAGGAGACAACTTTTTAGTCCGAAGGCAAGAAAAAGCTGATATCCCAGTTTGAAGACCACTAGGCAGGGGGAATCCTCTCTTCCTTTGGGGAGGGCAGCCTTTTGTTCTATTCAGGACTTCAACTGATTGGACAAGACCCACCTGCATTAGGAAAAGCGATCTGCTTCACTCACTCTACCCATGTCATTGTTGATCTCGTGCAAAAAAGCACCTCCACACAAACACCCAGGATAATGTTTGACCAAATATCTGGGTACCGCATGGCCCAGCCAAACTGACACGTTAACTATGGCACCCCTTCTGAGAGATTTCCGGAGACATGAGGGCTAGAGAATGTCCTCCCATGGCTCTGACTTGCAGGGCAGAGCTGGAGAAAGGACGTCACCACCACCCCAGCTGGCAACGGAGGGTGCCGTGTCTCCCATGCGGCCACAAGGTGGCATCCGGGAGGGACTTCCCGGGCCAGAGCCGGGACTACCTTGAGCTTCAGTGGCCTGGGTGGCTGAGCTTGGGCTTCACTCTGGCTGTAGCACCAGGACTGTCAGATCATGGGTGTAGACTGGGTTCAACTCCACGGACCCACGCTGCTCTACAGATGGAGCTGGGAGCGCCTTCCTCCCTGCAGCCAGGCCTCTTGCCCCTCGCTGGTTCCCAGAAATAGCCCAGAGAGCAGGCCGCAGATTGTTCTCTCCTTCACGGGTCACAGGACACAGAGCAGCTGGGCTGATGCACGGAGGCTCAGTGATTTGCATATCCGAGGGCTCATGACTGTTTCCCAGTGGGTGTCAACACGGGTCCTGGAGACCGAGTTCTTAAACCCAAAGGCAAGGTCAGAGCAGGAGAGGTCTAGCCACTTCTATCGGAGAAGCACGGGCAAGGGGCTCGACTCTCATGGGACCGGCCTCTCAGACGTCCTCCTGGAGAGCAGCGCTGAGCTTCGCAGTCACCTGCCGCCAGCCGAGTGGGCTCGGCTTCGCTGTCCTGCACACACAAGCCCGGGATGGGACAGAAGCTGCAGGCCTCAGCAGCCCCAACTGGTGCTTTGGTGATCTGGACAAAGGAAAGCAAGCCTGAGTCCCAGCAAGACAGCCGGTGTTACTGTCCCTCGAGGCAAATTACCTGTCTAAAACCCTAACTAAAAACACCACCACCCACAAACCTCTGTTTTATAAGGTAAAACAGGGATCTAGAAAAGTGCATGGGTCCAACAAACGACTCAGCCCCCTGGAGCTGCCGGACTCCCCCACACCCACGGGGCTTCCCGTGACGAAACCACCACGGGGGGGCTGGGGGCTCTCACTGCGGCTGGGCTGGTCCCGCACAGACGCACCCGTATCACAGACCAAGACTCTCAGATTGACCCATGGGAATGCTGCCACTGGTTATGAAAGACAGAAACTTATGCGTACGCTGCCCCTGTTTCCTGCCCCGTTTTTGAAAAAGTTGTCTGATACAGACACAGGGCGGTAGCCAACACGTACCCCCCTCTCCCCTCTGCAGCCTCGCTGGCCCTAAGGCCCCCGTCCTCGGTCGCCCCCGGCACCCTGGCACCCTCTCCGGACCGGGCAGGAGGGCGTGCGGCCACCTGACCCCGATGTGCCGTGCTGCTGGCTAGAAACTCCGAGGCTTCCTCTTTCTTTCCTTGAAAATCCCAATTATTCTACTTCTTCCCCCACAAAGCCCAGCCTTTGGGAAGCCTGAGGTCGCCCCGGCTGCCTGAGTCTCACCGAAGTATCTCTGGGGACTGGGCTTCCTGCTTCGCTCACCCTCAAGCCGTGTCCCCTCCGACATCTCTTCACCTCTGTACTTCCTGACTTGTCTGATTCCCCCTAGAGCCTTACCCCTGGCATCCTCCACTTTACGTCCTAACTCCATCTGAATTTCTGAAGTGGTTTCATTCATTTCTAATTCCTGTCACTTTGTTTCTGAGCTTTTCTAATACATTCTTTCCTGTCACGTCTACTCTCTTGATGTCTTTGGGTTCCTTAAAAAAAGCCCAGAACAGAGACTCTCCCACCCAGAGGGCCGGTGGTCGCCAGAGGGGGCGGGGGCGGCGAAGCACAGACTTCCAGTCACCAAGTCGGTCAGTCACGGAGACCAGAGGGACCCCGGCACGGGGGTGCCGACGGCACCGTGACGGTGTCGTGGCAGGCGGCGGCCACACCGGTCGTGGAGAGCACGGAGCCACGCACGGAGCTTTCCCGGCTCCGGCCCTGCTTCCGCCTTCTCCCCCTCGTGTCGGCCCCGTCCTGCTGAGCTTTCATTCCACTCCCGGTGGCTTTCCCTCAGTGTGGGACCCCTCCTGGCGGGGAGCCCCGTCAGGCCGCGCTGGAAGCTCCAAGGGGCCGACCGCCCCACCCCACGGGCCCCTTGCCCACGGCCCTGGCATCCACCATCGGAAGGAGGGCTTAGCCCAGGCCCTGCTCCCGTCCATCAGACTGAACACTGTTGAACACTGGGGCCTATGACCGTTGCTGGTTGGTGCCTCTGTTCGGGGTTTGTGCAGATACCTTATCACCTAGACTGTGAGTGCTGTCCATAGCGGTTTTTCACTGTGGTAGAAAATAAGTAACAAACGTTGCCATTTTAACCCCTTTTAAGCCCACAATTCAGATGGCTGCAGGTTTGAGGCTTGGCAGTCTAGCTGCTGTTTTTACACGGGATGCCACTACCCCGTTCCCAGAACCCCTGCTTTCCAAAGCCCTTTCAAACAAAACTGATTCACTGGGGGGCGCCTGGGTGGCTCAGTCAGTTGAGTGTCTGCCTTTGGCTCAGGTCACGATCCCGGGGTTCTGGGATCTCTGGGATGGAGCCCCACGTCAGGCTCCCCGCTCAGCTGGGGGTCTGCCGCTCCCTCTCCGTCTCCCTCTGCTGCTGTCCCTGCTTGTGCTCTCTCACTCACTCAAAATCTTAAAAAAAAAAACAAAAACCGATTCACTGGTCTGTCATGACAACATTTTACCGAGAACACCTCTGCCTTGACCGGAGAACTGACAGGCGCCCTACGGTTGTGCTCAGGTATGAAACGAAGGGATGTGTTTAAGGAGAAATACGTACTCAAGGTCCGGCGGCCCAAAAGAACACGGGGACCGTCGTTCAGGACATCCCACTTTCACTACGTTCTGAGACGGCCGAGACAGCACCAGGTAACACGTGATTTCTCCTGCCGCCACCGTGAGAATCCGATGCTAACCCAACAGCTTGGTAAGAGCAGGCCTGACAGGAGGGCAGGCAGAGAACTCAGAGCCCGAAAGGAACTGGTGTAAACCCTGCCCTTCCTCCGGCAACACGCCGAGGCCTCAGTGAGCAACACAGGTGCTGCTGAGGCGGGAATGACGCACATCACCTCTCTCGCTTGCTGACAAACTCAAACTCAGACTGAGCTACGGATGGGCGGACATCCACGCACCTGCTCACCACCCCACATCTGCTCAGTCCACACTCCAAGGGAGGCTGATGCTTCACGTTTCACAGGAAGAAAGAGACATTCTCTTCTTGAAACAGTTCACGTTTATTATTGATAACAGTAAAAAAATCTTTTAAAGACTATCAGTATTGTATTACCAAGAGTGAGGTAATATGTTTACAAAACATTTACAGAATTTGATATGCAAATAATGAATTTAGGAAGAAAAGTGAGTTAAGACACTAGTAATAGAGGGGAAATCAAAAGAACCCTTAGTGCAGGAGAAAGGCGGAGTGCGAGAGCGCAGGGCACTGGAAGTAGGGGCAGAGTCCGGGTCCGGGCGCCCGCGGCCCCCTCCAAGGAGAAGCAGGTGCCGTGTCACTCATGAGGAACCCTGCAGGCGTCTGCGCAGTGATGTGCTTTGAACTCTGAGAGACGCATTCAACTCTCTGGGGACAAGACAGTGCCACTTCTGAGCCAACTTAAAACGAACACGTCTTCAGACTGGGGGAGGGGGAGGGAATGGCTGCAACTCAAGCAGTTCTACAGACATCCCTGGGCTGAGGTGGACTGTGGAGGGAAGCGTTTTCTTGGCAGCTGTCAGCAAAATCGCCATCTGAGACACAGAGAGAGAGAGAAAGAAAGAAAGAAGGAAGGGACCATCTTCAGGTCCTTATAATTTAGAAGCAGGAAGCACTGATCGGAAGCAGCACAGGGGCACTAACCAACCCTACTGTGCTTTCTGGAAACAAGGCTTTAGGTGCCAATGGCGAGCGTATCTTTTCAGAGGCCACACACTCCGGGAAGGCCGGCGACCACGGAGAAGCCCAGTCTTCAGTTGTGCGGGCCGCCTCGGGGGCCTCCCTGACCCGGCGTTCCTCACGAGCCCGCTGGGGCTCGCCCGCGGCGCCCACACCTGTCCACCCTGCAGCCACCCACCTCGGGCCTCGAGAGCGGATGGCAAGCAATGCGGCCCAGGCTTCCGTGCTTCTCACACCTGCCGCTAACGGCCACGTGGGCTGTGGCACATATCTTTAAAAACACAGCCTCTTCCAACACACGACACCACACATCACATCCTTATCACAAACGCTGACCCTACGCAACATCCAGACAGATTCGCAAATGACCTGCTTTTCCCATAAAAAGCTGAAAAAAACATGGGCCAACACAAGAATTGGGAATCAAAAACAAAACAAAGAAGGCAAACCAAGCTCATACTCTGATTTGCTTCGAAGAAGAATCCCTTGTAACTTATCTCACTTTCTACTTGCCCCATTTCTCACCAACACCACACTGATGCCCACCCACACCCCCCCCCCCCCGCCCCCCCCCCCTCACGTGCCCCCCAATGCCACACTTGCACACACGTGCCACACACACTGTCACGCTCACCCACGTGTGCCCCCACGCACTGCCACCCACTCCAAACACCCCCCACGCGCTGCCTCACTCACACGCGTGTGCCCCCACTGCCGCGCACGCCCCCCACACGTAGGCAATGTCCTTCTATGAAGCAGCGGGGCTCCTGTAAGCCGCATGCTCTCCTGGAGCGGCCGCATGGCAAGAACACTCATCAGCGCAGATGGACACTGGACAACTTCAAAATGGCAAACATGACTGAGTCGTCACAACAGCCTTCGAGTGACTAGAAAGACCGCATGGGCTCTGACGCTATCAAGCTAAGAGGAGGCAGAGGGGACCTAAGTCTAGAGTGAGTTCAGAACTAGCATTTGCAGGTAAGAACATACCAGAAGGAAAAGGGAAAGAATCCCTTCCGCGCGAGTTCACATACAGAAAAATCCTGCTCTGAAAGTACCAGAAAGATGTGGAAAGCAGGAAAGAGAAGCTGTTTAATGGTGGTGGTGCTCTCCTGGCACCGTGGGGGGGGGGGGGTCCCCGAGAGCCCCCGGGCCCACCCGCACCCACTGCAGGACAGCGGGTCACCCGCCCGCGGGGCCCAAGCGAGGTGCTCCTGCAGGCTGCCCCCAAGTGCTCCCCACGGAAGCAGCGCTGCTCGAAGGACAGGGGCCTAGTGGGCGGCCCCTCGATCTGTGGGCCATGCCGGCTAACAGCAGAGGGTGACACTGTGACGTGGTGTGGGGACGAGCTGGTGGTTCCTGCCCCGTGTAGGAAGGTGGGTCACCTCTGAAGGATGGTGTAGGAATTCATCCGTTAACGGACAGGGTGTGGAGGTTGCTGGAAACATTTTTTGCATCAACATTTGAGACGAAGTCAACCTCTTAATTGTATATAAACTACTTTTCTTTCAAGAGAGCCCTTGTGCTCTGGTTTGATTTTGTGCACACTGTATACAAAATCTATGGCTATGGAGTTAGAGTTACAACTACCTGTCGAGACAGTCTGGGATCAAGCACTACATGTGCCATCTGGAGAGCTATCTGCTACCTAGAGGGTGAGAAGTCTGCACAGTGTGGCCGCCGGGCGGGTGGCGGAACGCGGCAGGCTGTCCGAGGAGGCGCGCTGTCCCCTCCGCGCCCTGGGCACGGGCGCTGCGGCACTACCTGGAAATCATGGAGCTGGACTGAGACTGGCTGGAGGAGGTGGTGGCGGCGCTCAGCTGGGAGAACCCGCTGTGGCTGGACTCCAGGCTGGTCATAGAGCCTCTGCAAACAGCACCGGGAGGGGCGAGGCGTGAGGACCCCACTGCGGGCCGCCCTCGCTCCCCGCGGCCCACTCGGCCCCCACAGCACTCACAAAGCAGGCTCTCCCAGAACCGTGGCTCCCTGCTGGCCCGGCCCACAGATGACGTCATCAACCGGCCACGACAGATGGCCCAAAGGCCACTCCCACCCGCCCCCGAGCCCCACCATCCTTGCGGAGCCCCCCTGCCCACACCCGTGGTGCTGCGGTGGCCCTGGGGGTGGGGAGCCCGTACCGGAAATCCTCGGAGCCGATCACTTCGGTGTAGTACATCACTTTGCACTTGTGGGACGACACCTGCAGGGAGGCCAGCACATCGTCCACCCGGGGCAGGTTGGTGGCGGCGCACGCGGGCATGCTGTGGAATCTCCACTGCAGGATGTAGAAGCCCGGCCATCTTGTCACGTGTGAGCCCTGGAACGAGTCAGGCACCACCGCCTGAGAACTTACTTCCGAGCCCCTACCTTCCATGGACCCTGGCGGACACCACCTGTGGGCTTCCCCGGGCCTACTCAGCTTCAGCAGCGACGGCCGGCCACCTCCGTGGTTGGAGGACCAACTCCTCGCTCAGGGGCCAGTCCCGTGCGGCCTCCGGCCCTGCAGCGAGGCCCCTCCCAAGAGCTGCGCAGGCCTCGGGGAGGGGCTCTCCGTGTCTGCCCACCCCAGGGACTTGCAGCTTTTGGGGGGGAGGGGGCAAGGCCACAACAGAAGCAGGCGCCTGGAGAGGCGGGACGAAAGAGCTCAGGGGGCCCTTCATTCAGCCTTAAGGGGGTCCAGAAAGATCATCTGACCAGGCAGTGCTCGCCTGGACCTGCTTCCAATGATCTTACTAGAGCATTCTGGTTAAAAGGATGGCACTCTGAAGTACAATGTCAACCTATGAAAATTACTTTCTTCATTTAATTCTGAAGCTTAAACCATCCATTACTTTTAAAACTAAATAAAATACTCTCTTTTATTCTACTTCTCAGACCACCAAACACTGACAGGCTCATCCCTGAAAACTGTAAAGGCAGCAAAATCATGCATCTATTATGCAGGCCAGAAGCACCCATGAACCACCGTTCTTAGTACAAGCACTCAAAATAACGGGCCAAAATGTGAAAAATGAACTGACAGAGCATTTTTAAATGAATGAGAATGCTCAGTAATGACGGCTAACAGCCCCCTCAGCACTGGCTTGTCTCCCTGCTATTTGGGGTGACTGTCCTCTCAGTGAAGTCTGGGTCCCAGCGGTCCACGTGCACCGAATGCCTCTCCCTTCCTTCCACGTCGCTCTTGTGAAACTAACTTCTGAAGAAAACTCATGCACTTTAGATAAAAGTTATGGATTCATTCCAAAACCCCTGCTCAGGGCTGAGTTCCTTCTCTTCGGAGTCTCAGTGGGGCTTCCTGGGTCACTCTGACCGTAACTGACGCCGCACACCCCTGCGGGCTCCCCGCAGACAGAGTGCCAGCCGCGCAGGACAGCAATGAAGCAAAAGACCCTTCTTTTTGAAGACAAAATACCCAAGCTGTAGAGAGTCACAGATGGCTCTACCTGCACGCTTTCCCCTTCTTTGCAGATCAGAGGTGACTCCACCATGCTGTAGTCACGGCCCAGCTGCCAGACTCTGTCTATTAGCTGCACGTTATTCCCTCCTGGGGAAGTAATGCTGTGTGCCCCCAGGGAGTCCTTTTTGGGAGGCTGGGGCGACCTCTTGGAGTGGTAGATGTTGAAGACAATGTCCCCTTTGCACACGTCAAAATCCCAAGTGATCACTGAAGAGGCATCCACAATCTGAATGAGGATCTGGAAAAAGAGAGTGCATTAAGCAACCAAGGCAAGCACGAGCCCCCCAGTCCCGTGCTGACACTGTGGCAGCTTCGTCCTTGGGGGAGCTTCTGGGCCCAGCCGTGTGTGTTGTGGGAGGGAGGGAGACACGTCCCACCAACTGTGTCCTCACCCGCACCCACCGTTCTGCCACCCAGCTTTTCCTGCTCTCCCTCCTCCCAACCTTCCTGCTCCATGTCACGTGCCAAGCTCTGTGCTCTCCCTCAGCTGCACCTACAGCCCAGACTTCCCACTGCACGATCCGTAGCACTCGGACACACTGGCTCCTGGCTGTAAAAATGCCTTAACAACACAGAGCAGAAGTGACTCAAGATGGTACAGAAGTGGTTCCATGGATTGTTCTAGGTGGATGAGCACAAGGATAGTCCCAGAGAAGGTGGGAGCTAAATAAAGGGCACATGGAAGAACAGGAGGAAGCGTTCCGGGCAGGGGGAGGGGACAGACTCTCAAGGAACAGTGGCAGCGTGGGGAGAAAAGAGCCACGTGGCCCGGGGCAGAGGAGGGGCCGCGGCCCCGGGGACTGAGTGCCAACCCAAAACCCAAACTTCCTAACAGAGCCCCTGGAAGGGTTTGCAGCAGGGAATGATCAAAGTCAGAGAGTTTAAAACATTACTGTGGGAGGGATGTGAGAACTGAACCCAGCTGTGAGACCTCAGCGGAGGCCGTGCCCCCCTGCGAGACCCGTCTGGCTGCTTGCTCTTCGGCGCTCGGCCGCCTGTCGTCAGTCAGGCAGACTCCTCGATTCCACCACTGCTACTTCTCACCACACATTCACCAACTCGGAATCTCCCTGAAGAGCAGACTCCCCGGAGCACAAGAGTCCTGTCTGGGAATAGCGACGGGCCTTCCGCAGCACAGTGGCTCCCCAAGGGCCGAGATCTCCCGGGACGCAGCCCCCTCTGCTGACAGGCACCCTCCTTCCTGCACTTACCGTGGGGACACTGAATTCAGCCTTTATTTCAGGGCTCTTGTGTCCCTGATTTGTGTTTTACTTCACCCCCAAGGCAGGGTTTAGCATTCTGATGTAGAAAACTTTCACATTTCACAGATACCCTGTGACGCACAAGAAACGCCCTATGCCACGGAGTTCCCTACCAGAGACGAGCGAGTTACCTAAGAGAAATAAGAACTCCACCTCCTCAAGCCTGGTCTCCAAATAAGGAATTAATATAAATAATCCTCAAGACACAGTCATGAAAATCTGAGACTTCCCCTACAGAATCTACGAATGAGGCAGACCAAATCTGCCTCTACTTGTTCAAACACAGCAACAGTACCCACCTGCCCCACAAGGGATGGGCCGGCCATGCTAGAACACAGGCCAGCAAGGACAAATGGCGGATGGCAATAAGGGGTCAGCTCCCGGCTACCACCAACAGCCTGAGCCCACAGCCCCTGCGCACTGAACGCTGGCTCGGTGCCCAGCGCCCCCGTCCTCAGCAACGACCCCTGAGGCACAAACAAATCTGCCCAGAGCTCAGGAAAGGTGCCTTGGTTGTCAGCCCTCACCGCTCAGACCACTCACAATGTCACAGGACACAGAGCGTTTGCAAAACACAGGAATACTCTTGCTTCCACACCCAGTGTGACAGCAAGAAGGGAAAACAGAGATGTGCTACTTTCTCCTCACTCCATATGACTTACAAAAATGTGCAAATCCCTTAAAAAATGTAAATAATCAAAGCCCGGTCACGAAAAAACAGAAAATGAAACCAGCCCTACATAATCGTTAAATAAACTAGATTTGAGAGTCAACAATCTTCCACAGGAAAACCCTTCCACACGCAACTCATTCCTGTGCTCAGGGGTCTCTGGTAAAGCAGAGGCCACCAGGCCTAACCTCCTTCCAGGAGCAGATCCCGTGAGATGCCTGTACGTCAGTGCAGACTTTTACCTCAACTAAAGATCTGAAACAACAACAACAACAACAAAAATCTAAAGACAAAGACCAGAAAAACCATTTGATTCTTCTAAAGTAAATCCTATTGGGAAGACCCGCCGAAGAAAGTGTCTGTTGGGAGAAGGGGCCCTGCCACCCCGGGCCCTGGGTGCGGGCGGCGCACCTCATGCGGGGCTCCTTTGAAGACGCTTGCAGACTGGTAGATGGTCTCGGTCCAGAGCCTGAGGTCCTCGTTCTCCAGCTCCTCTGCAGTCCTGTACAGAGACTTGGGGACCAGTCCGCCCTCGGGCACTTCGCACTGGAAACACAAACATAGCAGTAAAAGCTGTGCACACAGAAGGGACCCCCTGAAAGCCGACACTCCATCAAGGCCCGTACGCCCCCAGCTGCTTAGGGAATGGAACACATTGGCAATGTACAACAGCTTCTGCATGACTCAGCAATGTAAATTTTTAAAACCTCTTAAATCTACCTGTCTTAGTTTAACTAAATGAGAACATGTTGAAGCTAATTTACCACAGAATTTACACTACTAAGTGTGAGGTGCTGGACCCCATTAGGAACTCTAGTTCTTGGGAGAATTACAAGCAGTTACACTGTACTGTAAAGAGAAAATGGTATGAAGAAAAGTTTTATTCTTAGCAACTACAGGCTGGGTTGAATTAAAATCTGTATACTTCATACATTTCCTAGTTGACCTTGACCTAGTGACTCAATACTGAAGTTCACAGAATCCCAGCACCTCTTGCACTACTGGCCCTGGGAGGCGGTGACCCAGAGACAGTCTCCGGTGGAAGACCTCAGACGGACCCGGAGCAGGGAAGCAGGGAGCACAGGAGAGCCGAGAAGAGCCTGGACCCACGGACGAATGAGGAGGACTCTCACAGTGGGGAGCACATCAGGGTCGGTCCAATGTGCTGTGAGTCAGGTCTCCCTCTGCTCCAGCTCACCGTCAGAAGGACCAAGCACTTGGGACCGTTCGTAACGGAAGTTGCCTGTGGGTCGCTACACAGCGGACCTCCCGGTTTAATCTCATGGCCCTCGGTGAGGGAGGGGCCGGCAACTCCTTGGCAACCTGGTACCACGCCGTGCTGATGTCTGCAGTTCTTGACAGCAGGACCGAGGCCCTGAAAGCTGAATCCGGATGCTGTTCAAACTCCTCTAACCAACCCGAGACTCCCCTGAAAACCGGGTTCGTTAGGTAAATACGTGCATCAAATCCAGTGTGTCACATCTCAGAAGGAAACTCTATTTTCTATGAAGATGATAGAGATCCTTTCTCTAAGGAGAACCACACTCCCCTCTGGCTTCTGCTGTCACTTCAGGAAGCCACCTGGGCCTCTGCAGCCTTTGGCCTCCCTTGCCCTCGTGTCAGCAGGGCACGCCCTGCAGGCTGTAAGGTCCTCAAGGACCCCTCATCACAGTTCAGGGCATAGAAGTGGACATGGCTGCCTGATACCCTAGCAACGCCATGTATCAAAAACCCCAGATTATAAAAGTATTTCCCTTAATGTGTCCCCTTCAAAATGTTATCCTTATTTATTGTCAAGGAGGAGATCCTGCAGAATCACTTTGAGTTTTTAAAAGTGTTTCTATAAAATGCATAGCTCCTCAAAATAGTTATTAAGAAATCTGATCCACACAAAGCTGAGTGAATAAAGCAAGCTGCAATTATATTAGGTTCTAAAACAAATTCTCATTAGCAAGTAACAATGAAGAAACGTGCATTTGTCAACCATTACCTAAACGGTTCTATGTAGTTTAACCCTGGGTCAGAAAAATGTCAGCAAAAAAAAGAAAAACAAAACAAAACAAAAAACAATAATCCAAACTAAAAGTTCTGAAAATCATTTGTACCAACCAACACCCACCTTTCCTACCCCTGTGAAGCAGCCAGACGTACAGCTGCTTGCCTAAATACATACCATACACTCCCCGCTCAGGAAATCTGGAATAATCTCTTTATCAATGTAGTCCAGCAGGCCTCCGGGACCCTGGTAGTCATTTCCGGCATAAATCAGGAATTTCCTTCTGGTGTTGTCATCGATGAATGGACTAACCTGTAAGTAACGAGAAAGGACCACGTGGTCATTTTGTTTTGCTGTCTGATTTCCAAGGATTAAAATTACCGTGTGACAGTATGAGTGGGTGGGTGGGGGCAGGGGTAGGAAGCGTGATACACTTTTTCCGTAAAGTCTATTTGCGTGACAAAAGGACTCTCATGAATTCTTCCTTCCCTTAAATTATTTGAGAAAGTGTGTATCTTTCCACATTTGTTATTTCCTGACTAGTTCAGACGAACAGACACAGGGATACGAATGCACACCTCTCCACCTTCTGAGTGGCCAATCGTTTCCCCAAACCAGCACCCACACCCACCAGCGTCCAGAGGACAGGGAACACACGAGGAGCGCGGAGAATGAGGAGGCGGCCGAGCGTCTCCGGGTAGTTGGCCTCCACCACCTCTATGATGCGCAGCAAGGCCTTGACACCGGGTCTCCACAGGTGGCGCATGTTGAGTCCCTCCAGGTCCACCAGGCAGGTCCACGAACTGCAGGGGTGCAGACGTGTGAGCTACTCGCTAGACAGGGCACGTGTGCAAACCACGTCCTAAGCTATCTTCTTCCGGCTATTACAAAACCATCATTTATATCCATTTCCAAAAATATACCAGTTTCTAAAAATTAAAGTGTTATGAACTGTATTTCTATCTACTTGTATGATACATACGGGATCAGTGTGGTAGGACCAATCCCTGGAATAGCAAAACCTCAAATGACAATTAATAACCACCTCATTCGGACCTGCTTGTGACCCAGCAAACAAGGTGACACACTGGGCTTGACATGCTGGGCCACCTCCACAGACCTAACAGGGCAGGAATCTGGCTTTTTAACGCATCGTGTGACTGAACTTCAAGAAGCTCTTCTTCAACAAATACCCACTAACCCAGCAGTGTCTCAGGAGCTGACAATATAGCAGGGAACAGAAAACCCTCAAAACTCCTTCCTGTCAATTCTTAATCTCAGGAAAAACTGAGGGTTGCTGGAGTAGGGGTGGGGTGGGAGGGAGGGGGTGG
>NW_027397130.1:4564434-4670838 GCF_003265705.2 Callorhinus ursinus
AAAAAAAAAAGGAAGAAGAAGATAGCAGGAGGGGAAGAATGAAGGGGAGGAAGTCGGAGGGGGAGATGACCCATGAGAGACGATGGACTCTGAAAAACAAGCTGAGGGTTCTAGAGGGGAGGGGGGTGGGGGGATGGGTTAGCCTGGGGATGGGTATTAAAGAGGGCACGCTCTGCGTGGAGCACTGGGTGATATGCACAAACAATGAATCGTGGAACACTACATCAAAAACTAATGATGTAATGTATGGTGATTAACATAACAATAAAAATTTAAAGAAGAAAGAAAAAAAAAAACTCCTTCCTGTCATGGTGGAACTTCCATACCAGTAAACCCGCTATGCCCTTCTAGTGTCCACCTCTGAACCACTGCACATTTTCCAAATAGTTTACCATAACTACAAGTATGGTTTAGAAATACAGAATAATTTCCTTGTGCCCCTGCAACTAAAACAAACGCACAAAACCAACCTGCGACCCTGGGCTCCCAAGGACCATGCAGACTAACAAGACAGACCGACCCACTCAGACTGAGGTGACAGCAATGTCTCACTCAGGGTCAGAAATACCAAAATCCAGCACCTATCCTTCCCAACTGACCGAATTACATGTTATTTATCTTCTACCTTCTGGAACACTGCAAAAAATGGGAAGCTATTTAGATTTGGCTCTAGAAATCTAAAAGCCTAAAAATCAAACCAGATTTTGGTCCTAAAAGTCAACTAGAAATATTTACCTCACATTCTCAATAAGCTGGAAGGAAAAACAAAAGCAACATCTACCTGATAGGTCGACCAAAGACTTTTGTATTTTCTTCACACCGTCTCAGCCCTTCTTCGTTTATGGAGAGAACCTGTGTGTAAAATGGCCATAAAAAGCCCATGATTAGTCTAAGTAACGCCACTGTGTCAAGCTATGAAACAAAGAGACAGTAATAAAGCCCACTGAGTGGGGAGGGGAGCCTGACGCAGGGCTCGATCCCAGGACCCTGGGATCATGACCTGAGCCGAAGGCAGACGCTTAACCGACTGAGCCACCCAGGCGCCCGTTTGTTTGGTTTTTAATTTAAGCACACTCTTCTCTTCATAACTGCCCACGCTGTGGAGGCCGAAGTGGAAGGGGAACCGGGAGGAGGCATTTATAACCGTCCAGATAGGAGATGTGAAGACCTGCGAGTAAGGAAGTGCCGGGAAAAGAATGCCCTGAAGCGGTCTGACCCGAGAGACAGCTCAAAAGGAGAGTGGGGGGCGGGAGGGGGGACCATGGCAATGAAACAAGAAGACCCCAAATCGGTCCCCACAAAGTCATCTTGAGTGGCTATACAGATTTTTTTGTTGATGCTTCCCTGTGAAAAACATTTTTATAATTTCCGTGCCCTCTTTTGAAATTTTAAAAATATATTAATAGATTGGCCTAATTACAAAAGCACTGCATGCTTGCTCTAATAGCTGTAAGATCACCACCCTGCTGGCAAAGAAGGGGGCAGCGACCTCCGCAGGAAGCACTTACGTATCGCAGCAGAGCCTCCTCCCCGAGGGCCCTCACCAAGCCCTTGGTGTCCATCTGCCCCAGCCTGAGAACGTATAGTGGCCGCCCGTCTGCAGGAGGGGAAGCAAAGGTATAATCAGCACCACTCCTGATGAGAAGCTGACAGTACAACTCTAGGAACCTTAACAAGGAGCGTGCTTTCCCACTTAGAAGCTGCAGCTGGCTGTGTGTACAGGAGATTCATTCCCCCCAACCACTGCCCCTCTGCCCAGGATGAGAGGCACCAAGTGCAACTCCACCTCTCTCTCATCTGGCTCCAACCACCGTCACCGACCGGGGCCATTGCTAGGCTCGGCCTCCTCACTTTAACAACCAGGGGGTTGAGCAGAGCTGACTTTCAAGCCGGGGGACCTCAGAAGATCCAGAGACACATTTTCTGTGAATATGGAGTATTTTAAAATTTTGTATCTTAGAGAAAACAATTTT
This sequence comes from Callorhinus ursinus, assembly GCF_003265705.2. NCBI lineage: Eukaryota > Metazoa > Chordata > Mammalia > Carnivora > Otariidae > Callorhinus > Callorhinus ursinus. The sequence continues at coordinate 4,566,408 of NW_027397130.1, forward strand.
TTTTTTCATTTCATGAGTTATCAGTAAGTTAACGTCTAGATTTTTTTTAAAAAGCCAGCTTCCCTTGATTCCCATCCAAAGGATCAGAATAAATGAGTCCTTCCAGGAAATTTTTAAACCCATACCAACCAGCACACCTTGGCTCTACATGTTTACACCCCGAAGGTCTAATGGATGAAACCTGAGAGGAGTCTCATTCACTATACAAACGCCCTGTCATCACAGGCCAGCTACATAAATGGGAAAAGATCTCGATGGCCACAGCATCCCCGAGTCAGCAGATTCTCCAGAATCTGGGCTCCTGACACTTGGGGTCACAGGGGAGCAGCAGAAAGGACAGGAACGGAAGCTGCTGCTGACAAGCAACTAAGCCTTGTCTTCTGTTAACGGAGGGTCAGTCCTGTCATCCTGACAAAGTCCAAATTCTCCTTGTATTTATCACCCGGTCTGAACTAGATCAGTGTTCTACTTAAAACAAGAATGTCTTTATGCTCCCAAATCTTGTTGAAAGGAAGATTTATGAAAAGTGTCTCCTGACATTTATAAGACACATTTGTTAATATTTCACTACCAAACTTTAATCTTTGAAAGGTGGGAAAGTAGAATAAATATATGTTGCTAGCAAAAACGAACAGAGCTACAATTAGTCTGGAAAAGTACAAAAGATGCAGTCCAGAAAACAGACAAATCCGAGCTGTCCCATTCTGGGAGAATCTGCTTGGAGGGGGAGGGAGCCCACGGCCATCCCTGTGCCTGCTCCACATCCACGGTTCCGTTCTGTCCACTGTCCAACTCCAAACCAGGAAATACCGAGCATGCCTCTGGCAATGCCCGCTTTCCTGCAGGGCGTGCCTTGGACGCAATCCGAGAGAACCCTGCTCACTCAGCTTACCCTTCGTTTTACGCTATCACTTCCTTGGCTTATGTTTTGCTTCCTGCCCAAAACAGAGCTGAAGTTCTTCACTGTTTCGATGTAGAAAACCTGGCTACATATGGTTACAGATCTTGTAGGGATTTAAGTTATTAAAAGTTCCTTTACTAGCACTGTGCTCCTGAAAACACTGCCCTCAAACTTGCGGGTTTTTTAAGTAAGTCGAAACAAAGTCTTTGTGACTAAGAAAGGAGGTGAAGAAACTTGGTGGCCAAGGGGCCATGAGCCGAGAGGAGGAGCAGACAGCCCGCACCTGCTGCTCTATGGGGGACCTCAGGGGGCTTCCGAGTGGGCAGGGTGGTGTGGGGCTGGCCGTGATGAATGGGCGCCACCCTGGGAGAGGGAGGGCCCAGGCATTCACGGGTCCCTTCAACTCTGCACAACGTGGCCTTGAAGCATGTCCGGGATGCCCAGCCCACCTTTGTCATGATGGTGCCAGCCTCCCGCGTAGTAGTCCTGAAGGACCTGGGGAGGGCTCCAGGTCTCAAGAATGTAGTCCACCTGGTGCTGCTTTCGCCAAGTCAAAGACTGACACATGATCTCTCTGGCTTTGTCGATATTGAAGTCCCGGGCGCGTAAGAACCGAAGAATATGCTCATCTTTTGGGATCTATTCAGAGAAAAAGAAGTTTCTAAGCAGTGTTAAAAGTTGCTAAGGGAAAAAAAAACCAAGTTACTAAGGGAATAAAACTCTAAAACTGTCACTTCTCATCCAGAGGGAGCTGCATTTTTGCACTATTTAAAATTAGCCGTTACTAAAAAAACCTTCCTCAATGCTTTAGAAAACTGGTATCATTAATCTGAATAATCTTTATAGTATTCCATTTTAGTTTCAGCCAAGTAGAGCAAAGGCATAAAGAATTTGTTAAACATCAGATGCTTCAATTCACTGGACTGATTTATGATTATGATCTGGGTGCACTTTTCTATATTACACCAGAACAAAAGTTCGAATACAGAAGTGTTGTTGGTTTTGGTGGCGGCGGGGGGCTTCCTAACACACACCTCCTCTAAAGTCTGCTATCGGATACGTCGACTTCTCTGAGTGAAAAAGAAGTCTCATCTGGCCTGGCCGTCTTCCTCTGTGGCCATGCGCTCACTGATGCACGCCGCTGGTCCACAGGGGACAGGAAGGCGGCGGGTGGGGAGCCTGCCAACAACGCCACTGCCGGGAGAGCAACTCAAGGCACTCAGAGGGTGTCGCTGCCGCTCAGAAAGGATGTGGGTGCCGGAAGCAAAGGGCCTGGCTTCAAATCCTCACCCCAGCACTCACTCGCTGGAAGGCCTCAGGCAAGTGACCTCACTGCTCTGCGCCTCAGTTCCCTCACATGATAAAAACACCACCTCAGAGGGCTGCTGGAGGACCTCATAAAGACCCTAAGAGCGTCTAGTACACAGTGTATGCACAACAAATGACAGCCATCACTACAATGGTTGTGCTCCCGACAAGTGACACTGAACAGTCCTCAGGATGTGGCTCTAGTAACGCAGGTGGACAGAGTTCTAGAGCAGGCCGGCTCCATGCAACCCCGGCTTCCCTTTACTGAGTGGTGCCAGTACCCAGCTGGACACGCCAACCTGCCTGTGCTCACCACTCGCCCCCCATCAGTATGAGGCTTAGTATGAGAAAAACGGGATTCCTTAACAAGGCTAAAATTCTACCAAAAACCTCAAAATGAAAGCTCAAACACTGTTGGTCTTGGAATAATCTGTGGACTCCTTCCAAAGCTTCTGATAATTAAAATGTCTGAATACTTGGGGGGGCCTAGGTGGCTCAGTCAGTTGAGCATCTGACTCTTGGGTTCAGCTCAGGTTGTGACCTCAGGGTCATGGGATCGAGCCCCGCACGGACCTCCTGGCGCAGCAGGGAGTCTGCTGGATACTCTCTCCCTCTTCGCCCTCTACCCCTGCCCCTGCTCTATCTAAAATAAATAAATAAATACATATTTTTTAAAAAGTCTGAATACTTGGAATATAATATTGCTTTGTAGCTTGACCTGTAATTGTTTTTACGGGAGACCCTCCTCTGGTAAACCGAGAAAAGCACAGCTGCTCGTACACAGAAGGGCATCATGACTCTCCACGAGGGACTCAGATGCCACACCCAGAGATACAGAGCCAGTGATGCTGGGGCTGAGAGGGACGTCCCCAGCTATGGCGATCGGGAACATGTACTCTGAGTAACTACGAACGGGACCAGGGTCCACAGCTCCACAGACAGCACGCCTGTACATGGGTGCCGGTTCTCACTTTGCCCTTGTGGGTCTCCTGGAGCCACTGGCGAAGCCGGATCAGGCAGCTCTCCTGTAGCGGGGTCAAGTCACCCAGGTATCTCTTGATGTAGTCCGCATCTAGTTTGTCTGGAATGTAAGTTACATGACGACATTTACACAAAGAACACTGGGAACGAGAAGGCTTCCAAAGTCATCCTGCTCAGTAATGTTAAGTGTGGTCCCCAAGTCACAGAACTCAATGACACCCCAGGGACAGCAGAGCTAAGCTGGCCCCCTCGAGACCCTCAGTGATAGTCTGTAAGAGCTAATCACTGACCAGGCCCTAGGCCAGGCTACTGATTCAATCAGTTATATTCCCTGATCACCCTGTGGTCAACTCTATTTGCAAAGTCTTAATAGTAGTCACGGCAGAAGAAAATCTGTAACAGATATTGAGAGATTATTTTAATTCAAACTTAAACAGGACCTACATAAGACTATGAAATAAAACAAGTATGTGGACTTAAACCTATTCTGAATAGAGCTACTGTACTCAAGAATATAAGAAATCTTCTTCGTGATGGGGTACCATAAATACAGCAAACATTCACGAGATGGAAAAATAAAACGTGTCCCCAAACCAATTAAAACACCTGTCACCTGCTGCCTACTGCACGGCAAATGGATGGCACAGTTTAGCTGCAGAGAAGAAAGTGTGGAAAGAGAGACAGCAATACTTTAACAAAACTTGTGAGTGGTAGAATCTTCTTGTGTGGTTTTACAATGGGCATCACTCTGAGAAATAAGAGGTGCGCGTGCGCATGTGTGTGCGCGTGCACAACGCACATGAAAGGTAGCACAGCACAGTGGCTACGTGCAGACCCTGGCGCCAGCCGCCCTAGCTCCGTCCCAGCGCCACCATCTGCCACTGGGACTCCAGGCAAGTTACTCAGCTCCTGTGGGCCTCAGTTCTCTCATACATAAAATGAGGGTAATAAGCACTTCGTACCAAGAAGCAACCACTGTTAAGTGAGTAAATAAATACTCATTAAGTGCTTACAACAGGGCCTAGCACAGAGTGAGTATAAAGTGTTTGATGGTGACACAACTGTGTTAAAACGGTTAGTTGCTACCTTTCATTCACTAAAGATGCCTTCAATTAAAATAAATGAAACACATTTCCTGGTTTTAAGAAAAGAGTAACTTGATATAACCCTTCCTGCCCATTAAAAAAACTAAATGCTTCCTCATTCTAAGAAAAAACGTGGAAAAGGGACAGTAACAAAATTATCTCCACGTGTCCTCAGGACACAAGAATGGGTGGAGGAAGCAGAGGGGAAAGGACTCCTTGGAGGCCCCAGCCTTGCTCGTGGGACGACCCTCTTTCCAACCCACCGTCAGGGGTCCCCGCCACGGGCTCAGGTGGCCCGCTGGGGCTGCTGAGGGCCTCACTGCCCAGCCCCTCCGCCTGGGCAGCATCTGGAACCACAAGAGCCAAGGATGCTGCCTGTTTCTTGCACAATGAGGAGGTCTCTGAGGACGGAGCAATGGAAGGCGGAGTCCAGCGGGGCACGAACGTTATGCCTTCTTCTTCCAACTGACGAAGATAGTATTCAATTATTTCTTTTCCCTTTAAAACAAAACCAATTTTAAGGTTAGTATATATTCAACATTCAAATTATTCATCTCCCACAGGTCTTTAAAACACTAATAAAAACTGGATTGCTACAGAATAAATCTATAAAAAAGTGAAATGCCTTTGTGTTTCTGTTTTTCATAATTATTTTACTTCCTCTTCTCCAATGGTCTAGGAAATAATATCTAAAGAGATGGAATTTTTTTTATGACTACTTAAAAGCACTGATTCATCACACTTGTCTCAATCCAAATTCTTTCTAACACCCTGAAATAAAACAAGCCTTCAAAAAGCACTTAGAATCCAACATGGATACACTTCACAACCATATTCCACACCAACACTGAGCAGCAGTATAAAAATGAGAAGGAAAGTGGAGCGCTTGGGGGGGCACAGTCAGTTAAGCGTCCGATTCTTGATTTCAGCTCAGGTCATGATGTCAGGGTTGTGAGATCGAGCCCCACATCAGGCTTCGCACTCAGCAGAGAGTCTGCTTAAGATTCTCCTTCGCCCTCTGTGTCTTCCCACTGCGCTCATGCACTCTCTCTCTCTCCCCCTCCCTCTCAAATAAATCTTAAAAAAAAAAAAAAATGAGAAGGAAAGTTTTTCCACGGAAGGTGAACCTAATAATCCAAGGCCTGGATCCCCAAGGGGTCCCCGGCAAGCGCTTCCTCATGCGGCACCTCCTGCCCACAGACCCTGAGGTGGCAGCTGGGGGCACTGTAAGCCAGCTTGCTCCTGCCTCACCCCCCCCGCCCCCCAACCCCAATCTTCCAGTGATTCTAAGCAGAGGGCGTCCTGGCCAGTGGCTACATGCTCCTCCTCACCTCCACCAGCCACCAGCATCATCTGAACCCCCATCCAACCCTACACCTCCCTGGAACACAAGGCTTGGGGAAAAGCCAAAGTATTTCCTTGTCTTGAAATGGCTGGGCTCCCTGACTAGCCCATTTCCAGCCTCCTGAAAACACTGCCAGCACCTCAGAGGCTCCTGCCTTCCGGTTTCCATAAAATCCCAAGCTAGACTCACTTTTTTAATGTTGCTGGTATATTGTTTCATTGCAATTTTTTCCACTGTACTTTCAAAACCAAAGAAAGATTTAATATCTAAACTTGCAGACTGTTCAAAACAAGTCCAATCTTCATTTTCAGGGTGAACCTGTAGGTAAATGAGAAATCATTCCCATTAACTATGCTGACAACTAACAAGGTCATTTGCTCCTCAATCAAGTGGTAACCAAAAGAAAACATTTTATTTGACTAATAATATTATCATGAAAGCACCAGATGGAAAAATTACACAGAGACGTTCAAAATCATGAAAAGACCTAAATAATATTTCTAAAATAGTCTAAAAAAAAATTCTAAAAATGACTGTGAAAAGGAGAGCTTCATTTTCATTCTTGGTTCATTTGTTCATCACATTTATTGAGCAGTGTTCTCCATCATAAACAAAACGAAGATCCCTGCCTCATGAAGCTTACAGTCTGAAGGGGGAGAATGGCAATTAGCCATGAACATCAGAGGTAAGAAATTCTATTGTTGTTGGAAGACAAGTGCCAAGGGAGAAAGGAACGGTGGACCAGGTTAAAAGGACGAGGGTTGGGGGCAGGGGCGTGGCGGGGAGGAAGCAGAATTAAATAGGGTGTTCAAACAGGCTTCATCCAGAAGGGCAGACATGAGCATAGACTGAAGGAGGTGAGGGCAGGCAGAGGGTGCACCTGGAGCACAGGTCCTCAGGGGAAGCACGCCTACGTGATCAGGAACAGCAAGATGGTGCGTAGGCTTGTGCACAGGGAAGGCAGGAGCAGATGTGTGATGAAGAGAAAATGCAAGGCCCTGTAAGCCACTGGAAGGCCTCTGGGCTCCTTCTCTGAGTGAAATGCAGTACAACTGCAGAAAGTATGACATGAGCTGATATACTTTAAAAGGATCATTTTGGATTCAGCACTGAGGATATGTTGCAGGAAGGTAAGGGAAAAGCAAAGAGACCCTATTAGATTCTTCTAATAATCTGGTAACAGAAGCTATGGAAGATGGTGTGGCAGATAAAAGCACTCAGCCTGATCTCAGAGGTATGCATTACAGGTATCTCCCCTCCCTTCCCAAAGTCTGTATTCCACCACTCCACCCCTTCGTTTTTACGAAAGATCTACATTTGTACCTGGTTTTGATAACCAAAAGAAATCCAAAGAGGATTTCCGCTTTTAGGAAAAAGGGCAAAAAGCGAAAATAGCATTCACCATTTGTTTTGCCAAAGCTGTTACAGAGGCAGCTCGTACCCCAAGCCCAGCCCTGAGAGTGCCACCAAGCCCCCTGCCAGAGAGCCATACTCAGCATCTCAGCATCAGGACTCCAGAGCCTAGAACTGTGTCTGTGAGCACCTGGGCTTTATCTGCATTTATTTTGTGCATCTGTTAGCAAGATGTGTCCTAAGGTCTCAGAAAAGCTTAAAGAGGTTATTTTTTGAGTATAGGAATGCTAAAAAAAATTTCCATATAAATTCATGGTAATTTGCTGTTTCGCTTTGCCCCATTTCGGCTTACAAAAGAGTTCACAGAAACACTCTACTTTCAGAGAGTGGAGGAAAACTGTATCTTGGGTCCGTCCATATATACTTCTAAAGTGTTAGAGTGGCGCCAGAGATGAAGGGGCATATAAGGTAACATTTAAAGGCAAATCAAGGGGCACTTGGGTGGCTCAGTCGTTAAGCATCTGCCTTCAGCTCAGGTCATGACCCCAGGGTCCTGGGATCGAGCCCTGCATCGGGCTCCCTGCTCAGCAGGGAGTCTGCTTCTCCCTGTCCCTTTGCCCCTGCTTGTGTTCCCTCTCACGCTGTTTCTCTCCCTCTCAAATAAATAAAACCTTTTAAAAAAAACAATAAATAAATAAAGACAAATCAAGGCATCACCTAGGCTCCCTTAACTGCTACGACAACGTAACCCATTCTGCAGTAAACCACACCTGCCACCTTGCAAATCCCACCAATGAGAAATGAGTGACCATATGTGCTGAAGAGCTGCCCTCTGAGATAAGGCAGTGGACTGTGTAAAGCGGTGGCCAAGCAACCCCCCACAGCACACGGCAGCCCACACTCACGTCCTTCCCCAAATGCTGGGCACTCACGGTGTAGCAGCAGTGCTCAGTGATGATGACCCGATTAGAAAAGGTTTCATTGTGGGCCTCAATGTGCAAAGTACGTTCCCGAGAATTCAGTGAGTTTTTCTGGACAAAATAAACATAATCAACTCCTGCAATCTTTAGAAAACAAAATAAAGAGAAAAAGGGCTTATTAATAATACCAAATGCAACAGAAGCTGTGAACGTAACTTCATCTAGTTTGGGGATGGTCTTTCTAAGGTGTCCCCACAGGTACCTTTTTCAGCAGCCTTGGTGCGTCTATGTCCAGCTTACAGCGCCTTTCTATAACGTGAATAGCCCCGTCTTCGCTCTTGAACTCATTCACAGTGTCACTGTCCACAAACATCGGAATCAAAGGACATGTAGGAAACCTCCTTTCATAGGCCTACAAAAAATTTTTTTTTAAAAAGTAATTGAACAAAGATGCAATCTGACAGTTTGTCATTGATAGTCTCCCTGGAAAAAAAGCATCTCTTAACACATGTCAACATGTTACATCAGAGTCATCTTTCTCTTTACATCATAAGATTTCATTAAAAAAGAAAAAGACATTCTATGTTCATGGATTAGAAGACTCAGCGTGGTAAAGATGTCAACTCTTCCCATATGGATATAGAGGTTTAACATAATTCCTACAAAATGCCAGCAAGGCTTATTTTGTTTAAGCTACAGACAAGATTATTTTAAAATTGATATGGAAAGGCAGAAGAACAGAAATAGCTACAACAATTTTGAAAAAGAAGACTACATTGGGAGGAATCACTCTACATGGTATGGTATTAGCAGGGACTACACACCTACAGTAATCCAGGCTAATGGTACTGGCAGAGGGACAGACACAGAGGTCAGTGGACAGATTAGAGAGCTGTAAATTGACCCACACAAATATGCCCAACTGATTTTTGACAAAGGTGCAAAAGCAATTCAATAGAAGAAGTATAGCCTTTTTTTCAAAAAATATTACTGGAGAAATTGCACACCGACAGGCAAAAAAAAATGGAGCTCAACCTGAACCACACACCTTATATAAAAATTAACTCAAAATGGATCAAGGACTTCACCATTTTTGTAACCTTCTTGAAGTGACACCACTATAGGTGCGCCTGGGGGGCTCAGTCAGTTGAGCATCCAGCTCTTGGTTTCAGTTCAGGTCATGATCTCAGGGTCATGGGATTGAGCCCTGTGTTGGGTTCCACACTCAGCACAGAGTCTGCTTGAGATTCTCTCTCTCCCTCTGCCCCTCCCCCCAAAATAAATGAATAAACTCTTTAAAAAAAAGAAAGAAATGACACCACTATAGAAATGCAGAACAGATTAGTGGTTGCTGTGGGGTAAGGGCAGGGGGGATGTGGGTGTGACTGTAACAGGGTAACAAAGAAAGATACTTGGAAAATGTTCTGTATCTTCACTGCATCAACATCAATATCCTGGTTCCGATGATGTTACTACAGTTTCCCAAATGCCACAATTGGGGGAAAATGGTTAAAGAGCACATGGCCTCTCTCCATATTATTCCTTGTGAATAAAGTATTATTAATAAATCATGAATCTTCAATAATCTCAAAATAAAAAACTGAATTAAAAAAAATTTTCACTTGCTATATATAATTCATCCAAACTTTTAGAAGATGCACTCAGGCACCTGAGTTTGCTGTGTAGTGTGTGGTGGTCCTTGAAGACAACTTTGCTGAAGCCCTTGCTACATTCACACTAAAACCTAAGCTACCTTAGCAGCTCACAGGGGTGCGTGAGCAGGAAACCATGGGACTCGGGATGACAAGTCCTGGGCTGTAAGAAGGGGCATAAAAAAGAAGCCCAGGGCTGGGCTCAGCAGTTCACTGAACTGATGCTCCTAACAAAGTGACAGACATCACTCCTCCATCGGGTTGTCCTAAAAATGGAGCGGGGGGGCTGACTTCCTACCTTAATCACAACCAAGCACCGATTTAAGAAGAAATGTATGGTGTTAAAAAGATGAAATGAAAATCTGAAAGCAACATAGACTGCTCTGATTTTACCTCTAACAAGGAGCGAGTGGTTTTGGGGCACCACCATACTAAAAACACCACCTTCCGTGGAGAAGTTTCCTGACGTTCCCCGTGAACAGGTGTGAAGTCTGAACAGAAGTGATACTCCGATCACAAGAGCCGCACTGAAAACCCACTACAGCACCAGAGCCACCTATTAATCCCTCCACCTGGTTTTCATCAATCCCGTTCCAAAGCGATGCTCGAGTCTCTGGTACATATCTTACCTCCTCACCATAACACCGCAGGGTTACACCAATCTGAACACTCCGGGCTGTGCTCCTGCCATCTACATGTTTACAGGATCCCACGCTAGGGAATGCGGGAGGGAGGGGAAATGAAGCAAACAGTTCAGGAAAGGGAGTCAGGGTAATATGAAAGCATACTAAGAATACGCAAGGTATAAAGGCTTGAGGAGAAAGAACACCCTCAGCTTTGGAGAGCTGGTGGTTTGGGAAGGCTTCATGAAAGAGGAAGCACTGACACGGCCTCAAAGTGGGAAAGTCTGTCTGTCGTCAGCAAGGAGGGGAGAGATTTCCAGGAAAGAGAACCCAAGAACGCAGCCTAAGGAAACAGGCACCCAAAGCTGGCAGAGGCGAGGGAAGGGGACTGTGACAAGGCAGGTCTCCACTGAGGACTGACCGCATGGCCAGGCCCTGCAGGCACAGTGCTGGCCGCCCTGGAACTGACCTCCTCCACAGCAGATGAAGAAGGAGGGAACTCTACCATGTGACCAGAGTCGCCTTTTCAGAAAATTAATGACAGTCTTGCACAGGGCATCTGGAAAGGAGGCAAAATTTACATGACCACCAGTTATATTTGCTTTTTAAAATGTTTTTACTTTGGGAGTCAAAAACATATTCTTCATATTTATCTACTCCCCTCCTCCACTCAAATATATTCTGAATCCCATTACTGCTATAATCTTGATAAATCACACAATATTTGTCTCTTAATGCATTTTAAATAAATAACATTTAAGAAGTTTATCCAACTGCTCAGACAATACCACAGATAAGTCTCAAGGAGGCCCTAAAATTTGTATTAAGCACTACATACATGAACAATTCTAGAAAAAAATTTGCTATCATTTGTTCTACAGATACTGAAAACCATCTAAACTAACTTCTAAATTGTAACACATTAAAACAAACAAACAAAAAACCAAAACCTGGCTTTGTACATTCCAGCACTATGACATACCAAAAAACTGAGAACACTAGGGCTTCAAACAAAACAATTCTTTTTAGGTTACATAAAGGGTAAAGCAAGTACTCACCAAGAAAAAATGTAAGCTAGGGTCTCTCCTATTGAAGGACGTATTAGATCATTTTCAACATACCCACAACATCTTTTAAACCCTTGAAATAGAGTGGTCAGCACAGGGCATTTCCCACACAGCCTAGCCTTTAATTCAAAACACAGTACAAACTTTCCACTCCCTGTAAAGTCATCCAGCCGGGTAGACACCTGTACACACTCACTTATACCTTGGCCAGGTGGCATTTCAAGGACCCAGGCTAGGAAGCATCTACCTTCCTCCCTCCACGGGCTGGTCTGCATCCATCACCCTGCCCCAGACGCGTTACTGAGCCACAGCGCAGACACCAAGTCCCATTTTTCTTCACATTGCCTAAAACAATGTCACTGTTCAATAAACATTCTTTGAATTATGGAATAAAACCTTACTAAATAAACCAATGAATCCAGCTTTTTGTTTCTGTGCTCACTTACCTGGGCCAATCTTTCAGAAATATATAAGGTTAATGAATTCTGCATCCTTTTAGCACAGAAAACCCTAAATTTCTAGAGGGTTGTGGAAAAGGAAAACTGCAGAAAGCTTTAGTCTCTGAAACTGCTTACAGATACCAGATCCCGGGTTTTCAGCACAAACTACAATCTATAAAGTTGCTACAAAAATAGAGGCATTCTAGTTTTATCCAAAGGAAGAGCCTAGAAGCAATGACATATCAGCAGTCACAAGAAACTTGGCGTCTAGATCCCGGTTTCTAAATACCATTCCCTACCACAAAGGAATGCGTGCACTGTGAAGAAGTGGCTGATCACAGGTCTGAAGGAAAGAAAGGTCAAGGTGAATCTGAAGTACTTATCAGAAATCTGAGGATGTGCTCAGTGACTGATGGGGACATGTCAAAAGGACACAGAGACTGGCCTGAAGGGGTTCCCCTCCCCAACTCTGGGGTCATTTGAGCACCAGAAAGAGAAAAGACAGTAAAGCTTTATAAGCCAGAGTGATACTCAAGAAAAATGGAGGGGAGGAAATCTTACAGGAAAATGTCACCTACAAACCACAAGAGTGAACGATACAATTAGAGAATCCCAGTAGTGCAAGCACTAATCCTCAGTTACGGGTTCAGACAAGGACCACCAACGGGCACTGCTGAGGGGGGCTGTTGGATGAGGTAACACAGTCTCACACTATTGTCCTGCAGCTTACCATTACCAGGGGACAGAGGTGCCTTTACGTTGGAAAGATCTAGTAGATTATCACCTGGACCAAACAATTCAACTCAGGACCAACAACGGGACAGCCTGACAAGCTGATGGGATACAATGGAGGCACACACAGCCTACGCAGTCCTCACAACAAAATGGTGAGCCTGGGGCTCATCATGAGGAAACAATCAGATAGGTCCAAGTTACAGAACATTGTACAAAACCATCAGCCTGGACCCTTAAAAATAAGTGAAAAATGCTAGTGTCTTGAAAGATGAACAGAAAATGCAGAGACCAATCAGAATAAAGGCAATTAAAGAGACAGGACCATCAAATGCACTGGCTTTTTGATTGGAATAATAACAGCTATACAGAATATTTAAGGAAATGTGACCATGCATCACACATTAAATAATACCCTTCTGTCAGTGTTAAATTTCTTGGGTATGATAATGATGACCGTTAAGTAGAATTTCTCTTCTTAGGCAATACATCCGTACTTAGGGCAAAAGTGTTAAGATATACACAGCTTACTTTCAAACGGTGCTGCAAAATACATGCCATGTGTATGTGTGTGTGAGTGTATATGTAAGAAGGCAAGCAAATGTGCTCATTTATCTAAGTGGAACTGTATACAGGTATTCACTATACTTCGTCAATTTTTTTATTTAATTTTATTATTTTTTAAATATTTTATTTATTTATTTGAGAGAGAGAGAGAGAGAGAGCAAGTGAGCACAAGCAGGGGGGAAGAGGGAAAAGCAGGCTCCCCACCGAGCAGGGAGGCGGATGTGGGGCTCAATCCCAGGACCGAGATCGAGAGCTGAGCTGAAGGCAGACGCTCAACCAACTGAGCCACGCAGGCGCCCCACTTCCTCAATTTTTTTAAAAATGGAAATTTCTCAAAAGTTGGGGAAAATATTAATAGAAGAAGGTAACTTTGGCGGGGGGGGAGGGTCATATGGAAACTAGCAGCGCTTTTGCACATAACTGACTGAATATGACACTGTCCTATTTTATACCTGAAAATGTACAAGCTTGAGGTTTGCCCCGGCCTCAGCCCAAGGTGAAAGGCTGGATGTGCAGTCCACCAGGGCCCTGTGCCCCTGTACAGGCGCCCCCTGCGCAGTCCTGCCACCATAGCTCCGAGGAGATGCAGGTCCAGAGAGCTCCAGCTTCTGGTTGTTCAAGAGAAAACAGCAATCTGAATTTCTGTGTGAAGTTTCCCTATTTTTAAAACCTTGTATGGGCCAATGAGCCCACATAAGCAGACCTGCGAGTCTTCTCTCTGCACAAAAAAGTCTCTCCAGGAGAACTGAGCAAGAACCCAGGCTAAAGCTCACATTGGGTTCAAATCACCACCTCAGGAGAGCTGCAGGAATTTCCAAATGTCTTCCTTTTTTAACTATCTGCAGTACTATCAAGTCACTTCCTAATCACACTCAGAATTTATCAAACACAAAAATCAAGAAAGGCTGAACAAAATGAACTCTTCCAGAAGGAACTTCTCCAGAGACAGAGAAATGTTCTTCGATGTCTCTTAAAAGGAAAGGTTGCTTTCGCAAGAGAAATAACTATTATAATCATTTGTTCACTCTTTTTGTTTAACATAGCAACTGTTTCAACAATAAAAACAAAACCAGGGCCTGATCCATTTGCCCCGGGGTGGGGGGGGGGAAGCTGCCTTCTGGGTAACTTAGCTTCCTCCTACCTTCCTACACCCACTCTTCCTCTTTCAAATGGGATTTCTGAGACTGTAATTTGGGAGCCTGGCAACAGTACTTTCAGTTTTTAACCAATCTCGGAATGCAATTTTGGGACGTTAGAAGCTTGTACTGTGCTAAAGAAAACCATACTTTAGTGAAGACATTTCAGCTTGAGAATTAATGAGCTTAACAGTGCATTCTGCCGGGAAAACCCATTTAAGAGAAATTCCATTTAAACAATCTACCTTTAAACTGAACTACGTTCATACACAATTTAGCCAACGAACTAAGCCAGCTGCTTTCCGTGGAACAACCTGGATATTCTATGGCACTGGACATGACCATCAAACTCAGACACAGATCTGGTTTTACCCCAGAAAGAATCCCTAAGTAAAAAAACCAAACATGGCTTAAGTGCGTCTCAGAAGTCGCCGGTGTTCAAGGAAGCAAACAGAAAACCTATCAAGACGATAGGGCAACCTGACCAAAGTCCCTCAGAGTTAGGATTCCAGAATTCATAGACTATCAAAGCGACAGGGACATACAGAGGCCCTACCATCTAAGGCATCATGCTAAGACCCCAAAGAACACAACAGTGGAGGACACAGCGATGGGGCTTCCTTAGAAAGACACGGAAGCATACACTGTGGACAACAACTGAAAAGACAGGGAGGAGGCGACGAGCGTCAGGGCACTGTAGGCACTGGGGCTACAACTGCCTGAGAGAGTCCGGCGGAAAGGGCTGCAGGTTGGGTGGTGAAAGGCTTGACCCAGAAGCGCATCTGCAGGAGGGAACATTCCTGGTGGGAGGAACCGGAGCGAAACCAAAAGGGAGCAAGGCACAGATGAACTCCAGGGCAGCCTTTCAGACCTGTTTACACAACGGCAGTTTCTCAAAAGCTGGCCCAAGCGCACAGGAGGCTGCTCCGTGAAGAGCTTTAAACACCTGGTCTGTTGCTGAAACTCGACAGCATGTAAACAGCTCAGCCAACTGTAGATAGGAAAAGTGTCAACCACCCAGGGAACCCTGGAGCCCTGACGCTGCGTTTACTCACAGGTCAGTCCTTTGTGGGCTCCTGAATTCTACCTCCAATATTACTTCTATTTAGTCCACTACTAAAGGGGTTCCAAGTTACAGGCTACTTGGGAATGCATGTGTTCATACTTAGCAAGATACTTATAAACTTAAATTTTTGAAAACGTGAGCCCTTTTAAAGGAAAGCTATAATCCTGTTATGTTATACTTCATTCATCCAAATACTTAATGACAACCCGATGAGATGAGCGATTTTCAAAGGAGCGCAAGAGCGTGAGCAAGAGCAGGAGCAAACGCACGAGGGTAGCACAGTGCGCACAACGGCGGGAGGGAAGCGAAGCATTTACAGCCAAGTCCTTGTCCTCAATCACCGTCTTCAGTGAGGCCCACAGGTCAAGCCCCGGCAGACTGGAACACCCACTGGGAAGTTCAAACAAGAACGTCCAATGGCTCTACTAAAGCTAAAAAGAGATCTGTAAAAATCCCATCGATCCCAAGCCGTATCCCTCTGAGAGCAAACGCATTTGAAGTTTAAATTATGAATTTCATCTTAGAAAACCTCAAGTCCCATGGTTCTGATCACACGTTCTTTCCAGGTACTATTTAGTATGGAGAAGGCGTGACTTCAGCCTCCGGTGCTGTGAGCGCTAAGGACAAGGAGGGCAGGGTGATGGATGCCACAGTAATCCGGTGAAAGAGCTTGGATTCTCTCCTAGGGCCTCCCCGTTAGAGTAGGAGTGCGCTGCAGAAGACACAGCTACAGTGGAGGAACACACGGCAGACACGCCGACACGCTCCCACCTGCAAACACTGGAGACAGTTTTCACCAGGAGCACCTTCTTTTTGCCACGCCTCTCTCCAACACCCACCCCCACAGCCACCACACCGGGACGGAAACCGGCCTTATTTACTGTGATAACGCAGGCGCTGCTCGGCGCTCCAGAGGGGGAATGCGCAAATACGGGGAGGGCGCGCACACGAGGGTCACCGCTGCCCTCGCTCACGTGTCCACGCCGGGGCTCCAAGTTCTCTACAGGAAATAGTTTAGTGAAAGGACAGAAAATTCTCAAAATGTCTTCTAAACTCCACCTATTTTCAGTCAGAAAACAGCACACAGACACAGGCCATGGTGCCACTGGGCATGCCGGGCCTCCACCATGGCGGGGTCACTGCACGCAGTGGCCATCTGTGTCCCCTGCCCTCAGCCCACTTTCACTGGCCTCCAGACGACGAGCCGCCAGCAACAGTGGCACAATTCTACACAGCCTGGTAAGAATTACCCACAACATTACAAGACTTCACATGTAAGAAGTTTTCATTTCAGAGAAATCGTTAATCTTATTCACCCATACCATGGTAATTTTAAATAGTATCCAAAAAAAAAACCACGTAATAGTAGGGTATTTTCTGACCTCTTAAAATAATTGGGGCCAGTGAGACCCAAACCGTGCTTAACTCTACTCCACAAGGCAGTGTTCTTTCTCACAGACCTGAATGAAAGGTGGGATGGGAGGGCCCTCAACCAGGTGCCTGGCAAAGGTCTCTCCTGAAGAGGAACATGAATTAGCACTACATGAAGTTCCATCCATTTTAAGATTTTCTACCACAAATTTTCCTAACGCTCTGGGTCCTAGAAATAAACGCTAGTACATGACCAAAAAAAAAAGTGAGCAAAGGAGCAGGAACAAGGAGCAGCAGGTAAACCCCCCAAAAGAGCCGGGCACCCCCCACAAAGTGCCATTGCCCCCTCGCCCCAAAGGTCAGTGAGCCTGACACTGGATTTTATCCTGCACATACGGAAGTCTGGGTCCCGCTACCAAACTGTTCCTGGTTCACAGCAGAGAAATGACTATACGTCACTATTACACGACAGGCAGCAGAGTCCCGGGACTTCTCAGGATCTGAATCATTGCTAAAAATAAAACAAGCCAAAGAACTGTCCTTAGAAGAAAAATAATCATCTAAATCTATTAAAAACTTAGCATGTTTGGGGCACCTGGCTGGTTCAGTCGGTAGAGCACACGACTCTTGATCTCAGGGTCATGAGTTCAAGCTCCACATTCAATGTAGAACTTAATAATAAAAAAAAAAAATTAGAGGGGCGCCTGGGTGGCTCAGTTGGTTAAGCGTCTGCCTTCAGCTCAGGTCATGATCCCAGGGTCCTGGGATCGAGCCCCAAGTCGGACTCCCTGCTCGGTGAGGAGTCTGCTTCTCCCTCTCCCTCTGCCCCTCCCCCAGCTTGTGCGCACACTCTCTCTCCCTCCCTCTGAGAGAAATAAAATCTTTAAAAAAAAAATAGCATGTTTACATTCGGCGAAAGCAAAGCTGCCAACTCCTAACAGCAAGACAGTTTCAGTTGTTCCTGGTTAAAGACAAACATCAAACCATCCTTCTCTCCCTGAGGTGTGCAGCCAACTGAAGAGCTAAAGCTTTGATTTGGTAAGATCTTCTAGAATACTCTTAAAGTACTTTTTTTTTTTAAAGATTTTATTTATTTATTTGACAGAGAGAGACACAGCGAGAGAGGGAACACAAGCAGGAGGAGTGGGAGAGGGAGAAGCAGGCTTCCCACGGAGCAGGGAGCCCGATGCGGGGCTTGATCCCAGGACCGCAGGACCTGAGCCGAAGGCAGATGCCCAACAACTGAGCCACCCAGGCGCCCCATCTCTTACAGTACTTGTAATATATTCCTTTAAAAATTTCTGGGCAGGGCACCTGGGTGGCTCAGTCGGTTAAGCAACTGCCTTCGGCTCAGGTCATGATCCTGGAGTCCCGGGATCGAGTCCCACATCGGGCTCCCTGCTCAGCAGGGAGTCTGCTTCTCCCTCTGACCCTCCCCCCTCTCATGCTCTCTCTCTCATTCTCTCTCTCAAATAAATAAATAAATAAAATCTTTAAAAAAAAAAAAAAGAATTTCCGGGCAAAACTACTTGGAAACTTTTGTTAACACAATTTAATAGATTGACACAGAGCTTTTGAGCTTTCAAATAAAATTCCAAGTACGATCTCGCGTGCTTGATTAAACTGCATCTTCTGCTTTTTAGCTTAGATTAGAAAGCTAGGGCCTGCACTGGTTCAACTGTGTCCGATTTCTGAAAAGAGCTCAAGACTGACATCTCACACAATAGCCTGGGGGTGATTTCAGTTTGTTTACTGTCTTAAAGATAATCACTGATGACATTTCTGACTACTCGTCCTTAGGCATGGTCACAGGGAGCTCTACGTCAGAGGTTTTTCCACATTTCCCTTCACAGCACCCTTGACATCTCAGTAACTTTTCCACAGTGCCCCAAAGTCAAAAGAAATACCATTTATTATTAGGTCCAAACAACTTAAAAAGCATTTGTGTCCTAATAACTTAGTAACCATCTTAAATAATACTACATTTAAATTGAGGGAAAACATGTTTTTGTTTTCTTCCTAAATACCCAAGATTACTTGTGAGCATATGTACTTCGGTGCTAGGGAGGCTTGGAATCACAGTGGACCCTCCTACTCTGGTTTCCTGTGGCTCACTGACTCTCATGTGGCAATGGCTTTTTAGCATAGCAACCAGCGAAAACCCGGCTCCACAAAGATGCAACACCCTTAAAAGAAATGCAAGGGCGCCTGGGTGGCTCAGTCAGTTGGGCAGCTGCCTTTGGCTCAGGTCGTGATCCCAGGGATAGACCCCTGCACTGGGCTCCCTGCTCAGCAGGGGGTCCGCTTCTCCCTCTCCTTCTTGCCCTCCCCCAATTGTGCCTGTGCGCGCTCTCTGATAAATTAAATCTTAAAAAAAAAAAAAAAGAAATGCAGTGTGATCTCATCTTAAAATGTGAGCTGATGACTATCACTGTGTTTCCTCAAAAATTAAAAATACCCTACAGCCCTGTGGTGTTCTAGGGGGCCTCAGAACAGCGAGGGAACTGTGGCTCCAAGTGCTTTAAATGGTATTCATTTGTTCACAAATTCTTCTGCCTATATAAAGAGGAAATATTCAAAATCTAAAGAAACGAGCTCCAATCAATTGATCATCTTCCACCATCAAACTTTCTATCAAAAACAAAGGGTCCAGTGTTCTAGCAAGTTTCCAATGTCTGCATAGAGACCTTTAAAAATCGACGAGAGGGGCAAGCAAACTTTTCCTGTAAGTAGAGGGCCAGATATCAAATATTTTAAGCTTTACGGACCAGACAGGTTCTGACGCAAATACTCAGCACTGCCGCCACCAACACGTGAGCAAACGAGCACAGCTGTGCGCTGATGAGACTTGACTTAGAG
Source organism: Callorhinus ursinus (assembly GCF_003265705.2). Classification (NCBI taxonomy): domain Eukaryota; kingdom Metazoa; phylum Chordata; class Mammalia; order Carnivora; family Otariidae; genus Callorhinus; species Callorhinus ursinus. The sequence continues at coordinate 4,585,814 of NW_027397130.1, forward strand.
ACACCGAGAAATGAATTTCATATGCTTTTCACATGTCAGAAAATGTTATTCTTTGGGATTTTTCCCTACTCATTAAAAAATGTAAAAACTAGGGCACCTGGGTGGCTCAGTCGTTAGGCATCTGCCTTCGGCTCAGGTCATGATCCCGGGGTCCTGGGATCGAGCCACTGCATCGTGCTCCCTGCTCAGTGGGGAGTCTGCTTCTCCCTCTCCCTCTGTCCTTCCCCCCTGTGCACGCTCTCTCTCTAAAAAAAAAAAAAAAAAAAAAAAAATCAGTTCCTCAGTCTCACGAGCCACATTTTAAGTTAAAGAAGTTGCTCTGATATTCTTGCCTGACTTACAATGAGTAACTGAATGCTGTAACAAACATTTTGACCTGACAACTCCACACCTTTGTCCTAGTTAGTGTCCTCAGAATGTCTGCAGGGCTGTGCTGGCAGATGCCCCAAATCATAAGCCTTATGATAAATTTTTTTCTCTCCACAAAACCCAGAGTCATTCATACTTACTGATAGGTTGATTATATTAGTCTGAGTTTCAAATCTGTTTTATTAATTAGGCTTTGTTATTTAAAGCCTTTTGTCCAGACGTAGAATAGAAGGCTGTATCCCCTATTTTAAAACTTCTGGCACCAGAGGGAATTTTTTAGAAAACAGGCAACCTCCGAACTCATAACACCGATCACAAAGCTAACTTAAGGGTAAACATCAGTTAATTCCTTCAAAGACAGCTCACTGAGAGGCAGCTCAACGCTCTCTTCAGTCCCCCTGAGGCTGCTCTCCTACCCCTCGGTGCGCCCCCTTCCTGCTCCACCCGCCCCCAACTGGATCCCTGGTATTCCTTCCTTCTCTAGGTCCCAAGAGTCTCAGATCTAGTTTTGTTTTCTGCCTAGAATGTAACTTTCGTAACTGTTTTTCTTTTTTCTTTTTGCTGACAGCCTGAAAAGCATCTCTTCTGTTTTCTAGTTTACAAATATTAACCCAGAGTTTTAAAATAAATTATAGGAAAAATAAAAAATAAAATAAATAAATTACAGGTTTTACTCTTGATTCTAACAGATCCAAATATCTTAGAAAAGCCCTACAGAATCAAAAAGTGTTCTCTTCTTTTTTAGTGCCAATGTTTTCTGTGGCAATATGTAACAAATAAATTGTGGTATACCCACCCAATGAAACACTCTTCAGCAATACAATGTAACAAACTACTTATGCGCACATGAATGAATCCAAAATAATTATGATGAATCAAAGAAAACACCAAAAAAGTACGTGTGATTCTATTTTTGTGACATTCTAGGAAATGGACACCAATTTATACTAACAGAAAGCAAATCAGTGGTTGCCTGGTGGTAGGAAAAAAGAAATTACAATGGGGCATAAAGAATTTCTGGGGAATTTCTGGGGTGATGGATATGTTCATTATCTTTATTACAGTGATGGTTTCAAAGGTATATACACATGATAAAACAGTTTATTATTCATCATTTATACCTCAGTAAAGCTAAAAAATAAAAATAAAAACACAAGTACACATAGGTTTAACTGACAAAGCCAACTTAGGAAAGCATTTCTAGCAGTGCTCAGGATTTCCTGATGAAGGAACCCGATTCACCATCATCCAGCACGGAGCAGGCACAGGCCAAGGGCATTTGACAAGGAACACAGCATGGCAGGCTTTATTCCTAATCATCAAACACTGAAAGCAGCTGAGATGTCCCACAAAAGATGGATAAACAGACTGGGGCAAATCCATACAAGGGAGTATTATTCAGCAATAAAGAAAAATCAGCTGTCAACCCACAAAAATACATGGAAGAAACTTCAATGACTATTGTTTAATGCAAGGAGCCTGTGTGAAAAGGCCGCGTCCCATATGATTCCAACCACGTTGACACTCTGGTAAAGGACAACTATGGAGACAGCCGGAAGCTCAGTGGCTCCCAGGTACTGGGGAGGAGAAGGGAGGGAGGAGTAGGTGGAGCACAGAGGGTTTTTTGGGCAGTGAAACTATTCCGTAGGATACCATAATGTGGACACATGCCATTCTACACGCATCTACACCCACAGAATGTGCAACACAAAGAGTGAATCCTAATGTAAATTATGGACTTCAGTTAATAATGATGTATTAATACTGGTTCATCAATCAAAACGAACACACCACACAGGATGTCAATAACAGGGGAAGGGGCACCTAAGTGGCTTAGTGGGTTAAGCGTCAGACTCTTGATTTCAGCTCAGGTTCTGATCTCAGGATCGTGAGATCAAGCCCAGCGTCGGGCTCCATGCTCACTGTGGAGTCTGCCTGGGATTCTGTCTCTCCCTCTGTTCTTACCCCTGCTCACGCGAGTGCTGTGCGCCCGCTCTCCATCTCAAATAAATAAGTAAATAGGGAAATTATAAAGGGGTATATAGAAACTCTCTGCACTATCTGCTCAATTTTCCGTAAACCTAAAATTATTCTAAAAAAAAATCATACCTATTAAATATGAAGAAAAGGGGCAAAAACCTATTAACTGTGCTGTAAGAAAATAAAAAGACAAACTTCTTTTCAGAAGAACCTAGAGAAATTCAGAATATCACTTACTCAGCAAACACTCTCTCCCTTCCCCATGACAGGCACTATAGGGCAGGTGCTGAGGGGCACGAACAGAGGGCAAGGACCGTGTGTGAAGACCACTCACCATGGGGGAAACAAGCCTGAGAACAGACTCCCAAACCACTGCCTACTTACTGAATCCTACGTTTGCACCATAATCGGTTTCACAGAGATTAATGCGTTTACTAGGCAGGATCTTTCTATGAAATGTTTCTCTCTACTTTGAAATGAGGAAATGGGAGGCTGAGAGGAGCAAATGTCCCAGAATTTGAACCCGGGTCTGCCCCACTCCTGATGCAGATGGCCTCTGAATCTCAGAGCACAGACCCGGGGAAAAGAGACCGGCTTCAAATCCCAGCTCTGCCCTCAGCCGGAGGATGGCCTTGGGAGGTTACTAAATTTCCTCATCTTCTTTAATGTACAGAATTGTGGAAGATTAAAAAAGAAAATGTTTAGTAGATCCTGACACAGAATAAGAACAATAGTCAAAACATGCAGCTACATGTGTTCACATGCCCACTGCACATGAACTTCCCAAAGAGGAAGAGAGTGACGAACCGTGGGTAAGGACACGGCCACCCAACAGTCCCAAGGAGCCAACTCGGCGATGCATAAAAAGAGGAAGGACACCTTACCTTTCTAATGCAAACAGCTTTAAAAACTAAAAATTTTTTTGACATTTACCTTTTCTATTATACTTCGAAAATGCACCCCTCAGAAAATCCACGTGTTCACCAGACTAAAATGACACAAGATGCAAATCTCATGAGGCTTTGGTGGAAACCAACTATGTTAAGTTTATAAATAGCCAACTAAAAAAAAAAAAAAACTTGGTATAAATACTATCATATTGGTCTCCCTCTTTCTATAAGGAAAAGAAAAGGCAAACAGAAGATAAAGATAGAAAAATTCTTTATTTCAATTTCAGCACTGTGGATAAAATATTCCCTCTGTAATATAAAATAAATACAAGAAATAAAGGGATTTAGCTAGTTAAATGATTAATTAGCTAAATATAAAATACTCAGTTACTGGAAACAAAAAATATGGCTCTGAAGACAAACATAACTAGAGGTGGGAAGAGAACTTTCATAAAACACATGGGGGCTGGCAGGAGGGTGCCAGGTAACAAGATGTTCTCTGAAAAGTTTGCAGTTACAGGCAGCCTTGAATCAGGCCTGATGTTAATGGTATTAACGTTTTCCACAGAACGAGGAAATACAATATACCTGGAAGGGAAAGAACTCACGTCAGGAAACTAATTGCTCAGGTCCCGCACTGGCCTGAATAAATGTAAACATTAACCTGCTGTTCCCACAGTCTCGGAAGAGCCCTCCCCGGGTGGTCTCGCACAACTGTTGACCAAAGACATGATGCTGCACCAACACTTACGGCCTCAGATGGACTGTTTTATTTTATTTTTATTTTTCAAATGGACTATTTTAAACTCAGAGTGCTAGCAACTTTCGATCCTCCCTGCACCCCGACCCCATGAATTACCAGGTATTTGACTCAACTACCCACAGTGTCCTTTCCCTCCGCTCCTGCAGCACCGTCTCCTCAGGACTAAGACACAAACCAGGGAGGCACACCACAGAGCCAATGCAGAGCTTTGGACCTTGATTTGAAGGCCAGCAGTACCCACCGATGAGCAAGAGGCTTCCGTTAAAGAAAAGAGAAAAGACGGGGAGATAGGGCCCTGGGGGAAAAAGTTTTATTGCCCAGCAGGGAACCGGGTCAGACACAGTTCAGAGGGAGAACCAGGAGGAGAAAGGGAGAGGAATTTTAAAGCAAAGTCCAAAAACCAGCCCTGTCCAGAATCAGGAGAGGCAAGGGTCGAGCATCAGCGGCTGGCTGGTGAGATCGGGGTTTGTCTGGAGGTGAGCCAGCTGCAGGCAGTCCACCCCTACATGCTGGCAGGCTGCGCCACGGTCACTGGGCGGGCAGCCAGGTCAAGGACCACCCACTGGCCGAGCCAGTTCAACCTCAGTTCTCTCCCTTGTACAGTGGAATAAGAGAAGACCTACTCCAAAAAGTACACACTTCCAGTTGTAAGTCAGTCAGTCGGTGGAGCGTGAGACTGCAGACCTCAGAGCTGTGAGTTAAAGTCCCACACTGGATATAGAGCTTACTTAAAAGAAAAGGCGGGGGGGGGGGGGGCACCTGGGTGGCTCAGTCAGTCAGTCGGTTAAGCGTCCAGGTCCGGATCTCAGGGTCATGAGATCAAGCCCTGAGTTGGGCTCCTTGCTCAGTGGGGAGTCTGCTTGGGGATTCTCTCTCTCTCTCCCCCTCTACCCCATACCCCTGCTCATGGGCACACACTCTTCTCTCTCTCAAATAAATAAATACATCTTTAAAAAGAGAAAAAAAACAGGTAAGTCCTGGGGATATAATGCACAGCACAGTGATTATAATTAATAATACTGTACTGCATATTTGAAAGGTACGAAGAGTACGTCTTAAAAGTTATCACAAGAAAAAAATGTGTAACTATGTGAGGTAATAGATGTTAAATAAACTTATTGTGATGATCATTTCACAAATAAGTACATACATCAAAGCACTATTATTCATCTTAAACTAATACAATGTTAAATGTCAATTATATCCAAATAAAGCTGGTGGGGGCCCCACCCACAAGGTAAGTGTAAGCAATAAATGAGATACTGGCAGCATCCTCAACTTCTTCTGGGTCTAACTTAGATCTGTGGAAATTAACACAGTGTATACATTTTTTAAGATTTTATTTTTAATTAATCTCTATACCCACCATGGGGCTTGAGCGTCCAACCCCGAGATCAAGAGTCATATGCCCTTCCAACCAAGCCAGTCAGATGCCCCAAAAGTTTTAAACTTTGGAAGTTGAAAATATGGTACAGTTGTATTTGAGGACCATTTACAAAACACTCAAAAACTCCTTTCATGAAAAAGAAACACGACTTTAAGAATCATAAACGTAAAACCACCACCACACACACCTTTCCACTGTAAGGCGACAGAGTCGAAATGTGTACACTGTGTGAATTTCCACGGCTCTAAGTCAGACCCAGAAGTTCGGGGGCACTGCCACCCCTCTTTTCCATCCTCAGTCTCACCAATCAAAACGCGGAGGACAGTCAAACAAACTACCACTATGGGTTCGCTGTACAGAAGGGTTATTTAAAACAGCTGGACCAACAAGCCATCGAGTGAAGCACCCCCTCCACACAACCTCTGGTCGTTTTCAACCTCAGGCTGTGTTTCCAACAAAACCCAACTTAAGGACCTGGCTGATACGGATTCATGCAAGTATAGCAAAATCTAACTCCAGGTAACTGGGTACCAGGCTTGAATAATGTACAGACCCCTTTTAAGAGAAAAAAGCTTCTTTGGACCTTTGGTGTTGACCAATTATTTTTATTATTATGTTACTTAAATACATACAAACTAGGTAAAAGCTCATACAATTATGAAGCCCATGACATACGTTTACTAGGAAGGGTGACAACTTGTTGGAGCTGATGGCTCCTTCAGCACAGACACAAACTGGTGGCCAGGGCACAGTGCTTTCAGACCTGACGGCTGGCTGGGAGAGGCTGCAGGTGACCCACCATGCCCACTGCTTTCTTTAGTTAACCCTTTACTTGTACAGCTCCCTGTCTGCAAGGTACCTTGGCCTATACTTGGCTCAAATACATCTTCTACATATTAATTCCACCTCAATTCTTTTTGTATTTGCTTTCCACCATAAAAATAGTATTATTTGGCACCCCCAAATAAACATAACGGCAAACCATGTTCTGTCCCATAGCACTTAGCTATGTCAGGCATCCAGATGATCTCAATGTGTTCATACTTTTTTCAGACTGTCAAAATAAAAAGCACAACATTAACCAATCCCTATTAGAGAATTAAAGGACACTACAGTTGACCCTTGAACAACGAGTTTGAACTGTGCAGGTCCAAATATACACAGATTTTTTTCGATACAGTACAGTATGGTAAATGTATTTTTCTTATGCCTTTAACATTTTTTTACCTTGTTTGATTGTAGGAATATGGTATATGATAATACACAAAATCTGTATTAATCAACTGCTATGTGACCAGTAAGGCTTCGGTCAACAGTGGGCTATTAGTGGTTAAGTCTTTGGACAATCAAAAGTTATATGCAGATTTTTAACTGCACTGGGGGAAGAGGGGAGGTCCGTGCCCCTAACCTCTGTGTTCAAGGGTCAATTGTGGTTAGAAAAAAAAGAGGTAGACACATCTTTTAAGTTGATCTTTATACTTAAGATACCACCGTCAATAAATCTTGAAGGTCAAATGTTTCATAGGCCACAATTACTTAAGCCCCAGGGAAACAAGAGTGTCCAGAGTGCTATGAAAGGTTTCTCCTCTCTCAGGTTTTCGTGTGCAATCACGTGACTGATCCATGCGTGGTCCAATGGCAACCAAAACACACCATGATTTACCAAACCCATTCCTAATCCATAAATTGTTTTGTCTAATAAATAGCAAACAGAGTATAGGTGGCAACAAAAATAGCAGTTTTGCATATTCCTATTCAAATCAAGTTGGGATTTGGCAGAGTACTGTTTTACTTTCCAGAGTGTAAAAAATAAATCCATGGACTTCAGAAAAGCATCTGGTGTTCCAGCGTATCGCAGCTGTCAGCTTTGAAAGATGCCATGTGTTTGCCCACATAAAAGAATGTAATGAGCTATGGAAATATTATCCGGTTTCATGAACCAGAATAAAAACTCCATCATCAGTAGGCTGAAAGTAGGAGCTATTTTAATCCATCAGGAACATATCTGTCGTGCACTATTTATTAGAGGCCTGTTACACAAGTCGCACCTCCCAGACTGTCCAGCGCCCACTTCCCTATTCTCTCTGCTGCTTCTCTCCCCCTACGGCCGGAGCCCACCGTTGTACTTCACTGGCTCTACACCTGCCGTTAGATGCTGTTCTTTCTTCAGAAACCGGGCGCCTGGGTGGCTCAGTCGGTTGGGTGTCTGCCTTCAGCTCGATCATGATCCCAGAGTCCTGGCATCGAGTCCCGCATCGGGCTCCCTGCTCAGCGGGGAAGTCTGCTTCTCCCTCTCCCTCTGCCCTTCCCCCTCCTCTCTCTCTGAAATAAATAAAATCTTTAAAAAAAAAAAAAAAAAGAGGGGCGCCTGGATGGCTCAAATGGTTAAATGCCTGCCTTCAGCTCAGGTCATGATCCCAGCGTCCTGGGATCAAGCCCCACATCTGGCTCTTGGCTCAGCAGGGAGCCTGCTTTTCCCTCTGCCTCTCCCCCTGATCATGCTCTCTCTCTCTCTCTCTCTGTAGCTCTGTGTCTCGAATGAATAAATAAAATCTTTAAAAAATAAAATTAAAAAAAAAAAAGAAACCAACAGCAACAGCAACCATGAGATGTAAATTACAGATATACTTTGAATACAGGGGACCAAATTCAGTGGTAGAATTCTTCAAGGAAGCTGTGTTTTGGATCTAGAATCTACTAATACAAAGGACAAAAAAAAAAAAACCTAGAGAGATATGCATTTTTTTGGTTGATATTATAGTCAAAAACTAGATCTTAAAAGTGTACAGTAAACACGACAGCCGAAAAGTGGAAGCAACCCAAGTGTCCACTGATGGACGAATAGATGAACAAAACGTGGTATATACATCAAATAGATTATTCAGCCTTAAAAAGGAAAGAAATTCTGACACCTGCTACAACATGGATGACCCGTGAAGACATGATACTGAGTAAAATAAGCAAATCACAAAAGGACAAATGTTGTAGGATTCCACTCATATAAGAAACATAGTTCTAATCAGAAACAGAAAGCAAAGAAGGGGCAGGGTGTTTACCAGGGAATGGGGGTTGGGGAGCTGGTGTTTAATGGGTACAAAGTCTCTGTGCGGGAAGGTAAAAAAGTTCGGGGGATGGATGGCAGTGATGGCTACATAAGGTGGACCCGTTAGCACACTGAACTGTATACTTGGAAATGGTTAAAATGACAGATTTTATATTAGTGTATATTTACCACAATACAGTATAGTACAAGTACAGGTTCTTTACCTGAAAATTAGCAAAGTCATACAAATAACTAAATTAAGACAAGTTCAAAGAAACACATGCTTGTAACTTTGGTATCACTAAATAAACTCAAGAACAACAGTCTGAAAAGCATATAAAGCAAATAAATAGTCTCCGTCTTGGCACGTTAAATCCTTCAAAAGAAAACATAATGTAGTAAGAATCTCTTGACACAGCCTGTTAAAGAATCTAGTCTTTTCAAAAAATTTAACAGTTATAATCGAAACCAACTTCCCTTCCTCCTATTCCATTTGCTATAAATTCTAATTAAGGAGAGCTACACCAGTGGTTCTCAAACCTGAGCAGGTATCAGAATCACCTGGAGGGCTGTGAAACCACGCTGTGGCGCCCACTCTCAGAAAACCCCGATTCAATAGAGAATCAGAACTTAGAACTGCTAGAATTTGCATTCTAAATCAACTTTGTGTTAAAAGCAAAATGAAGATAACAGGTGTTTGAGCAAGAGTCCTAATATTAATAGCATAAATCCTGCAATACAACCAATGATCTCTTAAATAAATTTACTTAAAATCTGTACCTTACAGCTTTTAGGTCTGGACTTGGTTTTTAAGACATACACAGGGATTAAGCTAGGAAAAAGAAGAGAAACACACACATTTATGAGTAGGACTACCTAATGCTACAGAATAACTTATTCATTAAGAAAAATAAGTCATATAATAATCAACCTTTCAGGTTTAAACCTGAAGATATCTCAAAAAAAAAACAAACTAGAATACCATATTACCAGAGTCAATAATTTTTTTTTTTAAGATTTTAATTATTTGACAGAGAGAGACACAGCAAGAGAGGGAACACAAGCAGGGGGAGTGGGAGAGGGAGAAGCAGGCTTCCCGTGGAGCAGGGAGCCCGATGCGGGGCTCGATTCCAGCACCCCGGGATCATGACCTGAGCCGAAGGCAGACACTCAATGACTGAGCCACCCAACAATTTTTAAATGAATTTCACGTTCTATAGGAGAACCACAGAAATGAAATTCTTTTATAATTGGTATTCATCACTATGGGAGAAAAGCCACCCAAAACACCAAATGATACATAAACCAGGACACATTTTTTAGTCAACTATAGTGCTTATATACTTCAGTTCACTGAATATGGACTCTGTTTTACCCACAAAACATGATTTGAGTTAGATTCCTTCAAAACATGACTCAACGACAAGTAGCAAATACCTCCAACCAAAAGAGCATGATCCAATGTGACCTTCTGTCAGAATTTTCATTACCAGAAGCAGAAGTTCCACAGGAACACACGCAAATATTCCAAGACTGACTTACTCCTTAGACAAATATATTTCTGAGAGCTTACTATATGCTCAAGTTACAAGCTGAAGGTGGAGAGACCAGTGAGGTGACGGGGCCATGAGAACACAGAGGGGGAATCCCACCTAGGAGAAGTGAGTCCAACCAGTCAGAGCCAGCCAGGTGGGAAAGAGGGAGGGAGGAATCCCAAGCAGTCTGCAGAAAGGCGCAGAAGCCGTGGGGAATAACGGCATACTGTTGAAACTCCCACTGGTCCGATATAACTGGATGTGCAGCAAACGTGGAGGGCTCATGCGGGGAGATGAGGCTGGGGAGAGAGGCAGGAGAAGATGGGGAAGGGCCCCGGGTACCAGGCTGGGTACCAATCTGAGCCTCACCTTGAAGGTGCGGGGCAGACACTTAAGAACCCCAACACGGAGCATGTTCAGGTTTACAATCAGAGCCCCCGGCAGCAGCCCAGGGAAAGAGGAGGTGGGTGAGATGGCGTCAGCAGTCCGAGTCCACAAGCCCTGAAAAGGATGCCAGGAACTGTCATCCTGTCATCGGAGGGGAGCCAACACGATCGGAGACAGGCAGATTCAGAAACAATTCGGGTGGGGCACGGGGCTGGCTCAGTCAGAGGAGCATGTATGTGACTCCTGACCTCGGAGTCGTGAGTTCAAGCCCCACATGGGGTGTAGAGATGACTTAAATAAGTGAAACTTAAAAAAAAGAAAGAGAGAGAGAGAGAGGAAGGGAGGAAGGAAAGAAGGAAGGAAGGAAGGAAGGAAGGAAGGAAGGAAGGAAGGAAGGAAGGAAGGAAGGAAGGGAGGAAGGGTGAGTTCGTTCGTTCATTCGACGTTCTGGACAGGGGAGGGTCTGGTCATCACTGAGGCCAAGGGGCGAGCAGGGAAGGCAGCCAGGGACGCCGAGGTCTCTGGTCTGAGGGCAGGGCCGGCCACATGGCCGTGGCACTCATCAGAAGCAGCAGATCACAGGTAAAGGCAGAGCTTCAGAGACATTTTATTGGGGTTTTCTGTGTACTTGTTTTCTGTTAGGCTGTGTTCTTTGCGCAGGCAGGAGGAGGGAGTGGATTCTGTTTCAGAGACACTGAATTTGTATATAGTCAAATGGAGATGTCCTAGCAGGCAGTTGGCTAGGAATCTGGAAGCTCCTGAGTGGGAGTGTAGGCTGAAGATAAACTTTGAGATCTTCTGTTTATAAAGTAACAGTTGAAGCCATGAGTTAAATGAGGCTGCCCAGGAAGAGATGTCAGGTGAGACAGAACTGGATAGTTCTAAAATAGCATTAACTGCCAATTATAACACCATGATGCTTATGAGGGCCAGAAAACACAAAATCTATAACCGGTGGTCCCCAAATAGCAAGACAAGTATGAGAGGAGGAGTCCATCTGCCACCAGCAAGGCTGGGAGTGGGGGGTGAGAGGCAACACTGGTCAGAGGGCAGGCTGGAGAGTTCCACAGGCAGCCTCTAGTCAAATATGCAAGGCACTCACACTTACACACCGGATGCTTATCAATAACTCAAAGTATGCTCTGAATACTCTAGTGCGAAACAAGCAGGAGAGCCATGAAACAGATGGTAAGATTTCTGAATGGAAAAGGGATCCAGTACATCAAGATACATAGAGTTACCTTATATAGAGTGATAATGATATATACATAAACTTTTCATTAAAAAAAAAAAAAGGCTAGTTCTCCTAACATCAAATTGTACCTTGCAAAAGAATTTGAATGCAGGATATGCTCTCTGTTTCAACATGTAAAATCACTCCCCTAGAAATACACAAAACTGTTTCCCTCCTGTACAGGTTAAAATCAAGAAAGAAGAATCAGTTATGACACCAGCAAGCCAAGTCCTCTCTTCGGTGAACTTCTCTGTGGACGCTTCTCCAACCAGCCTGATAGCCCTACCCAGGGCTCAGGTGGAAGAACCACCGGGAGCCAGACCCCTCAGACCACTGCCCCCCAACCTCACTAGCCCCCAGCCAGGCCTCCACCAGCACCCGCTCGCTGCTCCTGCTACCCACAAACCCTCTCAGTCAAACCTGCCAATAGATGAACTCCTTTCAACTGCTTTCTGTGTGAAACATTAGGACCAATGAAGTGGGTTAAAAAGTAACTAGAAATAAACCCAGGAGTATTTTGCATCTTATTTGCAATTCAACATCCTTGAAGAGGGTCACTGGGACCAAAGAGGAGCAGCAGGTTTTTGCCACTAAATAAATAAAGCCGATCTCCATCATCAAGCCTTTCAACAGAGCCGCTAGAGTCGCTGAACTGACTCGAGGCTGCATCGGCTCCTGTCTACTACCGGGAACAATTAGCCAAAGGTTAAGAGGACGGGACTGGGTGGTGCCCCCGTCTCTCTAATAAAGTGAGGGCGTGAAAGGAAACAGGGAAGGGAGAACGTGGAAGAAGCGTGAGCACTGAAGACACAGAAGCCAAGAGCGATGGCTGACCCAGAGCGGGAACCAAACACTGTCTGAAAAGACATCGTTCTTGACAGTAGAGAAAAGTCAGAACACAGTGTTTTCATTAACTGTGATGATGACATGGCAATGGAGTTTACAACAGAAAAAGGTCCTTACTGGTTAGAGATACGTGCTGAAGGATTTATGGATGAGTTCACAAGATGCCTGAAATCTGCTCTAAATACACCAGGAAAAGAACAGAGGGGGGGGATAGATGACACAATACTCAGTGGCAAAGCGCTGCTCCTGCCAGAGTGGGGTGATGGGGCCGCGGCGTTAACTGTACGCTTCATCCTCTCTACTCACGTATGCTTGAAAATGTCCATAATACAAGGTTTCGGGGTTTTTGTGTGGTATTTTGTGTTTTCTCGGATTTCTGCACACCTCACTCTCACCCCAAAAAGACCAGACTCGGTTCAACTCAACGTGGGGCTCTTCTCATACTGCAGGCACACATACAAGTCTACCTGGGGTCCCCCCAGGTGTCCCCTGCTGTTTTGATACAGGAAATAAAGCCTAAATATAAGTACAAATGCCTGTTTCATCTAAAAGAAATCTTAAAAATAAAAGAAATATACACATTCAGAGAAGTCATTTACTCAACAGCGGCTCTGTTGAAATGCTTGATGATGAAGATTGGCTTTATTTATTTAGTGGCAAAAACCTGCTGCTCCTCTTTGGTCCCACTTTGGTCCCAGTGACCCTCTTCAAGGATGTTGAATTGCAAATAAGATGCAAAATACTCCTGGGTTTATTTATAGTTACTTTTTAACCTACTTCATTGGTCCTAATGTTTCACACAGAAAGCAGTTCATCTATTGGCAGGTTTGATTGAGAGGGTTTGTGTGTAGCAGGAGCAGCGAGCAGCGGGTGCTAGTGGAGGCCTGGCTGGGGGCTAATGAGGTCGGGGTGCAGTGGTAAATCAAAGAGGCAAGGAGCTGAGTCAGATCCTGCTTTAGATCTCCTTTGGATATTTCCTACTGAGCCACAACTGTCTTCACCCTAGCACATTAAAAATAATTCGGAATGCATAATGTGCTGGCAAGTGGGTGTGTAAGAGAAGGGAAAATGCCTAGTTCTATACAAAGTAGCATGTAATGAAAGTGTACTATAATTGTCCATTTCCAAAACTAAGTAAGCTTGACTAATTAATTAGACCCCAGCTTGTTTTAATTGCAATAGGACTCACACTGTAGCACTCGAACACCCTATAAATGAGAAGAGTACAGCGTCCCCCCACTGAAAACTGACCTTAATACACTGTCAGAGAAATTGGATCACTTCCCTCCATTCCTAGACTTGAATAAATTGTTTAAAGTCAGCTACCCAAAATACACGAACACTGCTTATTCACCTCTAGGTAAAAACAAATCCTACCGCATATTAGGCTGCCCGAAGATCTAATACCACCTCAGTCAACGAGAGGATGTATTTCAGTACCACCATGAGAAACTGGGAAACCAGAGCCAGGGATGCCAAAAGGCCCAGGGATGAAATCCAGGATGAGAGGAAGAAGAGGAAGAAGATGTGTTCTTCTCGAACAATGAGAGACGGGATGACAACACTTCCAACTAAATGCTGCTCAAAACCCAACGTGCATGCAACTCAGGTCAGAGGGAGAAACAGTGAAAAGTGGGACAGGTGGCTCAAAATTTCTTCAGGAGAATGGACGGGGCTTCCAGAGGCAGCCAGCTGCCAGAAAGAGTGAGCAAGGATAAAGCAAGTCTGGGTTCCAGCGGGACTTGTGCTCCTCCACCCCAACCAACCCGAGGAACAATCTGGAAGTGGGGTGGCTTGTGTGCCAGGCCGACTCCTCAGGAAGCACTCTATTTCTCGGATTTCTGCACACCTCACCCTCACCCCAAAAAGACCAGACTCGGTTCAACTCAACGTGGGGCTCTTCTCATACTGCAGGCACACATACAAGTCTACCTGGGGTCCCCCCAGGTGTCCCCTGCTGTTTTGATACAGGAAATAAAGCCTAAATATAAGTACAAATGCCTGTTTCATCTAAAAGAAATCTTAAAAATGAAAGAAATACACACATTCAGAGAAGTGATTTACTTACTGATTGATTTCACCTCGTATTTGGAGGTAGGCAAAGGGCTGGATGTAAAGAAGGAAGAGCAGGGGGCACAGGTATCGCCAGGCCCCGTCTTCCCTACTTTGCTAACTGCGGGCTAACTCCTCCGCACCGCAGCCTTACACTAGGTAACTGGCCTCGTCACTGGGTCACCCAGCTGGTTTGTGGCAGGGATTAGATGTGCACCCAACTCAGCACATCTCTCCTTCCTGCCTTCATCAGCTGGTCTTAGCGGGAAGCCAGGAGGCACCTGGGGAAAGGGAACCCAGGAGACGCCTGGGGAAAAAAAAAGGAAGAGCTAAAAACACAAAGAATGAAACAAACAAAAATAAGAGAGAAGAGCAAAAGCAAATTTAGGGGTGGTGGGCCATTTAATCAACAACTGTACACTGGCAAATAGCTTTTCTGTTTGTTCAACCTATAAAAATACACTGCTTAAACTACTAGTAAGGTGCCTGTCAACAGAGCTTCGCATAATTTATGAAGATGTAAAAAAAAAAAAAAAGTCAAATTCATCATAAAAGGGCTCTGTTCCTAAGGGAAGTATTGGTTAATTGAAGGATCATCATGCGTTACTTCTATTCCACAGAGAAAACGTAAATCTCTTATCTGAAAACAGACCAGAGTTACATTTTAGATCTGAGTTTCCATCAGACCCACCTCCCAAGTCCTCACATGCAAAGTTCCTGCGCACAGACGTCAGCTGACCAAGTGCAATCCAAGAGCCTACTACGGGTTTAGGGCCAACACCTGAGGGAACAGGGGAAATAATCTGCAAAGTCACTGCCCCTGAGGAACATAGACAATAGTTGTATGGAACCCTGAGAATAAAAGAAACTCTAGTTAGAAGGGGAAGTAGCTAACCCTGACGACCCTGATAAAAAAGTCAAGGAAAGGGAGAGAGACACGGGTGGTCCCTCAGAGGCCCGGGGAAGAAGCTAGGTCGGCAGGACCGAGATTCAAAGAAACAGACGGGGAAAAGCAAGCAGCTAAGGCGAGGAAGGAAGTGTCAAAACGGTGTAAGGGCTGGAAAAACACTGTGCGGCAACCAGAACAGCACAGAATAGATTTAAAAATGCGTATTTGTGAAGTAAGGTTACTTACTTCACAAAGGGAGGACAGGAAGGTCCTCGAGGAAGAGCACGGGAGTTTAGAGCAGGTCACCCACATGGGACCGCCACGTGGACACAGCGTCTGGCAGCCGAACGCGGGGCGACTCGAAGGCGTACAAGACGGAACAAGAAAACAGCTCACTCGGGCAGTGCCAGGAGAGAAAGGAACAGAAACGGGGGGCCCAAGGGCACAACCAGAGGCTGTGTCTGCTGGGCCACAGATGGTGGCAGGGGGAGGCCGGAAGAAGGCCGGTGCTCCTGAGAGCGGGCCCGGGCGCACCGTGCTGGCGCGGAAGGCAGCGGGGCCTGCGGGGGGGCCTCTCCCAGCACGCGCTCCACGGGGTCAAAACGACAGCTGTCCTCAGGAGGAAAGGGAGGAGAGGCCAGTCCTCGCCCCACGTGCGCATGCTGGCACAGAGCTCCCTGGGCCACCGCAGAGGACAGCGGCAGGCCTTCTCCTCTCCCCGCACCCACACCCGGAGGAACCCCCGCACCCAGAGGTACTGGACCCCTCCCGGCCGCCCTCCCGCGCCTCTCTTCGACCCGCTCCCTACCTCCTTCACCCCTCCTCGGGTTGGTAGTAAGAGGCCTGTGACGTCAGGAGGGGGAAAGCTGTGCCTGAAAATGTTTCGTTTTAAAACGGTTTTCCCCCAGAAATGTCAACGTGAAACACTCTCCCGCAAGCGCGTCAGAGTCCTCCCTGCCATGCCAAGCTCCTGCTTTGTGGGACCCCCCTCGCTCCGCCTGGGCAAGACCCCAAATCTTTTAAGTGTCCTTCAGGGATTCAACATGCCTCCCAACAGCCCGGGCAGAGGCTGGACAAGTCAGAGGCATCCCGGGGAACAAGAACCTTCAGAAGCCCCCGCAGGGTGCAAGGAACGACGGACTTGGGAAGCAGATCTCTGCCACTAAGTGCGCCTCGGGCTCCTCACCCTCCGAGGTGAGACAGGGGCTTTCGGGCCATTTCTCCGCTCACTGAAGCCCTAACGTGCTGTTTCTGGGCAAACGTCTCACAAAAGCAAGCCCTTAAAATGCTACAAGCGCCCGCTGGAAAACTCTACCTCCATCTTGCTTGTTTGCCATTTACGAGTCAATGGGAACATCAACAAGATTTCTTTGTGCTACGGGTATACTGACCCCAAAACAAATGATAAATTTTAATTAACTCAATCAAATGCAATTAACAAATCTGATGTCCACTGTGTCGCTATTTATAGTAGGCAATTTCCACCTGAACCATTTTCCGGCAATACTACACTCAGTCACACCTCTGCTTGACAGATAAGGCCATGTTCTCACTGAGTGGCATTTTCCCCAACAGTCTCCGCCCCCCAGGGGCCCCCCATGAAGCAAGATTTGGAGCCTCCAATCAACCACCCACCGCCCCAGCACTCCCACCACTACCCAGCACTCGCTGTGGCGCTCTCTCAAAGCCCTTTCCCTTGGGGGGGGCACCTGGCTGGCTCAGTCAGTAGGGCATGGGACTCTTGGGCTCTGGGTTGCGGGTTCGAGCCCCACACTACGTGTGGAGCTTACTTAAAAAGGGCAACCTGAGGATCTTTGTGGGGACGGAAATGCTCTGTATCTTGACTGTATGAATATCAGTATCTTGGTTGTGATACAGTATTATAGTTTTGCAAGATGTTCCCTTTGGACAAAAATGGGTAAGGGTACATGGCATCTTTCTGTATTATTTCTTATGATTGCATGTATATCTAAAAGTATCTTGAAATTAAAAGTTTAATTAAAAAAATAAATCCCTTGATGCTATAGTTCTGTTCTTGCTTTAATTGTGTCTCTCCTCGCTCTGAAGAACTGCAAAGAATATTCCCAGACTTATTCTATTATACTACTGTTTCTTCTCAATGAAAAAAATAATAATAAAGCAAGGTAAATAAAGAGAATTTTATGACGTACAATTTCAGTCCGAAAAGTGGCCAATGACACCACACAAAAATCACTAAGGACTTAAAACACTCTAGCTTCTATCTAATTCTGGAAGAACTTATTTCATTTTCAGATTAAAAAATACTTTCCACAACCCGAAAGAAAATGACTACTTGCCTCAAAACAAAAGCAATTTAAAAATGAGTTAATTTTAAAAGCCTGGGGGGATGGTTCAGATCTTGAATTTCAAATGCTCCTGTAAATCCACATATAAAATGGGCAGGACAAACTTCACCATTTTGAAAATAGTCAAGTAAGGAAAATATGGAAGTTGATCATTAGTCAAAACTCCTCTTTATTAATCTAGTGTCTGCAGAAGAGACCAAAAAAAAAAAACCTTTGCCTCACACAATCAGGGCAGCACTGAGCTTTTCAGATCATACTTAATGTTTTAGAGAACAGAACGCACCACCCCTGGCTCCTGGTTCCTGTGTTCCCCTGCCGACCCGGCCTGGCCAGCCCCTGGGGCAGTTCTCAGCCTCATAGGGGGCCACTGGGCCACTGCTCCCCACACCTCTCCCCCAACTCCGCCAGCCTCTGCCAACTGAAAAGGGTTAGGCCACCCACCCTGGGCAAATAATCCACAGACTGGCCAATAACCTACATCCTTGCTCCAGGGGAGAGATGCCCAGATCGAGCCTCTCTAGAATCTGAAACATGACAAGACTCGGTCACTTAGAAACTGAAAGAAAGCAACAAGAAATGCCACAAAGTTGGACTAGGGCTTGGAGGGGCTTAGAACAGCTAAAACAGCACCAGAGCTGAAGCCACAGGGGAGGGCAAACCAGGAGTGAGGAAAGCAGCCGACTGGCAGGAGACGGGCAGGAGACGGGGAAGAGAGGCTCCCCCCTGTGGAGCAAGGCCGAGTCCCATGGGGTGAAGTTCCAGGGACAACTGCAGCCAAGGTTCCCCAGAGCTGCCGGGAACCACCTTCCAACGCCCAGTTCTTGGAGCTCAGCCCAGCCAGCTCGCATTCCTGCATTTCTGTGCGATTCACATCACCACATCACACCACATGTGTTCCCTCGAACAATACCCCTTCTCAAGCTCTCTGGAGTGGGTCTTTGCTGCATACAACCAAAAGCCAAAGCAGTACACATAACATGCAAACAGGAAACAAGCCTCTCTGATAAACCATTAACATAAAATACTGAACAGTCCTGGTATTTAAGGGAAACACGGTGGCGCCGGGCTGGCTCCATCAGTCAAACACACGACTCTTGATCTCGGGTTTGGGGGTTCGAGCCCCACACAGGGTGTAGAGATTACGTAAAAGTAAAATCTTCAAAAAAAAAAAGGAAATACAGAACTAAAAGCACCACCCCCGTGCCAAAAGAAAAACCCCCAAAACCTCACACTGACAGAGAAGAGGCACAAGGGAACTTTCTGAGGTACTGGATGGAAAGGTTCTGCATCCTGACAGAGGTGTGGGTCACTCTTTCATCAAAACTGATCAAACTGTACACCTAATGTTAACGTGACCATCTCAATGTATGTAAATTATGTCTCAATTTAAAAATTTCCTAAATCTAAATTGTTTCCTTGAGACGACTTGCCTTTTGGGGGTTATTTTTCAAAACCATATTGCTCCAGATAAATCTCACAAACAAGGTTGCGCAGAAGCAGCCAGATGCAAAAACACCACCTGAGTTTCTAGTTAAATATAGAACAGAAACAGCCAACACTCATCAATGGTGTTCGAAGTCAGAGCAGCGAAGTCAGAGCAGTGGCTAACTTTGAGGTGGGAGGGAGGGGGCAAGTGGGATTTCTTGCTGGGCTGGTATGTTCTGGATCTTGATCTTGGTCCAGTTTGGCATTTTCATCGTTATGTTCGTGACAAAAGCATTTCCTGTACGCAGGTTATATTACACCTTAACAGTAACACAGAAAAGAAAGGAGAAGAAGGAATACCCAAAAATATTCTAAAAGTGATTTGGAAAGATTTGTTTTGCATCTGGTGAAATGCTTATTTTCAGCCAAACTCTGCAGATAAATAACAAAGAAAATTAAGACTTGAGTTACCCCGTTTGTGGAATTCTACTATGCCTCACGAACTTGATGTCAAGGGGAAAAACTCATTCAGCAGAGGCCTTAGAATAATCTAAATTAAACTCCATCCCATAGTGTTCATTGCTATGTAAGTGAATACCCTGACAACCAGAGCGCACTTCTGAATGAGCAGCAGAGGGAAAAAAACCACTCTGCACGTCCCTTTTCTACTTCAACAAACAAACAAAAAGACCAAAATCCAGAAGAAGTATTTTCAGAATCGCACTTCTGTGTTTTCAAAGAGAGAATTAACTCAAATTCACATATTAACCGGAGGTGCGTTTGTAAAAAACAAACATGCAGGTTTTCATTTTCAGAGATTTATGGTTTAAAAACATTTCATGAACTCTAGATCTGGATCAAAAGCATAAAAACAGAATAAGTAAAAGTGGAGCAATGGAAACAAATTATAACATTTACATCCATTTACAGATCATCAAATTTGAATACTTAAAAAAAAAAAGCCAAAGACTAAATTAAAATGTAAAGTACTTACAGCCATAATTAATTCAAAGGGGTGTTTATACACCCTCACGGGTGACTGGTATTTCTGCACCATGACTGCAACACAATAGCAATCCTCTCACACCTGCAAAACACAAATATATATGATTTAAAAAAAACCATGATTAAGTCTGGAAAAAATTAAGTCTGCATTTGCTCATCATACCACAGTCTAACTGTAGAAAGGGACCTCAATAATTCTCTACACACAAAAACCCAAAGATGACACTTGGACTATACAAGGAAGGAGAAGGTAATTAGACAGTAAGAAAAGGTGAAGGAAGTCCAAGTGTCATGAGGGAAATAGCTCTGCTCTGCCTCCTGGGGCCTCTCCAGGGGCTGGGCTGGGTACAGGATTCCAGTTCTTTCCAGCACTGAAATGTTATATGGTCCGATTATTAGTTCCTGAATCATTTTCCCTTCCACAACTTCTACAAGAAGCCAAATAAAAATTATGGCACTTCAAGATATTAAGTCTGAAGACACACAAAAATAAAAATGGAAAAAAATACTACTGTTTTTCAAATTATGGAATACTCCTCAAAAGCTAGCTTTAAAGTAAACCTGGCAATCCCTGTTTTCTAACTGCATAGACTACAATTTCAGAGACCTGTCTTCCAATGGCAGCAACACCAAGCACTCCAGCTGGGTGGAACCTCCAGCCTCAAACAGCTGTGATACCTGTCAATAATCCACTAAATGCTGGAGCCTACGACCCAGAGGAAGGAATCCTCCTACAAGGTACCTATTCCCACTCCGGTGCCAGCCTACACGCATTTTTCTGAAAAACACACTTTTTTTGGAGTCCTTTGCGTGACTTTGATTCCCTATTTAAAAGTGAGAAAGAAAAATAAATCCAAAGAGCCTACCTGTCCTGCTGAGAATAATCATTAAGAATGTTACTTCATGTGAATATGGTCAGAGGATATTCAAATGTACAAAATGGAATATCCTCAAGGAGCCCAAAGTCTAGCTGTAATAAAAAAAAAATTATGGAGATATATTTTATTTCAGAAGATTCTTATCTATATTATTACATTTAACCAGGTCTGGTACTCTCTCTGGTGTGTTTGTTTAGCATATCTCTCTGCAAGAACAGGTTATGTTGGACAACAGCACTGGCATGTTACAGAATTACTCTCGGTGACCTCAAACCAGTCATTTGACTTCCCTCGGACTCAGTTTCACCTCTGGAAAATGAGGTTTGAGGTGAGATAATCTCAAAGGACTTCCAACTCTGAAATCTTGACACTCAGAGCCAAACTCCGGAGTCCTCCATGTCACTCCACTGGAAGCCGGCATTAATATCGATTCTGGGACTGGCAGGTCCTGACGCGCGGGGACCACATTCTATTTCGTTTTGTAAACCTAACAATGCCGGTGCACAATTTTAAAATTGGGAAAATTAACTTTAGAGCATCGCCCAGAGACGGGGAGGCTGGTCACAGGGTATAAAAAGGGATGCGGGGGTTGGGGGAGACTTAAAAAGCAGAATGCTCGGCGAAGATACTCTAACACCCATTCAGGATTCCACTGCCCGGAAGAGCCCAGAGTGACTACGCTGGGGAACCTGCTAATTCACGAGCTTCTGAACTCCTGCCAGTGCCCAGCTTCGGATGCTCAGGTCCAGGGAAACGTCCTACGTGGGAATCCGGACTTACAATGGCCAAGTGGCATCCTGGACCAGGGCAGCCTCTATTGCATGACAATTGGTGCTTAAAAATCAGCCAATGGCCAGAGCCAGGGAGTCCACCGCGCGCAGGCGGAGGGGCGGCCGGGCCCTCGGGCCGGTCTAGGGAGTCCAGCGCGGCGGGCCCCGCGCCCCCAGCCCCGGCCAGACCGGCGGTGGGGAGCCGAGAGCGGGCTTGGACCCCAAACTCTGCTTCCCGCAGGGAGGGCTCCCGGAGTGGGAAGGCGGGGGCTACGGGGGGCTACCGAGGAAGCGGGGGCGGTGGGTCCCCTCCCTCCCGGGCCGAGGGGCCGCGTAGAGCCCCGCGGCGCTGGGAGGGGCAGGGGGCGCGCTCGGAGCCCGCCGCGGCGACGCGCGCCTACCTCTTGTCAGAAAGGCCGGGCCCGGGACGCGGGGCGGCGGGGGGCACTCATGCCGGCGGCTCCGCGGTGCCGTCGCCGTTCCACTGCCCGCGGCCGCAGCTCCGCGGCCGGTTCCGGGGAGTGGACCGGGGGGCGGGAGCGGGAGGGGCGCGGCGAGGCTCGAGTGGTTGTTACGGGTGACGGGGAGGGCGGGGCCGGGCGGCCGGAAGGAGCGCGCGTGCGCGAGCGCGGCCGAAGGACGGAGGCGGGCGCGACGACGGTTGCTAGGGGAGGGGGCGGGGAGCCACAACCCGGGCCGAGCCGCGCTGCGCAGGCGCCATCTCGGGGGCCCGGCGGGCGTGGGAGGAGTTCGGAGCTGGCGCAGGCCCTGACGCACAGGCTGGTCTCACTAGAGGCCGCTGGCTCCGCCCTGTTTGCGTCACCGGGCGGGGCTAGGACGAGGGGCGGAGCGAGACGCCAAAGTGGGTAGCGAGCTGGGCGGGGAGTTCCGCTGAGTTGGAGCAGGCCGGTCCCCGCCCCGGCCTTCTGGTTTTGTGGCTGCCGGGGGCCGGGGCCAGGGCGCTGCCCTGAGGTGTGACCGGCGCCGGAGGTCCGGTGCCTCCTCATTTTTTGTGCACTGCTCAGGAGCGGCAGGCCTCCCCCTGCAGTGCCCTGACCACATTCTCGCCGAGTAATGCAGCTGAGGCGAGTGTCAGGGCTTGCGAGGGGCTGGGCGGAACCGAGCATCATCTTGTCAACAGGTCCAGGCCCCGCAGTGGAACTGACGTGAGACCAGGTCAGCCCCTCGAGACCAGGAGGGCTGCGTTCCAGCGGGACAGCGCAGTTCCAGCGCCAGCTTTGAAGCACGAGTGTGATACATGCTGAGACGCGGGTCCTTAAGGGGGGCGAAGGACTGGAGAGGGCCACGGCGCACGGCCACCCACACGTGATTTCTCTGGCGGTGTCACTGCTGTGCCCTTTGTATTAGTCACCCTGGGTGGCTGCACATTGGATGCTCTGCCATCGCACAGCCCATTTCCGGAACTGCTTTGGAATTTCCTTCAGGGCCAGTTTAGCAGCCACACAAGAACGTCATGGATAACTTGATCACACCTTGTTTTTCGCAAACCATCATTTTCCAACTTGAGCACCCACACTGCTCACTACACTCAGCTCCGACTGGCTTTTGCCTGTTAGTAAAAATCACATCCACCTTCAAAAGATGCTTTCAAAAAGAGACGTCCCAGGAATGATGAGCCTCCCGGTAGGAGTAAACAGCAGCACCTATGAAATTGGTCTTGCCGAAAACTGACCTGATCTGATAAACCTGTAGGTGTAACCACCAATTTACAGGGAGCAGAGAACAGAGGAACATGCCAAATGATACCATGGCGAAGCAGTTGCCCAAGCATCAGCTGGGGGTAACCCTGCATGACAAACACATTCTTTATCAGATAAATTCCAAAGGAAAAAACCGGGGGTGGGGGTGAGGGCCTAAAGGAGATTGGGAGATCACTGAGCCATACACTTAGGACTCCTGCACTTTTGTCTGCATATAGTACACTTCAGTTAAAACTTTTCAAGAAAAAACAGACCTGAGACTTGGACCAATTGCAGTATATGAACTTGATTTCCATCCTGATTTTCACAAATAAAGTGTTATGAAACCAGGGAGATTAAAAACATTGAACATACAATGATATTAAAAACTTACTAATTTTTTAGGCGGGATATGGTATTATGGCTAAAATTTTTCAAAGGAGCCCTGTCTCTTAGGGACATGCTGAAATATTTTGGAGTGAAATGATGTGATGTCTAGGATTACCTTCAAAATAAGCCAGCTGGGGAGAAGGGGGAGTAAAGGCTTAGATGAAATAAGACTGGTCTTAAGTTGATAATTGTTCATTGTATGATTGTGTCCACTGTTGTATATGTTTGTAATAAACAATAATAAAACATTTTTCACAAAAAAAAAGATGGTCTGTCACCACTGAGGCTGGCAAATCAAGACATAATTACAAAAGAGGTATTTGAAAATGTCTCAAGCAATAGTAGTATCGTTGGGATACAAGAACAGACTCCCAAGGAATCTAATTTGAAGGAAACAACACTTGTTTAGATGTATAAATTATGGTATGTTTGTTTTTAAATCAGTTTTATTGCGCAAGTGTCCAAAACCTACAAGAAACTCTACTGAGGGACATACTACAGAGTTAAATGAAAAGAAGCAGTCTGTCTTGTTAGCACATGTCTGCAGAGCTCTTACTATATGGCAGACCCTGGGTGAGGCATAAAGATGAGTAGAGTGTAGAGGGGAAAGCAGGGAAGTCAGGGGATCAGCTTTGGCAGCCGGTGACCAGAACCGCAAAGTAAAAGTGTCATGACAAAATAGCAGTGTATGTCCCTCACCTGTGAATGAGGTCCAGGGCTGGTATGGTGCCTCGATCACCAATATCAATTGCCAGCTCCCCCAAAGGACCATCAGAATAATGTGCTGATGAACCAAACGAAGGCCAAGGTGATTGAAGCAACAACAGCAGGAGAGAGCTCCACCTGGACCAGAGTCAACCTGGAGACGCTCTTGGTGCATCAGCTGGGGGAGGTCAGGGGAGACATTTCAGGGTGCATGGGTCTCAGCTTAAGTGTTCAAGGCAGGTCTCTCAAAGCTGAGGCCTCAGAAGGACCGGGCCAATGTGTGATGTAGTCGTGGATGCCTGGTGGACACAACAAGCCGAAGGTCTCGAAGATTCTAGTCTTGTTAAGTAAACAGTTGTCTGATAAACAAGCTGTTTGCCCAAGTGAGCAACCTAACCTCCTGAGAGGGGGGGTTGTTTGCCAAGATGAGCCACCTTTTGTTAGAAGACATTATTTTTCATGAGTATCCTGAAGCAAACAGTGAAGCTATTTATTGGTTTACAGTCTTATCTTCCCCAGGCAAGAATTCTCTAGGTGAAGAGTCAGTCATATTGACACAGGAGTCCTGACAGTTAAGCTGTGTGGATTCAGGTGGTCTCATTTCTCATCATCAGGACCATGGGTTCCTTCTGTCTCGCTGCCTTGCCCGTATCTCAGTATCGCCTTGGCCCCCAGCCAGCAGGTAGGAGCGAGCAAAGAGGATCAAACACCCTTCCTCGAATAGCACTTTGTCAATGCAGGTTGTGTGTGTGCACAGAACAAAGGGCAGGACTGGTGGGACCGTGAAACTCTAGTGGAGATGACATGATGTGGCCTCCCTGGTCTGCAACAGCAACCCTGCTCTCTTCTTCAGACTCTCTTGAAAGTCGTACTAGGAGAGTATTCTAAGACACCCTGAGTGAAGCCCCAGCTCGATGAGCATTTTTATTAGTGAACTCCTCACCTGTCTGCTGTCACCTCTCATTTGGTGGATGGAAGCCTTGATGGGTGGCCTGGAAGGGAGACCGAAGATTCCTAAGTTCTGGCATCCACAGAGAGACCCTCTGGCTCTTTTGGGTCGCTCAGCTGAGTTACCACTAGGAGCTAGAAGCTGAAGCTGCCGTTCCGTGGGGCCACCTCTGGCTGATGTGGTCAGGACGTGGTATCAGTGGCCTGCTCACACCTGCCTAGGCACCGACGCTGTGGCTGTTACATCTTTCCCAACAGGATTGACCGGAGCTGGGGACACTGTCCCTGGTCCCTACAGCCACATCTTCTCCATTGCTCTTAGTGCTCTCAGGAGTCATCCCAAGGAAAGCATGGGAAGTTGGTGACACTGAGAGGACTGGGGGTATGGATTAAGGGGAGGGTCATTGCAGGAAAGACACTGGGAGGCAGGTGACAGTCTTAGCTCAAATTTCAGCCTGCAGAGCCCCAATCTCTTCCTCACCACAGCCAAAGAAATAGGAAATAAAGGTCTGAATGATCTCTTTGAATGTAACTAAGACTTAGGGTCAATTAAACATCTAGGCTGTGTGAGAGGCCCAGTGGCACTTAATCTTATTCTCCGGGGGCCCGACCCACCCTGGCATTTGCCCCTTGCACATCGGTCAGTCCCAGGGACATGTCCACTCTCCTCCATGTCTGGAAGAGATTACCTTCTCACTTGATGGTAAAAGACAGCCTTGCAAAACATGACAGATTCTCCTGACATGGGCCATCTGGCAAATTTTCCAGCCTGGAAAAGTGTGGAAAATGTAGCTTATCCCACAGGCACAATTTCCTAATGGAGCTGGCAGTCATCCAGTGGCCTTGAGCTAATACCATTGCATCATTCCCAACCTGGGAAAACTTCAGGCCAAGAAGCCAGATCTGCAAAATTATCATCTGACCTGACACATTTCTAAAATACCTCAGTTCAATCTGGAGAGGCAAAGCTCCCCTTTCCTTAATTGGTTTCGCTGCCAAAAAGCCTTCCTTCTTCCAGGGCCCTCTTAATGCTGCTGGCAGAATTCTCTTTCAAAACAACACAAACACAAACTCACACCTTGGCTCAAAACCTACATGGACGACAGAAATAAATTGAAGCATCCAAGCCTGTCATCTGAGATCTTCTATAAATCTTGTCCCCAGCTTTCCTTTGTCCAGAAAGACTTTCTTTCCACCTCCACTCTGTCTGTTCATTTATTCATCCCTTTGTTAACTCAGCAAACATTTATTCAGCTCCTTAATTTATTCAGACGCCACATTAAGCACAGGAGTGTAGGAAGATACACTATAGAAAAGCAGATTGGCCTTCCAGGTGCTCAGCCTACTGCATAGGGCAGCCATGGAAATGGGATAAGACTTCCTACATGGAAGATGTAGCTGGTAAGGTCTGTAAGCCCTCTCTAAAGCCTTTCCTGTCACCTGTTCTTTTTCTATATGCGCCTATGAACTTGGCATTTCCACTTAAGGCATACTGCCTTCAGTGAGATTGGAAGAGAAGCGGGTCTGTGTTCCATCAGATTGTAAGTTGCTTGGGTCCTAGGACCGTATCCACTCATTTTCTTCTCCTTGTCATGGCACCTGCCATTTGCCAGAACCCTATTAAATATTGGGTGGGTTGAAGTCATGAGCCTTACATTGCATTGGATCTTTATTGTGGGTGCATTAGACACATCTCTCCGTCCCATGGGCTGAGCGGAGGCATCCTTGGGGGTGGTGCTCTCCTCACGCTGTTCTGTCTTCCGCGTCACCAAGCTAGGACACCGAGCCTAGGGAAGCAGCCCAGCGTAAGAGACTTGCTACCCCGTGCCCTGGGAAGCAGGGTGCTCATCCGATGAGATTTAGGACAACAAAGGAGATGACCTGAGGCCCTTCTCGGCTTCCAGCTCAGAGACATACAAATAGCCAACACAATCATACTTCTTTTTGGTTTGTTTGCTTACAAAATAGAGTCCTCGCTTCTGGGACCTGATGCAGCTGTGGTAAGCTAGATCGGGACTTAGCAAGTTAGCAATTGCTCCCCAGGCTGCTCCTCTGCTGGTCACACAAGATGGAGGGGGGATTGGCCTGGCAGGAGCAACGGAGTATCAACAAGGGACAGACCGAAGGTCACACAACAAGATGACACCAAGTGAGGGATCAGAAGCAGAGCATCCTAAGTGGGATCAGTGATGCCTTTTTCCCAAGGCTACAGAGGGAAGAGAAACGCCTGCTCCACTTTCAGTCCCGTGGGCAGAGTGGACCTCACAGAGAAAAGACAGAGAGGGCCCAGATCTCCCCCACTTTCTCTTTGACATGGATGAAAGAGAGGGCCACCTCAGACCCCGAAATCTCCTGTCACCCCAAAGGCTTTTGGCCATGGTGTGGGGGTGGGGGGTGTTTCTGTTCAATTCCTTATTTGGAGTGCAACCCACAGCCAGGCATCCCGCAGCTCTGCCTCCAGAATGTTCTGTGACCTCCTGCTGAGAACCACACATCTGCTCATTTCACACCTCGCGGAAAATCCCATCTCTCAGCCCTTCCCACCTTGGCAGTGCCCAACTGAACCATCTCTGTAGCCCAGAGCAGCTTTTAAGACCTTTCTCTTCCAAAGGAAAAAAAAAAAATGTTTTAAATTGGATGTTGATGGGATTTGGTGTCAGAAAATGTATCTCACAGGGTTGTAAAGCTTAGATAAGAGAATGTTCGTGAAAACACTTTGTAAATGGTTAGGCTCTGAGTGAACGCTTCCCATAGCCAGGCATCTCACAGCTCTGCCTCCAGAACATTCTGTAACCATAGATTATTATTACCCTGCCTACCCCTTTGGTTGGTTAGTAGTATCATCCTCTATTTATTTAGATAAGTCCTTCCCCATCTGAAATTTCTCCCAAACGGAAAAATAATACAAAGGGTGCTGATCAAAAGACCAGTCCTCACGTGAATGGCTGTAAGCACAGACCTTACTTACCTCTTTCTTGGTAAACCACCTTCTATAATTACAAGCTACATAGGACTTGAAGGTGTCAGGGACGACAGGCAGAGACAGTTGTCTTGCTTAGCTGGGCACGAGAGCCCCTGCCACCCTCCAAGTTCAGAGAGCCCACTCCACTCTTAAAATGCTAACGTGTGAATGCATAACCGTCCCTAAAAGGGACCACGCCTCCCAGCCCTGCCTCACATGGTGGCCTCTGTCAGGTATGGTGCTCTTGCCAAGGCATGACCTTTAGCTGCCTCCAGGACATTGGGGGCGGGGGTGGGTGTTCTACTGCTCCCCAGAAACCACGCTGACGCAAAACCAAGAGCCCGTGCAACCCTCCTCCATACCCCAGGGACACAAGGTACACCTTTGAACTTTACACAGCAGGAGAGAGAACTTTTTAACCACCAGGCTCAGCAAGCCCTCGCAGCCTGAGGACAAAGACGTCACTGTCCTTGGTGACCAAGGCTGGCCTCTGTGTCCGGACTGGCCTTATTCAAAGGTTTGGCACGTGCACCTGTCACGGGCAGGCATGCAAAGGACTTCTCTGGGGACCAGCCTCTTGGCAGCTCAGGAGAGTCTTCCAGGAATCCCTGTGATGCTGGCAACCTGAGTTTATTCCATACTCAGGGAAACCGAGGCACAAGGAGGCCAGGTGGTTTAATCCCTACAGAGTATTCAGAACTTTGGAGCCAGCCGACTGTGCCTCTCCCCCTCCTCCACGACATCTAAATATGGTGCCCTATTTAATTTAGCTAAATGAAGACATCCAGCTGAAAACAAAAAACAACTCCTGTTGCCGACCAACTATATTGGGCCGGTGCTAGGCACTTTCCACGCCTCATCACCGATCCTCAGAGGAGCCCATTTCACAGATGGGGACACCAAGGTACACCCAGGGTAAGTAACTTCCAGGGCAGAGAATCTGAACCCAACACTGACTCCTATGCCCCCAGGGGTATTTCCGTTGCATTAACTTCTCTCTGCTTCACTCAGTTTCTTTGCACTTTGGTCTTTCTTCCAGTTTCCCAGCTTCGAGCTGTGTATGCCCAGGTGTCATGGTGAAAAGCCCATCAGCCATAAGCACGTAAGGCATGGGGATGCCAGGTGCGCAAACACCGGATGGATGTGGGTGCCCGGACATCCTCGGACATTCTGCCAAGCAAGCGAACCAAGAACATCTCTGGCCTTCAAGTCTTTCCGTATGGGCCCTGAGTAGCAGTTCAAACTGTCTTGACTTATAAATTCTTTAAATAACAAGTGGCAAGATCCTGTATGACTTTCTAATGTTCCATATATTCTCCCAACCGTCTGTTGTTCTGAGATTTATAATCGTGGGGCTCCTTGGGTGCCTAGCACATGACATAATGGAGGGAAGAAAAACTCCACAACTTTGCAAGCGAGGGAACACGTTGAGTTTTAGAATGCTGAGTGAAGTGAAAGGTACCCTTAACTTGGAGAAAATAACAGGGAAGTTTCTTTCTTTAGCTTTCATCACCCCTCCCTTTTTTTTCTCGTTATCTCTACCTAGCGTGGGGCTCGAGCTCACAACCCCAAGACCAAAAGTCGCATGCTCTCCCGATGGAATCAACCGGGCACCCCAAGAATAAGTGAATTTAAAGAAAAAGAGAAGTGGGGCACCCGGCTGGCTCAGTCAGGAGAGCATGCGACTCTTGATCTCGGGGTTGTGAGTTCGAGGCCCATACTGGGTGTAGAGATTACTTTAAAAAATGTTTTTTTAAACTTATAGAAATATAAAAAAATAAGTCCACTTATTCTTATGTCCTAGAAACAAAGACTTGGAGGACAATTTGAATATCAAGGCAGAGTAAAGCTTCTTCTCTGATGGAAGACGTCGAACCCACTGGCTTAACTTCTGCAACGCTTGCTTTAAACAGTTGAGCAACTCTGCAAGTTGAAAGGAAACAATGATTTCCAGGCAGTTGGATCAGACTCAGTTGAAAACAAAACAAAAACAAAAACAGAACAACCCTGAGGAAGTTTATGGACTCAGGAAAACCCGAGGGGCCTCCAAGGGGCTTCTGCTACCTCGACCCTCACCCTCAGATTTGCCACACTGGGACCTGGAGCACTTCCAAGACCCCTTCATTCATCTTGACCAAGCCTTTAACATTGAAGAAGGCTGCATCAAATAATGTTTGGTGAAAGCTTAGCAGCCTTCATGGCCAAGAACAAAACTTAACATTGAGCCTTAACACCCTGAGTCAGGAGCCTTTTTAGCCCAGCCCGGCAGCCCCCATCAGTGGTCTGGCTCACGTGACCCAAGTGACAGATGTACCTACAGAATTTCGGGCCCCACAACTGCCAGGTGGGTCCCGTTCAGCTCCCGATGTTCCCAGAGATAAAACAATATCCTGGAGCAGAAACAGCACAGGGTTTTTGTTGCTGCCGAGGCCATGAATATCTTCCACTAGGAGCAGCCAGGTTTCACAAACAGAGTAGACCCAGCAACACAGTTCCCACCAAAGCCCTCAACAGCAGGTCCAACCACACAAGGGTAATTTTAAATTTTTAAAAATTAATGTAGTGTTTTAAATAATCAAATAAATATCTGCCCTAGGAGACTCTCCACACGGCACCCATATCACCATGGCTTCACTCCTAAAGCCCGCCTTTGTTCAGGCATTTGCCCTTGTCCATATTCCGTTTCCCGGGGAAGCTGGGTGCTGCCCCAGCTCCAGCAGGTGCACCAGGTACGGCTAAGGCATCCCTCCTGCCAGGGACTGATTTAGGAGCGAGCGTGTCACCCAGTTCTGACCAATGACACCGGCAGGGGAGTCTGCCAGGAGGTTCTGGAAGGGTCCCTGCACTCTGACAAAGGAGACACATGAACAGAAATCCCCTATTTCTGTGTGTGGACACTGTTGTGCCTGCTCTCTCCTGGGACGGCTCCAGGGTACTGTGTGCACGAGGGGAGCCAGCATTTCCTGGGGAGGATGCTGGGGCCACAGAGAAGAGAGGAGGAGGAAGCAGATGGAGTCTTTTGTGACATGCCCTGGTCATGTGTGGGGCTGTCCTTCGTCTGCAAGACATCGAGGCCTGGGAACCCATCAGCGTCCTCACTGGGCAATCCAGTTTGACGAAGGGTTTTTTTCTGTTCCTTGTGGCTAAAAGCAACCTGAGCACATCCTCATTTTAGAAATATGGTTAAATGCAGAAACGAATAAAGAAGAAAATAAAAATCCCCTATAATCCACCATGCCATAATAACCACAATTTATGTCTTGGTGCTTTTCCATCACTCTTCGGCAGTGCTAATTTTGATGTCTACATTACATAAGTAATACACTTGCTTCCTGTAAAAAAGTTCCAACAGTGCAATTGTCTTATGCAGAAAGGAAAAAGCTGCTGGGGAACCCTCCCCGCCCCACCGTCGCCTCAGTGGTGGACCCTTTGCGGTGTTTTCTGAGGTATGCTCTGCTCCTGACCAATGAAGGTCCATACATACATAAACTGTAGTGTGCCTCCCATGGGGGTGGGGGAAGGGGAAGTCAAGAAGAGGAAACAGAATGGGACGGGAGCTTCCACACCCTTCTGCACGAAGGGCTGGCCTGGGCAGAGCGACAGAGTGGAGAGATCCTGGGCTTTGAGCAAAAGGATCTGGGTTCAAATTCCTGAGTCACAGTCGAAGGCTGTGTGGCCTTGGGCAGGTCCCTTAACCATTCTGAGACTATGTGCTCATCTGTAAAACAGGAATAGTAATGCCTAACAGAGTTGTTGTAAAGGTTGGAGATAATGTGCAGGGTATGACCATTATTCAAAATACTTGTCAATTTCCTACATCTCTTTCTCGACTCTTCTACCATATGCTGAACATCCTTTCCCCTGCCCTCTGCTGTCTTGCTCCCTCTGCATTAGCCGGGGGTTCTTAGTTGCAGACAACAGGATCTGCTACGGCTGGTTCAAGCCAAAGGGATTTCTGAAGGGGCAGAAAGCTCACAGAACCATTGAGACGGCCGGAGATGCAGGCACTGGGCAGGCTTCCAGGAACAACCGACTCCCCGAGTCACACCGAAGAACCAGCTCCCGGCTGCACCTCCCCGGGATTAGGGAACTGCCAAGTCAGGATGTTGCTGCCTTGGCTCCCGCCTCCAGAACCGGGCTGGCTCTGCCAACAATCCATGCCAACAAAACGATGCCCTGTCCCCTGCCTCCACACCAGCCAGTTCCGAATCAAAGTCTCCTGCCAGAGCGTGCAGTTAGTTAAATCTAAATCACACCTCTGAGCCCCAGCGGGGTTTACGTGTCTACCTTGGAAAGGGGATATCTACAATCTGGAAATCTGAGCACAGTCAGAGTGTGGAGAGAAGATTCAAAACCCTTGGGGCAGCCTCAGAGTATGGTGGGGAGTATAGATCAAGGATACACGCTTGCAAGCCTCGCACCTGTATCCTGGTCCATCGGAGATGGTATTGGGACGTGATCCAGTTCAACCCCAGCTGAGCTCAGATGCAAGAGGCAAAACCAGGAGATTGATCAGGCCATTCCTAGGGGCACAGGTTTTGATGGGTCCTTCACCTTTCACACTTTTAAGAACATGCTTGGGATGGGGTTTAGGACCTACTACCCCCAAATATGGCACCTTGGCACATTAAATAGTGCACACTGAAGGGATTTGAGAAAACAGCAGAAGCAGAAAGTCCTCTCCCACCTCCCCTGGCTTCTCCCCTGACACAGGTCATAAAATTCTGCCATGAGAGGAGCCCTCTCTACAGCCGGGCAAAGGAGCATCCTTACCTCTGGTGACGGGGATGCCAGGAGGAATTCCAACCAACAGACCTTGCTGAGCTTACCCCAGTTTACTGCCCCTTACCTCAGATTCTTCGACCTATCACATTCCTCCACGGCCATCCACTCAGCATCAAACCCCACACAAAAATGTTCAGGTTTGCGGCTCGACTGGTGGAGCGTGCAACTCTTGAGCTCAGGGTCGTTGAGTTCAAGCCCCACTTTGGGGATGGAGATTATTTAAAAATCAAATCTTAAAAAAAAACAACTCAGATTTAACTGTTTCTTCAACTCTTCACTTCATTATGACAGCTCCCATGTCCCAGAAAACGTCTATTAAATAATCATGTTTTTCTCCTGTGACTGTCTTTGTCAGTTTCATGTTCAGGCCTAGCTGGGGACCCTAAGGGAGTCCAGGGAAACTTCCCCCTCCCTGTGCTTGTCCATTCTAATCTCCAGTTGATGAACTCTCGGGCAGTGTAACAAACTAGCTGAAACTGGTTTTGGCGCAGTAAGAGAAAGTATTGTCAGTAAGGGGCAAATGTAGCCCGAGGGTCAGTGAGGCCTGGGAAAAGTCCCCACAGTCACGTTCCTGAAACTGTTCCTGTTTTTTCTAAGCTGTGGTCTCTTCTCTGGCATGGGATCAGAACGTGTCTGTGCAGCCTCGAATTTGTCCAATAATCCTGCCTTTGCACTGGAGCAAGGGTGCCCAGCATGTGTGAGTGCAGTTGGCTCATGTCATCCAGGGATCACACACAGAGCAGAAGGACGAACCACTACCACGGAAGGGCCCCTCAGGACAAGCCAGACTGGCCCTCTTCTTATGGATGATGTTGTTAAATACCTGCACTTGTAGATGATATTTTGCACTCACTCAGCATGAATGATTTCATCAAATACTCCTTCATTCTGCAGGTGGATAAAAGAAAGGCTGCTTCCTGTCCTGCCAGGGAGCTGGCATCCCTGACAACAGCCCAGTCTGCTCTCCCACAAGGTATGGGCTCTGTTGCGAGCTTTTCCTCCAGCTAAGGCACTGACATGAGCCTCATCATTTCAACTCCTGAAAGCAGCAGCTGCTTGGGGCACCCAAGTGAGCCTCTGACTCTTGATTTCAGCTCAGGTCATGATCTTGGGGTTGTGAGATTGGGCTCCGTGCTCGGCATAGAGTCTGCTTGAGATTCTCTCTCCCTCGGCCCTCCCCCACTCTTGCACACACACACACACACACACACACACACACACACACGCACGCACTCTCTCTCTCTCTCTAATAAATAAATAAATAATCTTAAAAAAACAACAACAAAAAGAAGCTGTTTATTCCAGCGTAGGACAGAAGCCTGCAATTCACCCATAATCCCTAAGGAGAGGTGGCCAAGTGATCTTCTAGACTCTTGTCCTTCTCCCAACGCTGCAAGCAGAGGCTCATTTTCCCGCATGTTCATCTAGCTCTTGGGACTCTGCGCGGGAGGAAGGCACCGCCAGCGCTGCCTTCCTCTTATTGAAGCGGATGGGATGGTTACTGGAAGGTACTAGTTATTTCTTTCCTGTTCTAAACCTCCTGGGGTTACCTTGCCCGTCAAAGCCTGTGTTCCCTGCGTGCTGCGACAGAGGCAATGCTGATGGCGGGACGCAGGGACAAGAGCTTCTAGACGCGCCGCCCCCACGCGTGCCTGCACACACGTTAGAACAATCAGGTTCCTGAGGCTGCACAATTATACCCTTGACTTAGGAAAGATGACCTGCTGTGGCTGGGGCCAGGGCTCTCCTTAGGTTAAATGCCATTTCTGGAACAGCAGCTGGAAATACACTGTCTTTTGTTACCTTTGGACCTAGTGGCGCGTGGGATTGTCTTCCGTTTCAGAAAAGTGTCCATTGTTACTTGGAATTGGTGGCTCAAAGGACAGCCCGGTCTCATTCACATTCCTTCCCTTCTTCTTCCCTTCTACTTAGGGTGACAGACGACCCGGTTGGAGACAATGTCCGTGTATGCCTGTTGACTCAAGGTACTTATTCATAATGCCCCCCTGTCACTCTCAGAAGTGACCTGGTTGGACGGTAAATTTTAAAGTCATTGATTTGTAATTGTTGTTGAGAAAGAGGGAGACAAGACCTCTCTGTAGGGATGGACTCCCCCTTGAGAGCCTGCCTGGGTCAGAGGCATTGGGTTGAAGAAAGGAACAGCTTTTCCAAACCCTTCCAAAGAGCTGTCTGATGCGCCCACCCATTACGGCTCTAAGCAGCCCACATACCCCCAGCTCCCAAGGCCCTGGGGAGCCCTACCTAAGCCAGGTGGACCTGTTAGCCTTCTCTGTATGCCCAGATTGGAAACATCGCATTATGCCTGCCATCCAGTTGACCCTGCGGCTGACCAAGATGAAATGCTGGTCTTGCTCTTTGGCCTCCAAGCCTCAGGCCTTCTGGTGGTAGGTTCCACAGAACGTCAGTGCCAGGCTGGTGCAGCGACTGGTCTTCTGGTCCTATCAAGGCCGATTCCACCATTCTATGTAGATTCTCACCTAGGGAGATGGGAATAAGAGGGAGGGGCTGGGCAGGGGTCTTCAGAGTGTCTCAAAGATCTGACACCCCCAAACTTAACCCTTTGCCTCCAGCTCCATGGTAATGAAGGCCTGTCTAACCCCTCAGCCCTACAGTGTTTCTTCCCACAGGAGATGGCCAGGGCCAACAGGGGGATGGGTTTTCCTGAGCAATAACTGGGGACAGGCCAGCTCTATGGAGAACATTCTCATCTAGGGCTTGATCTATGAAGTTACTCTATAATTCAGCAGCTCTGTCTAAAAGCTGTAGAACACATCGATCACCATTAGGCTGTCAAAACATTCATTCAGCTGATGAGAAGAGCTTATCAGGGCTTTTAAAAACACCAATCTTTTGCAAAGATGTTGGTTGGGTTTCTGCATGCCCCCAAAAAGTGTCTTTGCGCACAGATTAGTTCACTAGCATTTACTGCAAAGAAGAGAGAGAAGCTGGAAACAGAGGGGTAGGTGGCGCTCAACAGACCCAGAGATCGCCAATTATGGCATGAAAAGGAGGCTGAACATTTAATTTTGTAAAGATGGGGTGTCAGCCTGAAATCACGGTCCCAAAACTCCCCCTACCCACAGCCTCACCCCCACCCACACCCACACCGCCCACGAAGAGGGGTGAATTCTACAGTCGAAGATGGAGTATCCTGCCTGGTACCTCCTTGGAGGAACAGGACCGGAGGACGTGGAAAAGTCTGTGACATTCTACGGTTGTTCGGACATGCTGTGGCTGATAAAAATGTCTCTTCGAATTTCAAACGAAAAAACCCCTAACCTTGTAGCAAATTTATGTTCATGTTAGATCTCCGACTTGTGAAGCCCAATATAGAAACAGCAATAAAAACACCAGGTTTCGGTTTACCTCGGCCCAGAGCGCCGAGGCCATCATGCTGCTTGCTGCCTGAGGACGCACCGCCCTGTGCCGCCCTCCCTGTTGCCCCCTCTGGAAGTCTGGGCCTCTCCCGCCCGGTAGGGCTTTTGTCCCCGGATCTGCCCTACGACATCCCGCCCCGTCCCGCATGGCTCAGCTGCCCCACTAAACACCCATATGCAAAGGTCAGAATTCATTCCCCCTTCCTCCGGATTCTGGGTTGGGTTCTGCTCATACTATTATTCAAGTTCTTAGGAGATTCTGCCTTGGGGGGCGATCCCTCAAGCCCACCAATCCCCTCCAGCAGCACGCCCACCCCAAAATGGGCTCTTTTGCATCTTTACAGCTATGTGAATTTTTGTAGGGTTTATAAAGACTTAAGAGTCAAACTCTTTCAATTTCTTTCAGTTTCCTTTCCTGCACAATGAACTGACTTCAGAAACAGGCCCTGATGGAGAGGATTTTACATATAAGTGCTCCTGCTTTATTCTGTCAAGCACTCTCAAATACTTGGAAAACATCTCCCACGACCTCTCCCAGTGCTAATTTTGCTCCTTTTCATTTAGGAAACAGTGACTTGTTTTCTGGGTTTTGAAAAGCAAGAGAACACACTGCTTTGGTGGCAACAACTCAGAGGGTAGTCAGAACGCACAACGTCCCTTTTGGGGAGGTGGGCAGCATCCCAGAAGGGCCGTAGCCACCGAGTGAAGACCCCAAGAGCCGTTCCCACCCATACACTGTACACAGAGCCGAGAACGAGGGTCTGGTTCCCAAAAGGGTCTGAAACAGGTGGGGTCCTGGAAGAAACCTCTCCTGCCCAAACTCAGCTGCCAAAGGCGAACCCAGAGGGCTTGGGGCTTTAGGCAGATAATACGACCACAGAAATGCTATGCCCGACATTCCCCGTGTGAAAAAACCACAATTGCATTTAGCAGCTTATTGGTAGCTGGTGGACATCAGACCCAGGAAAGAGCCGGAAGGGCATAGTTCTCTGGAATGAATGCTTACTGACAAAACAAGAAAACAGCTCTGAAGTTAGGAACTGGGAAGAGCTTTGTTGCCGCGGTTTATGACTGTGGGGCTCCAGAAAATGCGAGCCCGCTGGGACTTACTTAACGGTTTGAATTTGTGCCTGACTCCTGAATCCAGAGGTGGGGTGGAGGGGAGCGGCTCCCAGGACCTCCTCAATAATGTCATTTATCACAGATATCCAGGTGGGCCACACAGTTTTGTAAAAAAGGTCCCACTTGGGACGCCTGGGCGAGTCACTCCATTGGGCGTCTGTCTTCGGCTCAGGTCATGGTCCTAGGGTCTTGGGATCGAAGCCAGCATCGGGCTCCCTGCTCAGTGGGGAGTCTGCTTCTCCCTCTCCCACTGCCTGCCACTCCCCCTGCTTGTGCGCTCTCTGTCAAACACATAAATAAAATCTCAAAAAAAAAAAAAAGGTTCCACTTAAAGCAGGGATGGAACACAGACACTGGCACCTTCTTCCCACCCTGGGGAGTATTCCGGGCCTGTGCGTTAGGATAAGAGATTGTGTGTTTATGGCGGAGTCAGGAGCAGCTAAGGCATAAGGTGGGAATGAGAAGAACCACTGTCTTGTGTTGAACTGTGTTGCACTCACGGAAAGCACGGAGGCCTTCAGGATCTTCACTTCGGAACTGTGGTTTGTCCCCAAGACAAGTGATACCCTCAGCCTGGCGGGACTTCAGGGGTAGGTGAGCAGAGAGACAGACTCCCCCTGGCTGATATCTCCTCCTAACTACTTCTTTATCCCGTCTGTTGCTGCAGGTGCGTTTTGGGTGCATTCAGCCTGTGACCCAGAAGGTACCCAAGAGCAGGTGTGTGGCAGGGAAGGCAAGGGGTTGAGGCGGAAGAAACCCGTGCCCGCTGTGCACGCCGAGGTTCTGTGAGGAGGGGTAGCGCTGCCCCATCTTGGACACGGGGGAAGTGACCAGGTCACCTTGCTTGGAGAAGGAACATCTAGGGATCGTAATTTGTTTGTTTCACCTATTTAAAAAAAAATCCATTGTGAAGCATCCTTTTATTTCAACATCTGAACTTTAAAGTTGGATCAAGGGGCACTGGGGTGGCTCAGTCGTTGGGTGTCTGCCTCTGGCTCAGGTCATGGTGCCAGGGTCCGGGGATTGAGCCCTGCATCGGGCTCCCTGCTCAGGGGGGGAGCCTGCTTCTCCCTCTCCCTCTGCCTGCTTGTGTTCTCTCTCTTGCTGTCTCTCTCTGTGTGTCAAATAAATAAATAAAATCTTCTGGAAAAAAATAAAGTTGGATCAAAATTTTAAGCAGAAAAATCTGTTTTTCTGGATAAGAAGGTTGTTCTGCAGGCCTGGAAAGAGCATGTGAGTTTCCAAGGGGAGTGACAACAGGTGGTGGTCCCCTCAAGGCTTAAGTGGTTTTTATTTTTGTTTGTTTTTTTTTTAAGATTTATTTATTTATTTGAGAGAAAGAGAGTGAGAGAGAGCATGAGTAGGGGGAGGGGCAGAGGGAGCAGCAGACTCCCCACTAAGCAGGGAGCCCGACCTGGGGCTCAATCCCAGGACCCCTAGATCATGACCCGAGCCCAAGGCAAACACCCAACCGACTGAGCCGCCCAGATGCCCCTCAAGTGCTTTTAATTCATCTTTTTGAATGTACACCATCAGGAGCTCAACACGGGGCTCAATCCCACAACCCTGAGATCATGACCTGAGCCGAAACCAAGAGTCTGAAGTTTAACCAACTAAGGTACCCAGGGGCCCCTGCACATATATTTTCAACCGAGAAAATAGGACCATACTACTGTACATCATATTTTTAAGTAATTTTTTATTAAAGTATAGCATTCAAGCAAAATCACAGATCCTCAGCAAACGGGTGGGTATCTCGGAGAGATGCACCTGTGTGACCACAGCCCCAGCCAAGAGCTCTCCCATGACCACCCCCCAGAGGCCCCTCACCCTCTTCCCAGTCACCCACGTCCCAGAGGGAACCTCTTCTACACCACAGTCTAGGGTTCCTGTCCGTGACCTTCACAGATGAAATCACACCATTTGCACACAGTATGCTTCCTTTTCTACGGAGCGACCCTTCACACACAGCGAAGAGCCCAAACTCGAGGCGTGTTTTCACGTTTGCACACACTGATGAACTGTCCTGAGGAGGGAAAGGTAAGGATCAGGTCCCGCAAGTGCCCTCCCTCCCCAGAAAAACCGGTTTTCTGACCTCCTGTCACCACACAGCGACTTTTGTCTGATTTGGGACTTCATGTCAATGGAATCCCACAGTTCTTGGAAACCTTTTCCTCACTCACCACAATACCAGGAGCTCCTTTCCAACTGTACAGCCCTCCCACAATCTGTTTACTGGATCGCCCCTTTCTGTCTCTGGTTGCTTCCAATTTCTGATTAATTTTGAGAGCAAAGTATCTGAGACACATCAGGCTTCTCTGAGTCACAGAGGCGGGCCTGCCAGTGGTCAAAATTGACACACTCACAGGGCCGGGTCCTTGCGCCTGGATATCCCCCCCCCCCCCCCCCCCCACCCCCGCCGCCAGGGCAAGCGGCAGGTCCAGTCACTTCCCCTTCCGGAACTGATAGGAGGGAGACTGTCCCCCGCTGAAACAATTGTTCTCTCAGGCTACCGCCTGTCCCTGCAGCCGGGCAACCGAGGAGGCCTTTCCTCCCGGAGCTCGGTCAGCCAATCTAATTACTCCAGTGGGTAAATCACTGTGCAGAGCTTCGGGTTCCAAGACAGGAACTTTTCTCAAGGGTGCTTTGGAAGACAAAGAATGTTCCTGAATGCAAACCAAGTAAACAAGTCCACACCTCTCTTCTGGGTAACTGGACAAAAGTTAAAACCAAAGCAGTTTGCCTGCTGTCGGTTCCAACTATTGTGTTTGCCCAGAAAGTACGGAATTAGGAA
Source organism: Callorhinus ursinus (assembly GCF_003265705.2). Taxonomy (NCBI): domain Eukaryota; kingdom Metazoa; phylum Chordata; class Mammalia; order Carnivora; family Otariidae; genus Callorhinus; species Callorhinus ursinus. The sequence goes on from NW_027397130.1 coordinate 4,626,398, forward strand.
GCACGGGGGAGCCCAGCATATTCCAAGGAAAATGTTTGCAAGCTGACAAATCATGATGAAGTATGACGCCACTTTCAAAAACTGTGCATATTGGGAGATCAGCATTTCATGCCTTCAGTGAATGTAGCGGTAACAGTGGGCTACTGGGTGGTGAACTGAGCGCTGGAAGCAGGTAGCTGCTGAGTACTTGCAGATTATTTTGTTCCTTGTACAGTATGTGAAGAGCGGTGCACACTTCTGGTGCAGGATGTAGAACATAAACGCCACAGAAAGTAAATGGAAAGTATAGCTTTGAATAGTGAGTTTTAGTTCTTTCTCCTTCAGAGGGAAGCTCTTAAAAACTCTGCTCAAACACCCTTTGTGACAGTGTCACAGAATTTTTTTCTTGGGATGACCACAGTTCTAACAGAACTGGGATGACAACTCATTTGGGATAGGAAATGCCATGATGCACACGATAATCTATAAAACTGGGGCCCCCTCCCTCTGGCCCCCGTCATGTCCCGGGGGGAAGAGCAAGAGGCGCCTGGCACCAGGCCACCCTCCCTGCCTGTGTCCAAGATGCACAGGCGACCCGGCTGCAGGCCTCGGGCTGTCCTGACACCTCAACTGGGCAGCTGGGGACTCGGGCTGAGGGTGCAGGGACAGCTGGGCCATGCAGGCTGCGTCACCACCAGATCCCGCTGCATGCTGAGCCAACGGGCTGGAGGAAAACTGCAGAAGCGGGCGGATGTGTGGAAGGGTGTGCGGGGAGGGGGCTGAAAACAATGACATAAATCTCAACCCCAGATTGTCCCCTTCAGACCCTGTGGAATGGAACCCATCAGCAAAGGCCCCTTGTCACGGGGACGTTCAGGGGTTGCTGACAGAGCTCAAACACTCCAATATAGCCAAGTTCCAAAACCACTCCACCATTCGCTTGTGTAGAACCTTTAGAACTTCTAGATCTTGGGGTGCCTGGGTGGCTCAGTTGACTGAGTGTCTGACTCTTGGTTTCAGCTCAGGTCATGGCCTCAGGGTTGTGGCATCAAGCCCTGTGTAGGGCTCTGCACTCAGTGAGGGGCCTACTTGGGATTCTCTCCCTCTCCCTCTGCCCCTCCCCCCCCAAAATAAATCAATGAATATTAAAATAAAAGGACTTCTATGTTTTTAAAAGATTTTATTTGAGAGAGAGAGAACGAGTGGGGGTGGGGAGCAGCAGAGGGAGAAGGAGAAACAGACTCCCCGCTGAGCAGGGAGCCCGATGCGGGGCTGGATGCCAGGACCCCAAGATGACGACCGGAGCCTAACCGACTGAGCCACCCAGGTGCCCTAAAAAGGACTTCTAGGACCTCTGTAAGATTAGTCCGGGTGCCACTGTTGCCAGAAGGTCAGGAAGAGCCCCTCTCACGGTGCTCAGTGCTGACGGGCCACCCGGACTGTGGTACCCGCTGTGTGCGGCGCGGGAGGGACTTCTGGGCCGCCCCGCAGGCTTCCCACGTTCCCATCCTCTCCCCCCCATGTGTTCATTAACGGAGTCTGACCGAGAATGGAAATACATAATAGATATTTTGTATTTCTCATACTTGTAATTATTTCTACTTCGTTAGCTTAAAAGCAGCCGAGGGAGACCCTTCACTGCCTGGCGCGGTGGGGGTCAGGTGTGGCCCAGCCGTGGGCCTCTGGCAGCGGCCGTCCCCCTATCTAGAAGGTGCAGAAAAGAACCTTTCGGCCTCAGAAACCTGTTGTTCGAAGGTGCAGTAAACGAGATGAAGGTGAAGCGCCAGGCCCAGCCCCTCGGGGGGTAAGGGGTCCTGAGGTGGAAGCTACTTTCTGCTTGTTCTGGCCCCTGGGGGTCTACGGGGTGCTGGGCCAAATGAAGAAGACTCCTCATCACTGCCCCAGAATCTGAAGGCATGGAAGCTCCACGGGGGGCAGCTGGTTTTCTCCAGGACAGAAGGGACTCCTTCCTGGTAAATCACAGCCCAGGGGGCATTAATGAGTGCCCGTAGGTGACAGGCGGACGCCTGCTCCCGGAGCGCTGTAGAGCAGGTGGGCGCACGCAGATGCTCCCGGGCAGTCAGCTGCCGGGTGAGGCGAGGGCACAGCAAGGGGAAGCTGCCGGGGACTGGAGGCTAGGCTGGGGGGCGGCTTCTTGTCTGACTCTAGAGCAGACCTGAGTAACTTCAACTTCCCCTCACTTGGGAGGAGGTAAGTGGAGAATTTCCTTGACGCCCAACAAAATTAGATAAGAAGAAAGCCAGTGAATGGCCCCAGAATAAGAGGGGTGGTTTTTTGGTTTCTGGTGGTTTTTTGGGGGGGTACTGTTTGATTTTCTGAACCCCCTTATCTGCCTAAACGCAGAGCCTCCTGAAAGAGTTCAAGTGTCAGGGCGCCTGGGTGGCTCAGAAGGTCAAGCGTCTGCCTTCGGCTCAGGTCATGATCTCAGGGTCCTGGGATGGAGCCCCACTTCGGGCTCCCTGCTCAGTGGGGAATCTGTTTCTCCCTCTCTCAAATAAATAAATAGAATCTTTAAAAGAAGAATTCAAGTGTCATAAATGCCCTCCCCAGGCTGGGACTGCAAGCCGAGAAGACGGACTCCTACCAGCAAAGAGCAGTCCACATCCAGACGAGAAATCAGCCTTGTCAAGGAACTACCACATCTACCACCTATTCTAAAGGCTCACTCACCTCTCCTAAAAGTCTTGCTTTCCTGCACGCGTCCGTCTCCCCTCCCCTCCCCTCCGCTTCTTAAGAGGGTAGATGAGCTCTCAATTCTAAGCTTCCTCTAGGCACATTTCTGTGAACTCCACTACAAATCTGCCTTTTTCTTGCTAAACTGTCTTTGTCAGTTTAATCTGCAGGCCTCCAAAGAAAGCACCTAAGAGGGTAGAGGAGTTCACACCTCTCTACTACTAGTAAAGAAAAAAACATGCAAGGACACTTGTTAAGGATGGTGAGGCAGCTCCATCCAGGACCCTCACGATGGGCTGATGGGCGGAGGGACCGTGTGCTGGGATTTACAGTGGGGGAGAGAGATTGGGCTCGACTCCGAGCGCAGCGGGGACAGGCAGGAATTTATAGCCAGGGAGCACGGGAGCGGAGCAGTGAATGGAAAATCACTAAGAGGAAACGTAGAGGGTAAGGGGGCTTCTGGCTAAACTGACCTAGCGGGATTCTCGCTGAAGGCCAGCCAGGGTGTCAGGCATCACCCAGGGGCCAGTGGAGGATGAGGAACCTGGTCAGACATCCGGGAAGCAGAGGGGGCTTCTGGTGAAGCTGACTTAGCAGGGTTCTTGCTAAAACTGCATTTTATAAGGAAGTGCATGGACGGGCCTAGGAGACGGTCTAGGAGCCTGACTGAAGTTTGGTCAACAGCCCTGGATAACAAAGCTCTCCACAAAGGGAGAAGAAAGCAATGAATGATAAGCGTTCAACCACAACATGAGGAGCACCCCACGAAACCCACTGAAGGAACCAAAACACAGAAAACACGATCCGTGATAGAGCTAAGCAGCTGCAGCGAGACAATGGGTCCTCGTGTAGGTTTGCAATTAGGTGACAGTGGAGTGGGGCTGTCCCCTCCCAGGACACTGACAGCATTATCCTCCTCACATTTCAAAGAGGAGGCTCTCTGGTCCTAGGGAAGACATTCCTGAGTTGTGAGATGGGCCAGAGACTAATTTAGCCACGGAACAGAGTAGCATACTTGTGAGAAGGGCAGAGAAGGACAAGCTGAGAGCAAAGGGAGGAGGGGGAAGCCTCTTCCGTTGTTTCTGTACTTTTAAACAATGGCTTATTTTTACAGGGTCTCAGATCCTTTTTTTTTTAATTGAGATATAATTGGCATATAACATTATATGAGTTTCAGGTGTCCAGCACCATGATTCAATATTTGTATATATTGCAAAATGATCACCACACCTGTCACTCTTCCCTGGTTTTCAACAGGGAGAACAAGACCTCCAACTTTTTGTTTGTATTTGTCCTTTCACGCAGTACAGGATTCCTGAAGCCAGACTCCAGAATCACCAGGAATGTCCTGGAATTTTTTTTTCCAGCTGCTTTTAATCACCCATGTTCTCTGAGACCAGGGAACGAGGACCACCGACAGCAGCTGGGTGTGCGGCTGCCCCTCCTCGCCTGAGATTCCCAGACCTCGCTGGTGTGCCTGGCCCGCCGGAAGTGACAGAACCACCCATACGGCTGGCACACGGGGCTCACGCTTTTCCCGTGGGAAGTCGAGTTCCCAAATGTGACACTTCTGGCATCAGCTCTGGATTAGACATATCTAATCACATCCTGGAAGGAAGGAGGACAATTCACTGATGACGCACCTGGTTCCTCAGCTGGGAAGAGTAGGGGGGACACGAGGCATTACAGCACTGTTTGATCGCTGCCAGGAGGCGGCTGTGGACAGGCCCATCTATCAATGTCAAATTTTTTGCAAATTGTGATGGACTCTGCCAACTTATATATGAAGGTCAAATCTTGGGTTTTGCTCCAGAACCAGGTGGGAGACCTTGAACACGTTGCTGAATCTGAGCATCCACTGCTGGGCTTCCCATCTATCTCCTGCTGTTACTGAGAGCTAAATAAAACCAAACATGGATGATGCTCACCAAAAGGCATGGGGCGCTCGTGAAAGCACTCAGCTGTGTTCACTCCTTGAGCAGCAACTTGAAGCATTTCCACTGGAAGGAAGCGCCAGTCCACAGGCACGTGTCTGCCTCACGTGGCCTGTGGGCCCAGCCTCTGCTCAGAGAACGTGTGTTGACACGAGTCAAAATGGCTATGAAGGGGAGAACAGACCCCCAAATATGTCTCTTTGGCGTATTACTTTAAACTGGTTATTTTTAAGAAACTGCAGTGACAGGAGCAGCTCTCACCCTTTAGTAAGAGACATTTCTTTCTGAGGGAAGTCTCCATGTGTGCGGGTGTCTCCTGAGGTCTCTGGAAACTCATCAGTGGAGGTGTGAACTCAAACCCTCACAACACCCTCACCTTGTTCTCGGTGCTTTTCCTGATCACCTCCACAACTGACCCCCCCACCCCAACATCTCCTGTATCTTCAGCTGGAGGTGGTATTTAAGGTGATGGCTTTGGCCATTTGGGGGCGTAACTGTTTTCCTGCCATGTATATAGGAGGTACGCATGTCATTAAACTTCCGCTTTTCTCCCATTAATGTCTCATGTCAATTTAATTATCAGCCCAGCTGAAGAACCGCAAAGGGCAGAAGGAAACCTCTTCCACCCCTGCAGCCTCACAGGGTGACCTCAGCTAACACCTTCTCTGGCCAACTCCCTCAAGCAGCAACCCTTCTGCCCCCTCCCCCACACCACTCCTCCCACAAAGGAAGTTTCCTTTTTGCCGAACTCTTCCAGGGCAGATCCCTAGTCAGAGTATCCTCCCGGGTGGGGTGCCCCGCCCCCCCCACGATCATCCTTAACAAGATGGTCTGTTTCCTAAGTCTGGATCTGTTTCTTTGACACTGGGCAGCAAAATGACAGAGGCCTCAGCAGGGAGACCACTGACTTCAGAGTCAGGCAGCACCAGGTTCAGGTCCCTGGCCCACCGCTAGTTGACTCCTGCCATGTGGCCTTTGCACTTGCTGTTCCTGCCACCTGGAATGCCCTTCCCTCTTCATTCCTGGCCCACTGCTTCTTGGGAGTCAGCTTTCAGTGCAGACACCACCAGTGAGGCCTTCCCTCTCCTCCAAGCCAAAGTAGGAGCCCCAACAGCACTCAAAGCAGGGACCTTCCCCAAAGGTCTCTTCTTTGTGTATTCTATGTGATGGTTTATTTTTTGGGGAGGGGTGGTCCCTCAACTACAAAGCCTGCTCCAGGGCTGTGGTGATGGTCTTGTTCCCCCTGTATCCCCAGTGCCTAGCATGGTGCCCAAGTGTGTGACCCACATTTGTGAATGAGAAAGTGGACACTACCCTGTGACCCTAGGCAGTCACCGGCCCTCAATGAGCCCACTCCCCCCACATAAGAGATTCAAGGAGGTAAGATTTGCAAATTTTTGGCACCTACTGGACCTGTCATAAATTTTGCTTTCTATTCTCTCTCAATTATACAATATTTCCTTTTCTCTCAAAGTTTAGAGAACATTCAAACTAACCTCAAAAGAACTAATCAAGGTTAGGTTAGGACAAAGATTCTATGTTAGAATCCTGGACCATCTCCTAGGCCTGTCTGTAAACTTCCTTATAAAATCTAGTTTTAGCAAGAACCCAGCAAAGTCAGTTTCATCAGAACCCGCAACCCCCCCCCACCTTCCCGGATGTGTGACCAGGTTCCTCATCCTTCACTGGCCCTGGGGTGATACCCGACACCCTGGCTGGCCTTCAGTCAGAATCCCGCTAGGTCAGTTTAGCCAGAAGCCCCCTTACCCTCGACATTTCCTCTTAGTGATTTTCCATTCGCTGCCCCGCTCCTGCTCCCTGTCCCTGCTACATTTGGAACTGAACCCCATTCTATACTGAGGTCTCTTTTCCTTTATTGCAATAGTTCAATAAAATCTGTTTTCACCACTTTAATCCAGCTCTGATTTTTGACAGCTGGGAGGTTTTAAAATTATCTTTCATGTGACTTTAGTTTTATTAGACCAACAGTAAAGAGATGCTCTTCACTGCCTCTCACCGTACCTATGGAACAGGCCTCACTGAATCCAGCTTACGTATGAGGCCTCAGTGCACAGACTGTAAGAAATCATGACCACTACATGCTGTGTCGGGAAATTCTTCCTTAATATAGGAAACTGGCTCATGAATATGTATAGATACTGCTAGTAATCACAACTGGGCATGTGTCAGACGAATTAAACCTACATCCAAGTCTACCATCAATGGGAGATGTACCAAGCAACCAAAAATGCCCTCCCTTACTCCTCAAAGTGTGGTCCCCAGACCAGCAGCACCAGGGAACTGGTGAGAAATGCAGAGTCCCAGGCCCCATCTCAGCCCCACTGCACCAGAATCTGCATCTGACAAATCCCCCAGGGGATTTCTGCACAGGTTGTTTGGGAAGCGCTGAACTAGGCAACACTTCCCTTTATGTTCTTAGAACCAAGATGCATTCTTAAGCAAGTCAGAGATGATGTCTAGGTCAAAGAGAGGGTATAAAACACTGATCTAGGGGCACCTGGCTGGCTCAGTTGGTGGACTGTGTGACTCTTGACCTTGGGGTTCTGAGTTTAGAGCCCTACGTTGGGTGTAGAGATTACTTAAAATTCAAATCTAAAAAAAAAAAAAAAATGGTCTAAACCTGGCTTGGGACAGAGCCTTTTTCTGCCTGATTAAAATTCACAGCCTCCTTCTGGGAAGACTGGCATCCCCTTGACATAATGTGTAAGGAACTTCCTGGGAAACCAGTTACCTACCCACCCAACTGTGAGGTCTTCAGCCAGGATTCTTTTTGTATTTGCCCTGACAATAATCCAACCTTTACATTTTCCTGTAAGATATAAAATTCCTAATGAAAACTGAACTTCTGAATTGGCCTTAGCGGGGCCTCTCCCTTGCACGTGACTGTAACAAAACTGTAACAACATTCTCCTAACTGCACCGTCTGAAAAGCCTTCTTTCACACATCTAAGAAACAGGCAGAATGGGTACATGACGTCATGTGGTTGACCCCGTGCAAAGGTAGAGGTAACGTGGCTGACCTTGTGTAAAGCTGGGCCTGGAAGCTATGGGCCATGTGGGAACAAGACTTAGTGACCAAAGAAAGCTCCACCAAAGAAACAGCAAGACAACTAGGGGAGAACAAGAAGGAAGTGAAGAGGGTCTTGCGAGGCGAGGCCGGGGGCAGGTAAGCATCGTTACCTGCAGGACAGTGCAGAATGCTGGTCCGAGCAGAATTCACACAGGATGATCGTACTGGGGGATGCGCAAGGGGAAGCGGAGGGGGTCTGTGAGTGCTTGGCCTGAATCCACCACAGAGGAAGTCGACAGGCAAGGCTTAAGATGAAGAGTCAAAAGGAAAAGCACAGGGGCGCCTGGGTGGCTCAGTCGGTTAAACATCCGGCTCTCGGCTTCAGCTCAGGTCATGACCTCAGGGTTGAGAGATCGAGCCCCGCACTGGGCTCTGCGCTGGGCTCCACGCTGGGCTCCACGCTGGGCACGGACCCTGCTTAGGATTCTCTCTGCCCCTTCCCCACCTCTCTAAAAACAAACAAAAACTTGTGCATTGTTACTTTAGGAGAAAAACTGAAAATGAAAACCAACACTAAGCAGTGCTTACACATGTGTAAAAAGCAACTGGAGGAAGCAACCCCTTTATTTCATTTAGATTTCTTAGTATTTCCTATTTCCTCCGTTAACTTTCAAAGGGGTGTGGCGATTGGGAACAGAGACGTAACTGGAATGAAGGGGGCCATGGGAGCTTTGCCCATACGTCTCCAGGACGGATGACAACAGAGTCAGTTTCAAAGGGCCACGAAAGTCGGGAGTTTGACTTTAGGAAATGTGTTCCATGGGGACAGCTGCAGGGACGGAACATGGCTTACGGAGCCTCTAGTGGAAGTCAGTATTAAAAGCCCAAGTCCGGTTTTAACAAAGAACGTGCTGTTCAAAGAAAGTAAGAGCCTTATTTCAATTCCATACGATAATCTGAAGGTTTTGCCATTGGTGGCTGAAGGTCGAAAGCAGCGTTGCGTAACCGGGACACAATTGCACAGCTGCCAGGCCCCAGACACGTGACCTCCCCCCTGGCTCACTCGGCTCCGTTTTTAATTACACTTACAAGAAAAGAACTAGTTTTCTGCTGCAGTTGCATAATTGATCTGAAAAAAATATCGGCACGAAGAGTCGTTTTAAACAGTCATTATGTGCAACCATGTAAAACCAAAACAGGCCTCTGCCCTGTGAAGGTCAGAGGAGCATGTCCTTTCTGTTGTCCTCTTGGTAGTAATTTAAATGACACAGATCTACTCTTTGTTGCAAAAAACAAGTACACAGTTTCTACGAGGTGGCAACAGGCTAGAAAACAGACAACGGGTGAGTTCCACGACAGAGGCACACCCGCGTGCCCAGGGCCCAAGGTCCTTGCCACGCTGCCACAGGTCGTCTGCGCGGTCTCTGGCTTCATCTACAAGGTGAAAGGCACCAGGCTGTCCCAGGAACTTATATCCAAATGTCTGTTCCCAGGTCAGTTCCCTGGGGAACACCAGGGTTCCGGTTCAACAGAGCCGAGAGGGAGCCTCCCACAGTCACACCGTCCCTCTGCATAGATCAGGGATCCCCTCAACGGGCAAATCTGTTAGCGCAAGAACAGGAAATACTTCTAATGCCAATACTCTGTTAGCAGGGTGAAACGGTCCTTAAAAGAGGAGAGGAAAAATATGAGCTACTGACTCCTACTTGGGAGTAAAAGTCAGACTTTCCTACAAGGCTCTGCAAGACCAGGCGCCTAGGCGCCTCCAACCCTCCTCAGAAAGCTGCCTTGTTCACTCACCTTTGCCGCTCCCCCTGCCTTGGATGCGCTTCCAGACTTTTGCGTGACTTCCTCTCTTCCCTTAGGATGCAGGCCCTTTCCTGACCACCCTGCCTGAAACTCACACCCTGCTCCAACCCGGCCCTGTTTTCCTTTCCTCCAGAGCACAGCCCACGCTTCTCCCCTTCTCTCGTGACTTCTGGAGTGGGAGCTCTCTGATGGCGGGGAGTTGCCTGTGCCCGGCTCCCCGGCCCAGTCTAACACGGCCAGTGGTCAGTGCTCAATTCAGCATTTTTTTTTTTTTTAAGATTTTACTTATTTGACACAGAGAGACACAGCAAGAGAGGGAACACAAGCAGGGGCAGTGGGAGAGGGAGAAGCGGGCTTCCTGCTGAGCAGGGAGCCTCATGCGGGGCTGGATCCTAGGACCCTGGGATCATGACCTGAGCCGAAGGCAGATGCTTAATGACTGAGCCACCCAGGCGCCCCTCAATTCAGCATGTTTAATTCATCAGAGAGCAGTCAACGAGGTTCCCTTAGTACTCTACCTAAAATGACCTTTGAGACCATAACTCTCTTTTTCCCATTCAACAGCACCTTTAGAATGGACGACAATTGGCAGTCTAAACCACACTGGCTCTGTACAGATCTTGTTCCGTGTTGGTGTGTACCTTCAACAGCAAGTATGAGTGACATTCTCCCGGGAGATGCTTCTAAACCCTTAACACACTGTCTGGGACCTCAAGTACTGGTATGTGTTGCATGGGAGTCCTTACTGAAGAAAATCTCTCATGCCGACTAGAACAACTTGTCCCGGGAGTGTGGACGGCAAGTTGCATTAGAGCATGCTCTTCTCCTCAAGTGCTGTGTCCTGTGCCTGGGTGGGGTTCAGCTCGTCCACAACACGATGAACGCTTCCCAGGAACTGTGTGCATTGGGGACCTCCTGGCAGAGTCCTAACAAGGAGCCCAACCCTGCAGATCAACCTTCTGCAGAACTTTCTGGTGAAATAAGGGCTTGGCTAAATTCAAAAACTAAAACTGGACCAAGTTACAAACGAGAACAGGGTGACTCATCAGGATTGCGTCCTCTAGTGGACAAAGAGAAGTTCAAAACCATGCCTGGCTCTGTTTTAGTTGGAATTTCATTCTGTTTTCAGCAACAGGCCTTTTGTGTTCCACGGCCATTTTTAACATTAAAAAAATTACTTCTTACAGACTGTGCATTTCATTCTCCACTGCTATTATTAAAAGGCCCAGCTCTTTGAAAAGACTGGACTCCTGCCTACCTCAACCGGTTCTCTCTTACATAATCCAGAGAAACAAAACCCACAAATGCTGAAGCCCATCCACGTCATGTCACAGCCTATTTAGATACGTGTTCTTTGGGGGGAGCAAGCACACCATTGCTGCGCCCAGGCCAGCTGGAACCGAATGACTGAGCAGGAGACAGCTGGGGAATATTCTCCGGTACAGCCTCAGCCAAATGCAATCCCGAGCCCCTCCTGTGGGTTCTGGGCTTCCCTCCCGTCACTGACGGCACCCACACACCGCATCAGGGTGCAGGATGGATGGAGGCTGTTGTCTTGGGGTGTGGCCCCAGAGGAAAGGGGCAGAGGTTCAAGGTTAAGCACCCACGTTGGAGCAACATCTGGAGGGGCTAGGGGCTGCCAGGGGAGACTGCAGGATCTCAGCCCACGCCCCTGTGCATCAGAGCAGTCTCTCCTTATCCATCTTTCCCATTCTCGGCAGGCTCTCCCACCCTGAGAGGTCTCAGACCGAGCCATTTGGATGCACCGGGGACACCCAGGCAGCCTCCTCCATTGACGCCAATGCCAAATGAGAACAAGAAAGAGGTACCTGCACATCACCAACGACTCTATTGATATGAAGCACATCCATGTCATCATTCTCCGTGCTAGAAACACGATGTTCCTGCTCAGGGGGGCCCAGGAGCTAATGCTTCTGATTAATCTATCGAACCAAAGGCTGAAGCAACTCACTGAGTGAAGTCTGCAGGCATAGAGCCCCACCGCCGCTCCACGACACACACCAAGGCCAGACAAGGCCCTGCCCACAGCCGCTGTGCCCAAATGGACGTTTACACTCAAGAGAAACACCGCAGAGAACAAAGCACTGAGCGGGCTCCAATCTGTTTCTTCCAGAAATACCAATATGTACAATTTCCCCCAGTATACCTATCAGGACACAATATGTTAATTTGGGCAATTATTACACTTTCTCTAAACACAAGCACGTAGAGGAGGGCAGGGCCCACACTGAGACTTACATGCTCCCCGCGAGAGGCCCAAACGTGACCACAAGCGGGGTGAAAAAGCCAAGAGCCTGTAGCAAACCCACCTCAGTTCCCGGTAGCAGGCAGGACCCTCCCGTGGCCAAGAGCACCTTGTACCCCAGGACCCGACGCACGGCAGCGTCCTGGAAGCTCGCAGCCAGAGACACCGTGAAGTGCCCTGAAAACCCAAGAATGGGCAGCAGCCAGCTCACGGGTCTGAAGTGCTCCCGAACACGTCACCGGATCTGCTGACTCCTCACAAGCGTCCACCTTTGGGAGTCACTGTCCTCGTGGTCCCCGTCTTCCTGAGAAATAGGGAAGTGGCCTGCCTGAGGTCACCCAGCAGGCCAGGGGTGGAGCTGGGATGTGAAAGCCCCACACTAACCCCTCGGGTGCAGACAGCTGGGTACGCCTGCCCTTCAGTGCTGACACGCGAGCTGCCGTCTCCCGGGGTGGTCATGCCCGCCCTCCACAGCGGCGGTCTCTTGGGCTATGGCTCTGTTACAAAGCCCACCAACAGCCTCCCTGGCAAGGCCTGAAGTTACACTCTTGGCTCTGCAGGCACTCGCAAGCCAGACCCTCCTGGGAGTTGAACTGGACAAGAGGAGGGTTGGGCCAGAGGATGTTAAGAGATTCACTAAGTACGTGAAAAACACAGACACGAGCAAGGAGGGCAGGCAGGAACCCTGGGTGTGGCATGACTAGGTCTGAAGGTCTGGATAACCTTTCTAGGCCATGTAAAAACATACATGCCGTACCCTGTCACACAAAGACAGCGTGAAAGAGAGGAACCACCACTGACGTGGTTTTTCCTTTTCTCACATCAATACGCGGCGAACGTTCAAAAGATAGGAAGGCCTGGGAGAACTCTCTGGACGGCCCCCACACGGGGCTAGAGACACAGGTGAGGAAGCAGGGTTGGCAGTGCCCGGCAGCTACTGGTGACCAGTTCTGAGGCCAGCAGCCACTTTCCGGGAAATTCTGTTCAAAGGGAAGTCTGCACAAGGTGACCACCACCCTGAACTACACCAGCCACCCTCTTCCTCTTAGATCACAGACACAATGGTCAGCTCCCTCCACGTCCCCCCACTGCTCACACTTCCTACAGAGAACCATCAGCGGCTCAGTCTCTTCAGCTGGGAACCGTAGTACATCTCAGCAGCAGAGGTGACTCACTGCACACAGGTCCCTGGGGACGAAAACCATAAAGTGCATGAAAAAGTCTCCTTGGGGACGGACCCCTTTTATTTATATCCATACAAAACAGGGTCTTAAGCAGGTCAGCATTCAGAAGTTACATGGTTGAGTAAATGAAACCAAAGAAACCTGGAGAGTTCCAAGCCCCCAACAATTACACTTCGGGTACACGGAACCAGGCAGAAAAGCAGCCAGCACGCATTCAGCCCGCACACAGATCTTCCCGTGAACTCACCTGCAAAGAAAGTACATTTTTATCAGTTTTCACTCTACCTTAGCAAGTCTGTTGGCAGCATAAAATACCCTCCAAGATCTAGTAACTACTAACCAGAATACAACGTGGAAGGTGCCCTGCAGCGACCCCGCCCCTATCAGCCCCTCCTCCTTCCAGGTCCGCAGGCTCCATGGAGGGCTGGCCACCTTCTCTGTGGAGGCAACCACAGTGATCTCCTACCCCCTCCCGCTCCGGGCTGTAATCTGCACACTGCCTGGGGCCTTCCTCAGAAACCTGCCGGCACAGAAGCCACAATGAAGCTAGCCCTGAAACCCCACACCAGCCTATGTATTCCTACATCGTCTTCCCTGCTTCCAGCCACATGGTTCTCCAGTTTGGCCCCAACTCAAGAGCTGCCCACATCCTCAGGCGTTTCCACCCCTCCTGCCCTTTGTCACGTGTCATCGGCTGGAAACAGCCCTTATGTCCTCACGGGGTCACATTCCATTAGGTCCTACTGAGTATGTCCCTTCCTGTGGCTCCATAGCACTTACGATGCCCACCTCTCTAGATTCTAAGCGCCACCCCCCCCCCCCCCCCCCCCCCCCCACCTTAACACCAGCGACCGCTTTTCCTTCCCCTCCCCCTCCGTGCCCCTCCCCAGCACAGAGAGAACGCTTTGACCACAGCAGGCACTCTTCCATCTTCCACCATGTGCTGACGAAGGGAGGGAGCCACTTCACCAGGAGCAGGCTGCCCTCCAGCCAACAGCATAAAGGCCCTGCTATGTGTGAACTCCTCAGAAGATGGGGAGGTTCTCAAGAAGCAGAATTCCTCTCAGCCTTTACCCAGGAGGGGATGAGGTACAGGAGATGTAAGAGTCTCTGGGTGGCGTGATTCCAATAAAGGTGCTCCTGCGCCTCCAATACCCGCTAGGCCTGTGCTCTCCAACAGTGGCCCCTGGCCACACGTGGCTCTTTACATTTAAATTAAAATGAAAAAATCCAGTTCCTCAGCAGCACCAGCCACACTGCCAAGTGCTCAAGAGCCACATATGGCTTGCGGAAGCTCTAACGAACGGGGCAGATACAGACCATTTCCAACACCGCTGGGAGTTCCACTGAACAGCACTGTTCTGTACATAGTGTTGTCTTGAAATGACAGATTTCAGCACATCATCCTCTTGTTTAAAACCCAGAATGACCCCTGCATTCTTAGGAAAGACCAAAACGCTCGCGTGAGCCACAGGTCCTGCGCGGTCTGGCCCTTCTCCACCTTTTCAACTTCACCGCACACCACTGCCCTTGCTTTTTGGGTTACAATGGTCTTCTTTCAGTTCCTCCACTGGCCACATTTGCTAGGTCGCTGGACCTTCAGCACAAGCCACCCCCCTGCCCTTCCACAGAAGGCCACTCATCCTTCAGAGTCCAGCTCAAGGATCCCATCCTCAGGAGAGCCTCCAGCACGCTCCCCGTAACGTTGCTAACAGGAATGTGCTTTCCTTCAGAGTTTCGGCCACAGCTTGAATTATACCCTCTTTAGTGCAATCATTTGATCTCATCTCCCCAAGGGGCTTTAGCCCCCCGAGAACAAGGGCCTGTTCTCGTTCATCTCTGCACCCACCAACATTCAGTACGGTGCACCGCCCAAGTATCAATCGATATTTATGAGGTCAACTGTTGCCAGATTTTTGGAAGCCACTGCTCCCCGGTACTAACTCTAGGGGTTTTCTTTTCAGCGTGGGTCCTGTTTGCAGTATCATACATGATCATCAAACTGCTGCTAGAATGTTCACACCTGTTACTGCAAATTCAAACCCCAGGAAAAACTGCTCCCGGGAATTTACTCTAGGTCAGGGTCGGGCTGTCTGGTACAAGGCTGCACCCACAACCGGGCAGGTTCAGCAACACAGGAGCCTTCCCCCAGACCATCGGCCTTAAGACTCTTCGTCTCGGTGCCTGACGTACCTGGATCCCCCAAACCGAGCGCGCTCTGAGTGCTCTCACCGACCAGGAGGAAAGGGCCAACCGCTGCCTGCCTGCATCTAATCGCCGAGGGCTGGAAAGTTCTCGTTATCTGAGGAAACCCTGGGGAAAGAGTCACACCAGGTGCTCTAGGAAGAGGAGTCTCATCCGCTATCTACGCGCTCCCCAGACCCCCGAGCTGGTCCCGGCCGCCCGGCCGCCCGGCCGCCGAGGCTCCTCCGGCAGCAGCCGCACCTACCGCAGCCCCGCCCCGGCGTCGGAGCCTGAGTTCGGCCCAAGTCCCCTCCGCCTCCCCCGTCCGGGACCCCGCTGCTCAGGCTGGAGCCGGTGACGGCGGAGGCCCCCGCGTCACCCCGCGGGCCGGGGTGGACCACCAGCCCGACGGGAGGAGTCCCCCCCACCTTAGACACGAGGAACCACGCGCCTCCACTCGCTCCCCGCCCCTGCGCCGGAGCCGCTCTGCACACGTACTTCCGGCCGGAAGTGACGACACACCACAGAGGCGGCAGCCCAGAGGGTCGCCCTGGGCTTTGAAACTGGGTCCTCCAAGGTCGTCTTAAAGGGGCCGAAGCCGGCGGGTGCTAGTCCGCGGCGATGGGGCACCTCTTTTCGACGCTAATCCAAGTTTTGGCATGTATCGGTGCTTCATTTCTGTTTGTGACTGAATAACATCCCACGCTAATAGACAGGGCTTTTAAGGTTATGTTCCAATCAAGAGGACTGCGGAAGCGCCAAATGCCCCACTCGGGGCAGATGGCGACTTGCTCGAGCTGCCCTGCCTGCCTTCTGCTTTCTTTCTGGCCTCCCCGGCAGAGATGGCCTGAGCAGCCAGGGCAGGAGCTGCACGTCTCCTGCATTTCCTAGGTAGGAAACTGGGGCCTGGCCTCCCCAGGCTCCTCGGTCCTCAGTGTCCAGTGCCGGCCTTCCGAGAGCGGAGCCCCCTCCGACCGCAGCCCCGGGGCGGCAGGGGGCTCGCCCGGAGCCACCGGAGCCACCTCACGGAGAAGGTGAAGCCCCAGCCTCTGGCACCTGGCCTCCCCTCTCAGAACCCTCAAGGAACATCCCGAAATAGTGTGGGGTCTTGCAGGAACAGGTGACAGAAACCCAACCCGACTTATGTTAAAAAGTGGACTTATTCGTTCATGTACCCGGGATGGAGCAGCTGCAGGGGCTCAGGAACCCCGCACGGGTGGGGTCAGGCCTCTGGGACTCCAGCTCCCCTCCGTCCTCTCCTCTCTAGCTGGTGTAGGGAGGGTGGGGGTGAGGAGCGGCACAGAGTGGACAGTTCCCAAAGGAAATCATCTGCATGGGTGAGGCCAGAGGGACAGTGGTATGGTGGATCTGGGATGAAAAGGACAATTGCTCCCATTGCTGTGCGTGCCCTAGTCCCTGGACCCTGTGAGTGTGTCACCTCACAGGGCAGAAGGGACTTTGCAGATGAGATGAAGCTAGGAACCCTGGGATGGGGAGATTGTCCTGGACTGTCCAGGTGGGCCCAATGTCATCACAAGGGTCCTTGTAAGATGGAAGCAGGAGAGTCAGAGACAGAGAGGAGACTTGACCCTGGAAGCTGCTGAACTTGAAAGTGGGGAAAAGGGGCCATGAGCCAAGGAATGCAGTGCCCTCTAGAAGCTGGAAAGAGCAAGGAAAGTCTTCTCCCTGGAGCCTCCAGCAAGAGTCAGCCCTGCAGACACCTTGATTTGTCACCTTTGGCTACAAGGGAGTTTGCAAAGTACAGCCTTTTTTTTTTTTTTTTTTAAAGATTTTATTTATTTATTTGAGAGAGAGAGAGAATGAGAGATAGAGAGCACGAGAGGGAAGAGGGTCAGAGGGAGGAGCAGACTCCCCGCTGAGCAGGGAGCCCGATGCGGGACTCGATCCTGGGACTCCAGGATCACGACCTGAGCCGAAGGCAGTCGCTTAACCAACTGAGCCACCCAGGCGCCCGCAAAGTACAGCCTTTTAACTAGGGGCTCCTGTTGCCGGAGGGACAGGGGCGGGGACTCTGGTCTCTGCCTCCGGTGCTGTGCAGGGTGTTTGGAGGCTCAAGGATGAAAGGGCCAGGTGACAGCTGGTGCTCAGGAAGCAATCCTTGGGGACATGGCAGATGCGCTTCTCTGTGTCTTTCTTTTCAAAATGTCCCCTCTGAATGCCGGGCACATTTATACCTGTAACAGGAACTCTGCAGATTGGCAGGGATTCACTGATTTGCGAGACCCACCGTCACTTTGATGTGTAACAAACGACCTCTTCGCCCGGTAGTGGCACGTCTTACGAGAGTCTGGTGGAGGGGTAGAAACAATGCCTGGGCTTGGAGTGCTGCCTAGTGGTTCGCGGAGTGCCTCCCGCTCATCTTAATGAGGACTCTATTGCTCTTCGGTCTAGTGGCTCAGAGAGGCCCAGGAGGACCTGGCTAAGCCCTGTCACCACTCTGAGTGGCTCTCGGTGTCCTTGCTCAGAGGCCAAGGACTGGAGCAAGCCCAGGGTTCAGCAGACAAGAGCTGTCTTCTGTACCCACCTTAGGAGACTTCCCTTTGGGGCCCAGGGAGTCCTGGGTATTGTTCTACTTTGAACCTGACACCCCCCCACCCCGCACACCCCCTTTCTGAGGAGGTGGGCATTCTGCCCTGGCTTTGCAGCTCTTCTCAGGCTGAAAACATGTTCTGGAGGCTGAGAGCAGATTTGCTCTGTGAAAGGAGCCAGTGGGAGCTGGGGCCCCCCCGTGTGCCCAGATTTATGCCCTTGCTGAGCAGATAAGGGCAGCCCCACAGCCCACCCATCTTGGGGTTACACATTTTCCTGCAGCAGCTGGTGCGTTAGTTTTAAACCTATTTATTTAGCCGGGCACTCCAAGGGCTTCTGATTACTGTCGCTCTGCGGGGCCGCTGGAACCAATTTCCTGAGGGTGATAGATTTCTTCTCATTTGCTGCTCTCAAGCTGTGGGATCCTTCTGGGTGTTGGAGGAAAACATTTTCAAAAGATGCCATCTTCCTGGACCATCCCCCAGGGTGGGGATGGAAGAGGGTTGTCCTGGGCTGCCCCCACTTGGTGCTTTCTGCACAAAAGTAGGCATGTTTCAGGACACCCCCACACCCCCAGAGGCACCATGGAAACCAGGCTGGGCCTGGGAGGGAGAGGAGAGGAGAGGAGAGGTGGGATGGGGAGGAGCAGGAGGGGTAAGTGGAGAGTGGGAGGGGAGGAGAGTGGAGCCGGCCAACTGCTCTTGCTTGGATGTCTTCAGAGTAGCAGTTCCTAACTTTGGAAGCACATCAGAAGCACCTAGGAGCTTTAAAGAGCCTGACACCAGGGACTTCCCCTGCACCCCCCCACCCCAAAATACTGATTTTATGGGTCTGGGGTGTGGCCTGGGAATCAAGATGTTTACAAGCTCCCCTTTCACGGGGTTGCCTGGGTGGCTCAGTTGTTAAGCATCTGCCTTCTGCTCAAGTCATGATCACAGGGTCCTGGGATAGAGCCCCGCATCGGGCTCCCTGCTCCTCCCTCTCCTTCTGCCTGCCGCTCCCCCTGCTTGTGCTCGCACTCTCTCTCTCTGTCAAATAAATAAATAAAATCTTAAAAAAATAAACAGTAAAAGCTCCTGGGTCATTCTACTGTGCTAGATTGAGGTGCTCTAAGGTGGTCTTGCAGGTGTGAACGGACCGACGTAGTCCCCTGCCCAGAGGGATTGTCCCCTTGAACATGGGCAGAAGGATATGAGCACACTTTCAATAGGGTGTGGGCATAGCCCCCTCCCCAGGGCTTGCCTGGCTCTGGAGGAGGGTGGGTGTACACGAGGCTACTTCACAGCTCCGAATGAGGGAGGGGGCAGTTAAGTTGTAGAAAACCGAAATAATTTTTGTCCATAACAATGCAAATGGATTTTGTCCCACAAAGATACAACTGGTGACTGTCCTCAGGAGAAAATGATGTCAAACATCCTGTGTTAGTGCCCCGTAAGACACTGAGCAGTGTGGCATCGATTAGCAAACCCATTCTAGCATTCCTGATTGCCGACATACATGGCTGATTTTCCCATTCTCTTTTCAACTGGTCTTAACATCTTCTTGGTTTCCTCATTAATTAGCAAGTTGGAAAAATTACTTCTACATATTCATTTTATATGTGATACTCATGTTTTTAACTTTTTTTGAAATTATAATTTAGCCCCCCTCAGAGAGAGTGCAGTGCCCCTCCTTCCTCTCCCTCAGCACCTTACCCGCTACCCCACTATGGCTCCATCCTATTACATGGTCTGTTTCTACCTGCTTGTCTCCCCGACTGCATCGGGCCCACGACCTGCATTTTGCCCTGCTGGTCAGATCCTATGATATTTGTATGCCCTGTACCTGACACAGTGTCGAGTGAAAGGTAGGCACTACGTGCACTCAGTATGTTCAGTACAACGTTGAACAGAAGTGGGGCCATCCTTGTCTTCCCAAGGGCTTTTTTTTTAAGATTTTTTTTTTTTAAAGATTTTATTTGTTCATTTGAGACACGGAGACACAGAGAGAGACAGCATGAGCAGGGGGGAGAGGCAGAGGGAGAGGGAGAAGCAGGCTCCCCGCTGAGCCAGGAGCTCAATATGGGGCTCGATCCCAGGACCCTGGGATCATGACCTGAGCCGAAGGCAGACGCTCAACCATCTGAGCCACCCAGGCGCCCCTTTTTAAGATTTTTTTAAAAGTAATCTCTACACCCAACATGGGGCTCAAACTCACAACCCAAGATGAACAGTGTATGCTCTACCAAAGAGCGAGCCAGGTGCCCCTTCCCTAGGGCTTTATTACAATTCTTCCTAAAATGTCACTATTAAATATATTAATGGTAGGCTTCTGATGAATCCTGTTTATCAGGTAGGAAGGTTACTTTTTTTTTAGATTTTATTTATTTGAGACAGAGGGCATAAAGGATAAAGGGGGGGAAGGGCAGAGGGAGAGGAAGAAGCAGACCCCCCAGTGAGCAGGGAGCCAACCTACTGCACAGGGTTCAATCCCAGGACTTTGGGATCATCACCTGATCCCAAGTCAGATGCTCAACCGACCGAATCACCCAGGTGCCCTAGAAAGTTACATTTTTTTCTTATTTTTTTTTAAAGATTTTATTTATTTATTTGACAGAAAGAGACACAGTGAGAGAGGGAACACATGCAGGGGGAGTAGGAGAGGGAGAAGCAGGCTTCCCGTGGAGCAGGGAGCCCGATGTGGAGCTCGATGCGGGTCTCAATGCGGGGCTTCATCCCAGGACCCTGGGATCATGACCTGAGCCAAAGGCAGACGCTTAATGACTGAGCCACCCAGGCACCCCAGAAAGTTACTTTTTAATTCTAGTTTGTTAGGGTATTTTAATCTCAAGAGTGACTATGATTTGTATTGGGTATTTTTTCTCAGACCATTAAGATGGTCACATAGTTGTTCTCTTTTAACCTGAAGGGCACTAAGAGAGTTTGTGATCTTATTGTTTTTACATGCCTGGAATAAAACACAACCAATTTTGTTTGATGTCGGCAAAGTTAAATTTGCCATTATTTAATTTCCATATCTTGCACAAACCTTCAGACAGGAGCTGGGTCTTTACTTTCCTTCTCCTGAGGGCCTTTGTCTGGTTTTGGCTTTAGATTAGATTGGGTGGTGCTGCTCCTGTTCCCTCCCCCTTTTTCTTCTGAAACAAGTACGTATGTGTTCATTTTTTTTTTTAAAGGAAACTCTATGCCCAACGTGGGTCTTGAACCCCAAACTCAGAGTCTCATGCTTGACCAACAGAGCCAGCCAGGTGCCCCTGAAACAAGTATTTTTTTCCTTGGTGTTTGAGGAGTGGGAAGCAGAGAGACGTGAATACGGATTCAACTTCTTTAATGTTAATTGTTTTATTCAAGTTTTCCTTAAGTCAATTTTGGTAATTTACATTTCTTTAGAAAATTCTCCATTTCATCTACATTTTCAAATGCGTTGACATAGAGTTGTTCATAGCATTCATATATAATTTTAAAAATCTTCTAAGTCTGGAGTTAGGTCCCCCTTTCTATTCCTGATACTGTTTGTCTTTTCTCTTGCTTCAGTTGGCTATAGTTTTCTCTCTTTTTTTAAGATTTTATTTATTTATTGAGAGAGGGAGAGAGCACATGCAGGCACGCACAAGCAGGGGAGCGGCAGAGGGACAGGGAGGGGAAGAAGCAGGCTCCCCGCTGAGCAAGGAACCCTAAGTGGGACTTGATCCCAGGACCCTGGGATCACGACCTGAGCCGAAGGCAGGCTCTTAACCAACTGAGCCACCCAGGCACTCCTGAGATACTGGTTTTGAAGCAAAAAGAAAGTTTTGTCACCAGAAGGGCAGCTGGACAACGAGAAGGCGGGGGATCATTCCCAAAGCTGCCTTGCCGGCTGAGTCTAGGGCAGCTTACATACGTGAGAGGTTGGGTAAGGGGGCTCTTGAAACATTGAGAGAGGGGGTTCTAGAAACAATCTTCTGGACAATGAAGCACCATTTGGGACCTGGTATGATCAAATACGTCAAGACAAATGTCACCTTCTGGCCCCCATTAGGTTTCTACAACAAGTGGGTAAACAGGGAGTAGGGGTAAAAAGGCAAAGTTAATAATTGATCATGCATGAGGTTAAGAGGTGCATAAAATATAATTAAGTAGAGAACGTGGAGCTAAGTTAATAATGCAACTAATACCACTATAGTTCTGCTTATGTTTTCAAAACAGGTCCAGGAGCCAAGCGTCTAGCATGAGGGATAGATATGAACAGACAAGGCAAGAGCAGTTAAGCGGTAAAGGTCGAATCTAGACGGTAGATCTGTGCGTGTTCACTGTCAATGTTTTCAGCTCTGCTGTATATTTGAAAATGTTCATAACAGAACGTAGGGGGAAAAGGGTAGGAAATAGCTAGGGAGAAAGCCCCCTGGGTGTGGATCCCAAAGCCTCACTCTTACCGAGTGGGGCTCCTTGTAGTAATAAATGGAGCGGGACAAACGGGGGGGTCGATTTGGCTGCTGCTGATCTTGAAGGTTTGACGTGTAGTGAGTCAGAGCTGCTGGGAGCTCATCATTGGGAGGACAGGCTTTTAATTTTGCGAAACAATTTTGCAGGAGCATAAATTGCCTCAATCATGCCCACTTGGAGATAAAGTGTTTTAACCTAATGTTTTGGGAGGCTGTGTCATAAATGGAAAACACTGGTCTGGACTCCGGCAAATCCAATTTTCAACCTTGGGCTCTACTAGCTATGAGCAGGGCTGCCTCAGGCCAGTCACCGAGCCTTTCTGTTTCAGTCCGTTCCCTCGGGTGTCGTGTGGGCATTGTTTCGTCTCCCTCGCGATGTAGAGTTAACGGGAACCCTGATTGTAAACCTGCTGGGCTTGGCACAGATGAGTTCCCAGTAAGTGGTAGTTTTCGTTCCTCTACGTATGGAAGTAAAGACCTTGCCCCAGAGTATTTTATTTTATCGGGACCACGATTGGGAAGGACAGCATATGTAGGGATTTGAGCCCTGAAAACATGTCATCAGGCCCAGTATTTCTGACATGTGGCTATTCACGGATCCTCTCCGTCCGCCGCTTCCTGGCGTCTTCGATTTTCAGTGGAGCTTGACAAGAAAATCGGCTCTGTCTCCCAGGGTTCCACAACATGTCAGCGTCGCTCTATTATTTGCTACATTTCTTTTCTCCCGGTGTCTTTCTTTTGAAACAGCAGCTACAGGAGTGAGTAGCATGTACATGTTTTATAAATTCTTTCTGCCTCCTGTCGATCGCTTTGGCGAGCGTCCGATTCCACGATGACACGGAGAACAAGTTGCGGGCTGCGGGGGTGCTTGCCACGCGGTTGTAAGGCCCGGGCACCCGTTCATCATCCTCTCCCACGCTGCTCCCAGCCCCGCCGTTCAGCGCATCCAACACTTCGTGGCTCCCGACTTCCGCCCAGCCTCATCTGTCACAACCAGCAGGCTCGGGACTGGGTCTGTTCCTTCCTGCTTTAGTGAAAAATGGGCAGGGGGTTGGGGGCATCGTAGAGTTCCCTTCTCCTTTTTTCCCGCTCTCGTGTGTAAGGGCTTCCTGACACACAGGACTTATTTATATTCTGACTCTGAAAGCAGTTTGTTCTGGAGGATTGCCTGCCAGGGAATTGAAATGAATGGTCTTTGGAATTTTTGGACCTCCCGTGGGCACAGCTATTCAGTTACCCACAATGGCATTCCTGAAGAATCGAGTGCTCTTGCCAGCTCTGGCCCCAGGCTTTCCTGCAGCCCCAGAAGCCCTTCTGCTCCATCTCCAGGTGCTGGCCGGTTGTGTGGCTACTTGAGATGGTGCCTAGTGGTGCTCAGGAATAACCCTTGCGGTGGAGAGTGATGGGAAAATCATCCTGCCTTCTTTTCCCCACTCTTTGCACCTATGACAGATTGCCCAGGATAAGAGTCAGTGAGGCAGGACGAACAGACACAGGCTCTTGAGTCAGAGGGTCCTGAGTTCAAATCCTGGGTCCCCACCTGTGGTCGATGAATGAGATCTTGGCTTCCAACTCTCCGCTCACTCCCTGAATCA
Source organism: Callorhinus ursinus (assembly GCF_003265705.2). NCBI lineage: Eukaryota > Metazoa > Chordata > Mammalia > Carnivora > Otariidae > Callorhinus > Callorhinus ursinus. The sequence continues at coordinate 4,650,044 of NW_027397130.1, forward strand.
GATTTAGGCCCTGCTGCCCTTTGGCGCGTGAGTCTGGAGCAGGAGGGACTCCAGGAGCGCAGGGCATGTGGCTGTGGGGGAAGGGACCATGCGGCCCCAGGCAGAGTCTTCAGCGAGTCCTCCGTTTCTGATGTGGGAGACAAAGGTAGAAGGAAATGTAGATAAAATGAGATGTCCTTATAACCTGCAGCCCATTGACGAATACCTGAGGCCGGCAGAGTATAATGTTCCTCCAGGAAGCTCCCAACTGTTTTATTTTTATTTATTTTTTTAAAAAGATTTTATTTATTTATTTGACAGAGATAGAGAGCACAGGCAGGGGGAGCGGCAGGCAGAGGGAGGAGAAGCAGACTCCCTGCTCAGCAGGGAGCCCGATGCGGGGGATGGATTCCAGGACCGTGAGCCAAGGCAGAAGCTTAGCCGACTGAGCCACCCAGGCATCCCGCCCCCCACCCAAGTGTTTTAATATTAATGCCTTGCTAGAGGGAAAGACAATCTTAGCTTGACAGTAGCCAGGCCTCCAGGATCCCGTGAGTCTTCTTTAGCAGGTGAAAGTCCTTTTGAAACTTCCCTCTGTCTTGATTTCCCCCCAACCCCAAAGTATATATTCAGTGGCCCGTCACAATCCCGGGGCACCATGCCCCAGTAGCTCGTTCTGCCCACGGATTCTGTCCACCTGCTTTAATAAAATCACCTTTTTTGCACCAAAGACATCTCAAGAATTCTTTCTTGGCCGTGGCTCCAGACCTCAGTAACGTTCCAAAACATCATTTCTGCTGTACTTCCTCCACCCACCATGAGACGGATGTGCCCTGGGTCCTCCCGGCCCCAGGCAGGTGCAGATGGAGCCCCCTTCTCCAAACCCAGCCTGCAGCCCGGAAATAGCTCTCGCAGACCCAGAGAACTGTGAGTGAGAAAAATCAATGTTGGCAGGGTTTGGCTAACTTTTTCTTTAAAGGACCGGCTACTAATTATTTTAGGCTGCGAAGGCCAGATGGTCTCTGTTGCAACTCCTCAACTCCGACGGTGTAGGACAAAGCAGCCACAGACAATCCTTACACAGATGAGGGTGGCGGGGTCTAATAACATTTTCTTTATGGATATCGACATTTGGAGTGTACACAAATCTCTCGTGTCACAAAATAGTCCTCTTGTGAATTTTTTTTTTTTTTGACCATTTAAAATGTGAAAACCATTCTTTGCTTGTGGGCCTTAGGGAAATAGGTGTTGGACTGGATCTGGCTCACTGGCCATGGTTTGCCTACCCACCTCCCTGCCCCCAGCAAGTCATTGAGGTTCATAAGATTTCTTTGTTATACAGAGAAACAGATTAATACACCGTTCTGATCATGCAGTGTTGGACAGAACACACTCCCGAAATCTCAACTTTTTCATTGTAAGATGGAGGCAAAAGTAGAATATTTCTCTTAGAGTAAATGAAATAATGTATGGGAATTGCTTCATTAGGTGTTTATTGTGATTTTATTCTATGTTCCAGTTGGTGGGGGGGCGCCAAGCGAGGGCGTGTTTCCCTCCCCAGCAAACCACACAGTGGGGCTCCAGGGGATAACTCTCAGCATTGACAGGGTCTGTGAAGAGAGGCCATGGGGGATGGGCTTCTAGCTGGGGGCTTGCTGGGCTCTAGTCTTCCCCGTTCTGCCCTCTGGACAGACCCAGGTGTGAGGAAGGTGTGCCCGGGAGAGCCCGGCCTGGGTCCTTTGGAGTGTGGTGTGCATGCAAACATAGGAACTGCTGTCCACTTCCCACGTGGAACATTCCCAGGGCAGGACTCTGGCTGGAGCAGCTGGTGATGAGTAAGCAGGTAGGGACTGGGATGCCATTGCCCAGAAAGGAAGGACAGGGGGTCCCGCAACTCACCTCTTCCCAGGCCATAGGAAGGATTGTGGAGTGCCTCACTGACTCCTGTGGGTCCTTGTGAATGATCATGACACTGAGGACAGGCAGCAATTGTGAATCGCCCAGGGATGCCCCACAAAGGGCTAAGGGCCCAGACCATTGGCACGGCCTGGGGGACATAGGCGTCTTTTTGGAGGGTGTTCTCAGCCATGGGGATGTCTAGCCTGAGTCTGAATATCACCCTAGGGAAGTCGGAGGGGGATGGGCCTGCCATCTCCATGGAGACCACCTCAAGGGCAGGAGCTCCCTGGGGGGTGGATGGAACCCGACCAAGTCAGAGAGCTCCAGGCTGCCAGCCCTACCCCCTCCTGCCTCAGGCCACAGCTGTGCTGGGGTGGGGGACGGGACCGAGGGCTCAGAACTAGACTGAGGTCATGGTATGAAACCAGAGGGAATTTCTAATAACTGAGAGGGACCAGAAAGCAGGGGGTGAAATGTCAGTAGGGGATGGAAAGAGGAATTTGACAGAGTAAGGCTGTTGGCATTGATTAGAGAACACGTAAAACCATTTTATGTTTTTATGTTTATACCCCCGAGGCCGAGACCGCTCCATAAACCAGTTACACATTTGATTACAATCCTCACGGTTTCCCTCCACCCCGTCTCCCCACTCCCTGCCAGTGGGGAAAACGTTGCACACCGGTTTCTGCCTCTTGTCGGAGGAGGGAAGGAGAGGGAGAGAAGGAAGAGAGAGGCACAGGGGGGTGGCTATTTGCCAGGACACACAAGTGGGCCCAGCACATGCTACTTATTACCATCTCCCCTGGGCTGGTCGGTGCCGTTCCCTGACCGCCCACCGGATTCTACTCCGGGTTACGACCTACGTGGGTGATTAAAACGTGGAAACACAGCTCAAAAGACAGTTTATACTTCTGAGCCCAAATGAACCAAACGTTTGTTTTCTCTCTGGGTCCCTTTCCCTGTTTGTCCCCTTAAAAATTCCCACGCGTGATCTGAGACCCAGTTTCAACCATGTCTTCGTGTTAATTGTATTCCTCAATTTGTTGAGTTGGATTTATGTCCTACACACTTGGAAAGCTTTTGCAACTTCCAAAACCTAAAAACATCCATGTAGGTATTTTTCTTGTACTTTGATGGTTTCCTTTTCCTCATTGAGATCGATGATCCAGTGGAAATTAACCTAGGTGTAAGGATGGAGACAAAAGCAAGATTCTTTTTTTTAAGATTTTATTTATTTGACAGAGAGAAAGACAGCCAGAGTTCCCGCTGAGCAGGGAGCCCGATGACGGGCTTGGTCCTGGGATCATGACCTGAGCCAAAGGCAGATGCTTAACAGCTGAGCCACCCAGGCGCCCCAAGAAGCAAGATTCTGAGACAAATCTGTGTTCCCCAGAATCACCTAATGTGTCAGTTCTTCTGTCGCACGCGACAGGTACTATTTGCATGGCTGACACGCCCCTGGGAGCCTGTGCAGAGCTAACCAGACGCAGGACATGCAGGAGAGAGGCCAGGACAGAGTAGGCAGGTGGGCAGCGTTCTCCAAGGCAAGTGGCAGAAAGAGAAGAGCAGGTGTAAAGACATGAACCAAGGGGCACTGCCAAGGCTAGGAAGTGGCAGCAGGAAGGACAGCCCTCACGATGACAGACAGGTTGGAGAGCTAATGGAAGAAGGGAGAAGGTTAGTGTAGTTAGTTGGCAGCGTCTGGCCAAATATCATGCAGGACAGCCTGACTGTTGGCACTGTTTCTGCTGCAGCCAAGATCAGCATTTTAGGGGCAGCTCGTTGCAGAAGCAGGAGCGTGGGCTTTGGGGTCTGACATCCTGCCTCGGGCTTAGTCTAGCTGAGTCACCTTGACCTGGTTAACTATCCTCCTGCAGAAGCCTTCATTTCTTCCTTTTATGAACTGGAAACAAGGCCTGTCCCTGGGCTTGCTCTAAGGATTAGATGAGAATTCTGTGAGCTCCCAGGACGATGCCCGGTGCCAGGGAGAGGCCAACACGCTAGTTCATTTTTCTTCCCTCCCTTTTCCTTTGAATTCCACAAGAGAGAAGCTGGGGCTGGGAACCTAAGGATACATGATTTCTTCAGGTAAAAAAAAGGTTAAAAGCATTGTGGGTGGGTTGCTTTGGGGGCCAGAGATGGTATGGCAAGATTGTGGGTGTGGGTCTTATAAAGCAGGGATTCTCTATCACGCCCATCCCAGAGGGGAACGGAGCCCCAGTGGCACCTGCGCGGCCCTCCCCAGGGTGCCATGTCTAGCCCGTGTGTCTGTCTGCCTGGAGGAAAGAATAATGGGGACCTTAGGAACCAACTTGGCACCAACTGGTTGGAACAAAATAATTTCCACGTGGACCCATCTCCTGACTGTAAAATAGACACACGGCGGGGGTAGGGGAGAACCTGGCTGACTCAGTACGAGGAGCATGCAACTCCTGATCTCGGGGTCCTGAGTTCGAGCCCCACGTTGGGTGTAGAGATTGCTAAAAATAAAATTAAAATTAAAAAAAAATGGGGTTCCTGGGTGGCACAGTCAGTTGAGCATCTGACTCTTGGTTTTGGCTCAGTTCATGATCTCAGGGTTGTGAGATCTAGCCCCGTGTCTGGCTCCACGCTCGGCGGGGAGTCTGCTTGAGGTTCTCTCTCTCCCTCTGTCCTCTGCCCCCCTCCCCACTCAAATAAATAAATAAATCTTTAAAATAAAATAAAATAAATAAAATAAGACACACCAGCAAAGCTGATTTGTAAAGGTTTGTGAGTGAGCCGGGTTTACTGGAGCACCTCTTCAGCTCTTGAGAGTGTCGCTCGCTATAGACCATGAGTCTGAATCACCAAGAGCAGATATGAATGGCCCCGTAGGTGTCGAAGAGCCAGGTCTTGAAATCATCTCGGAAAGCTATAAGAGCATTAGTCGCCTCTCATGTTTCATGGTTATGGCCAGAGAGACAGAGACAGAGACAGACAGGGAGGAAAAGAGAGACAGACAGACGGCGGGGGGGGGGTAGTGTGAGGGGAGAGAGAATGCGTGCCCTAAGGAAGGACTCTCAAGATAACAAAGTCCAATTCCTGTCCCTCTAGGGTTCTCATTTCTCAAGCTGCCACGGATGTCAGGGGATGTCGGCGCTCATGTGCAAACACAGTAATCCTGCTGGGCCTGTGCCCAGCACCAGCCTGAGTATGGTCACGTGTCACCCATTTGTGCTGACCGTCTTCCTGCCACATGCCGTCTTCAGTCACGATTGGAGGGAGCAGCATGTTTAAACCCTCACCCCATACATGGATCTCTCTCCTTCCTACTGGAAATGCCCCTGCAGACAGAAGGCGGTGGGACCAGGGAGTGGAGAGGAGGTCCAGATATGGTCTCTCTGCATAAGTGCCCTGACCGAAGGTTCCTCGAGCAATGATGCTGGGCGATCATGTGACGCGGGTGGACCGAGGGACCACCTGCTGGAGGCAGAGGGAAGAGGTGTCAGCCGCAGAGACCTCATGCGCTGCCGTGGTTCCGCAGTGGCCACTCGCGACACTAATCCACCGGCGACGCCTTGCTGATGGGTCACCAAGTGTCATCAGTGTAAATGTTTTGGTCTACTGTCTGTTCACCCCACAGAGCTTGGGTTCCATGAGTGTGGGGGAGGATTTGTTTTAAATTATTATATCCTCAGTAATTAGAGCGGGGCACCGAGTGGTACCAAAGATACTTTGGGGAATGAATGAAGAAAGGAATCGACAGGGAAGAGAGTGAATACTCCTGAAGGCGTCACAAGACACTGTTGCCGGGACATGTTTACCCCATAGGCGCCAGAGTTTGAGAATCACGCCCCCCTGGACCATGGCCCATTTGGGCACCTTTCCTTAATCAGCCCCAACGGCTTGGGTGGTCTCTGAGGTCCCCCCCAGGCTCAGACCGTCCCGGGGTTGCCTGCCTCTTCCATCACCCCTCAAGTTGTTCTGGAAATCTCCTTTATTTCATTTTCGGGGCAGAGATGAAGACGGACAAGGAAAGTTTGGCCTCCAGGCCCTCCGATTTGCTTAACCGGGTTCAGAGGAAAAGGCGCTTCTCCAGAGGAGTGCTAAGGCTGGCTTGCAATTGCATTGGTGACGGGTAAATGAAAACACAGAAGCAGCCCTTGGTGTTGAGAAAGCCCGCGGGGCCTGAGGAGGGAGTGGGGTACACGCTTGTGGATAAAGCACACTTCCCTACCCCTCGGCCCCTTGGCTTTTGCAGGTGGGAGGCGTGGGGACAGGGTGGCAGTCCTCGTGCTGCCCACCCGCTTCCTGCCCAGCCGCGTGGATCCCCCGCCCCAGCTCGGCCTGGTGGGCCGGGAGGGGGGTTTATCAGGGCAAAACACTCCAGCCGCTGGTGTGTTTTATGGGACTCCCAAACTGTAGCAAGTGGAAGAATGTTCTTTACCGACGCTTCCCTCAGGAGAGAGAGAGAGAGAGAGAGAGAGAGAAAATAAGGTTGGGAGAGAGGAAAGGCTTTTTTTTTTCTTCCAAAAATTGGAACCTCACTTCAGATGAAAATAATGCGTCTTGAAGGTGGTGATAAGATAGAGGTGAAAATTGCCCTGAGGTGTTTAAAGACAACGCCTCCAGCTTCTCTCCTGGTGCCCCTGTTGAGTGGAGTGGAGACGGTGTTCTCTGCTGATTGAGAAAACCCTGAGCCGGCAACATAAGCTGTCTTTAAAACATGGTCTCCGAGAACATTAGCCTATTTTTTTTAAAGTGTCTAATTTCAAGGTTTCAACACGTTCTTTTTCTTTTCTTTCTTTCTTTTTTTTTTTTTTTACAATTCCATGAGGCAATTGTGGGGAGCAAACCAAGTACGGCTGCCAATTAGTGCTGTGTCTTGCTCGCTTGTCTAACTGCTCCATCTTTTGTTAAACCGTAAATGCGGTTTTCCAAGCCACTTGGCTTCTTGGATGCTGTATATTTAATTTGCCTGGAACATTCCTGCGGCCCAGGCGCTTTTAAACCAGCATTTCAGTAGAGCCCCGTGTGATGGTTCAGGGAGCCGGTGCATGGCGCGGGAGACGAGGGAAGGGTGAGGGCAGTCTGCTGTCTGGCTCCGCACCAGCTCCTCCGGACCGTCCTGGGGGGCCTGGAGGTCTCAACCACCTCCACCTGGTCAGCAGAGCCCTGACCACCTGCCTTTCATCTTCCCCGAGGCTCTTGGGCAAAATGTGTCTTTAGCATACAAAAGTGGCTGACCGCTTGACTCAGAAAGCCTGACTTTCTAGAACATCCCTTCACACTCAGAACAACTGTTTGGACACTTGGCCCTCCAAGGCCCGCCTGGATGAATCGGGCAGTGCGGACATCTTCTGAGCCCTGCTGAGCATGAGGAGTTTCCCCTCAGCTGAGGGGCTTGAGCTCTGTTGTGCCACCCCTCGTGATGACAGCTGGTGCCCGGCGACCCGCAGTGCCTGGGGGCTGGCGAGAGAGGGTGGGGCCTGGGGCCTGATCTGGGGACGCTTCATGAGCTAGGGACATCTCCCTAGCCTTTTAAAGATGGGGAGCAATGGAGCTGAATGTGGGAGGCGAACGAGCCAGATGGGCCTGACGTTTTGCGGTGGGAGCAGGCAAACCCAGCGTGGAGGGCCCGAGGCACGATGCAAAGAACGGGACATCAGACACACATGGAGCTTGTTCTTGACCCCAGGGTAAGAGAGGAACCCAATAATGCACGATCTACTGCAGACTGAATGATGTCCCTCCCCCCAAAAGACAGGTTTAAGCCCTAACCCCCGGTGAATGTGACCTTATATTTAGAAATAGGGTCATTGCAAATGTGATCAAATCAAGATGAAGATGCACTTGATGAGCGTGGGCTAGAGCTCTAATCCAGTGTGACTGGTGTCCTTGTGAGAAGAGGAGACACACGCAGACACACACAGGCGCACACGCATGCATGCACGCACGTGTCCACAGGGGCAATGCTGCGTGGATTGCCGGCAACTCTCAGGAGGCAGGAGAGAGGAGGCGTGGACCAGTCTCTCTCAGGGCCTCCAGACGGAAGCAAGCCTGCTGACTCCTTGGTTTTGGACATGTGGCCTCCAGAACGGGGAGAGAATAATTTCTGTTGCTTTAAGCCACCCCATTGAGGTCATTTGTTATGGCAGCCGCAGGAAACTGATATGGCAGGGCTTCTAGCGTCTAACGACAGCCAGGAGGTGGATAGAGGCTCTTTTTCCAAGATGCTCCGAGTGAGCAGCAGGGTCAGGATGGGAACACTGGCCACCCGACTCCCCAGAGGGTCAGCCCAGGGCTCTGCGCCTCTCCTCTCCTGCGGGGTCACAGACCCACACCAGCGCCTCTACCTCTGCAACACCTTCCTCCCCTGGACCGGGCCAACCTCTCCCTTCCTCCTCCCTCTTGGCCTCTGGCCAGCTGCCCTCCACACTCTCTGGGCTCCGGGGAGCAGAGGGGTGGAGCCCTCCTTCCGAGGTTGGAAAACCTCCCGCAGATGAGATGGGTCAGGACCTCAGCAGGATGAGCAGGTGCAGCCGCCTGCTTTCCAGAGAGCTGGCCCTGGGTTTGCCCAGTGGGGACTCTGAGCTGGATCAAGCTCAACCATGGCATCATTTTAAAGGTGCCTAGAATTCTGGTCTCTGCTGTGGAACACCCCTCCCTGCGGTGAGCCTGGGAGCCACTAGATGGCAGTAAAGACCGAGCCTGGACTAGTCTCACCGTTGGGGATGGTGGAGATGGGGGTGTGCCTGAGGAGACCCAGAAAACCCCTTGCAGGAGAAGGGAGGGCACTCGAACCACCTGTGTTCATGAAGGACCCAGGATGGGGGACCAAAGGATCAACGTGTGGTGAGGATGAGCTGGGAGCCTGATGATTTGGAAGGAGGTCTTTTGCGGAGTCCACCTGGTTCCTCCATTTTGAAGCAGGTGGTTTTCCAGAGCCCCAGGTGTTCTTCACAGGAATTACGGAGCCGGAGGCTGCTTGCCAGACTGTGCACATCTGTGTGTCAGGCCAAGGAGACCCAGGGAGATGGGGGCGGCCCCACAGCAGGGCAGAGTGGAAGCCGCTGGGGCACACGGGCCTGGGGGAGAAGCCTGGCACCACTACCTACCAGCAGTGACCCCAAACATGTTACTTACCCTTTCCTCACCCATGAATTGGGGTAGCCATGGCAGGGTCACACGAGACGGTGTAAGGAAAAGATGCACAGTACTTGGGACCCAACGTAGCTCAGAGCATGTTCTATTAGCAGCATCACCAACTTCATGATGCTTGTTCTTCTTGGGTTTTTTTTTTTAACGTTTTTATTTATTTATTTATTTATTTATTTAGTAATCTCTACCCCCAATGTGGGGCTCGAACTCCCAACCCTAGAGATCAAGAGTCACATGCTCCCCGAACTGAGCCAGCCAGGTGCCCTCATGCTCATTATTCTTAATGGCATAGGGTTGTCTCAGAAGATGAGTCAGGTGTTAAAAAAAGCAAACCAAACTAAACCTGATTCATTCGCGGCACCGTCCACACATAGGCAGTCCAGCTTTGAACTGTAGTGTGGTCAACCCCACCTCTTCATAGATCTCTTCCCAGGATGGTCCCTTTCCATGGATGGCTCAGCATTGTCTGCAGATGTACTCAAGCTCTCTCCCTGACTGTCAAGGAGGACCCTAGGTGCTGGGACACCAGGGGAGGGGTCTCCACCCGCCTTTACCTGTGATGACTGAAAGTGATGCAGGCGGTGTGTCTTGAAGGGGCCCCGAGGTCAAGGCCAAGAGAACAAGCCTCAAACCAGTCACTGACCTAAGGGCCAGGCCGAGAGTGGGAGCCATTGCATGGAGCCATGTGGGAAAACAATGAGACCAGGCAGAAGGTCTGGAAGGTCACGGGCCTCGGAGCTCAGAGGGCTGACTGGCTGGGGAGAAACCCTGGAGAGAAAACATGGGGAGTGGCCGCCTTGTGGGTCATTCTGCCGCTGGTTTGGATGGCTGGTTAACGAGGCTGAGCAGTGCCACGCAGGCTCAAGGGGGAGTATTGTTTGTTCTCTGGGAGGACGTGGGTGCTGGGGGGCTCAGGGGTTCAGTCAGAGGCCTGTGTGTCCCTTCCAGGAGCAGGTCCACACAGAGTGTTCATTTTCAATAACTGCTGTATGAGAGAAAGTGCCAGCAAGTATAAGTGCAAGGCCTCCTGGCCTTCATTCACTTCACGCACATTAGACAGGATCCCTCCAGGTTAGCTAGTTCATCTGATCTTTGGGAACCTGGAGAGGAGAATCACTTACGTTTGCCAGCATGTTTCCCTGGGCCCAAATCATGACCACTCTGTAAGATGCTTCATGGGCTCTTTGGACCTGGCATTGACAGTGATGAAGAAACAATAGGGAAGGTTAGTAAAGACATTTTAGTTCCTAAAAATAAATACGACAATAATCGTTACCATCTGCCGGATGTATACGATGAACCAAGCATTTTGTGTGTGTTACCTAATTTAATTCACGATGACCTGCTCAGATAGGAAACGAAACAATAACTCTCATCTTGCAGATGAAGAAACTGAGGTCCAGAGGGTTGGTGGAAAGGCTATATGTTGCAAAGATTGCTTAAGGCACGGTTCCACTTTCCCCAAATATCTTGGGTTGAACCTTACACGGAATATCACATGAGGACAGCTCCACAGATGAGACAGTCTGGGCAACGCTGGGTTAAGTGCAGTACAAGTGGGGCCCTTTGTGGCAGGATTTTCCCTTCCACTGAAGCCCAAGTGGGTCTCTGAGAAAGGAGGGTACGGAGGCACAGTGGTTCCACGAGCTATTCGACCACAGAGCCTTCCTGGGAACGGCTGGTGGGACTTGGGTTCCAAAGCACACACTTTGGGAAACACTGCTCTCTTGGAATCCGGAAGACTGACGCTCACTGGGGGGTTAGCAGAATAATGGCTTCCCAGAGACGTCCTCCCTATCCTGGAACCCGTGGAAATGTTAGTTTTGGGGTGTGCAGGAAGATTGACCTTGCCCAAAGAGAGATTTGGCCTTTGGCTTTTGCCCTCAGCTCCTGGGACATTACCTCTGAGCTCTTGGAAGGTCCTGTCTGATAAGAAAGCTTTGTTTACCTGGGGACCTTGGGCCAGCCAATAGTCTTTGATAACAATGAGTTTTAGGGTTGGGGCTTTGGGCCACATGGTACCAGCTTGACCTCTAGAGAGGCTGCAGACTGAGGTCAGCCCTGTGGACAGTCAGCTATACTGACATGACTGAAACCCCATGAAAACTCTGGACACAAGGCTCAGGTGAGTGTCCCTGGCTGGCAATATTCCATGTATGTTGGGAGAATGAAGAGCTGTCCGCATGGCCCTATTGGAAGGACACCAGAAGCTCACGCCTAGCTTCTCCCGTTCCCTCCAGCCTCTTCCCAGGGCTGATTTTAATCTGTGTCTTCTCACTGTAAAAAACCATAAGCATGAGTATCACACATTTTTTTTCCCCTAAGTTCTGTGTGTCTTTCTAGTGAATTATCAAACCAGAAGGTGGTCCTGGGTACTCCCAAACTTTGCACATGGCAAAGGGACTTTGCAGGTATAATCAAAATTGGAAATCTTAACATAGGGAGATCAGTTTGGATTATTGGTAGGGGGTGGGGGATCTAATCACACGAGCCCTTCAAAGTGGAGAACTCTTTTCCAGCTGAAGTCAGAAGTGGAAGCAGAGATTTCATGGATGGCAGGGACTCGACCTGCCATGGTTGGGGGAGGGGGCACAGGAGGATTGTGAGCATCCTCTAGGAGCCAAGACGGGCCCCAGTGGACAGCCTGCAAGGAAGGGGGATCCTTCCTTGTCCTACACAGCACAGAGCTGAACTTGGCAATTACACAAATGACCTTGGAAATGATTCTTCCCAGAACTTCCTGAGCAGAGCCCAGCCTGGCTGACACCTTGATTTGCCCTTGTAAAACCTGGAGCAGAGAAACCAGGGGAGCCCGGACATCTGACCTGTGACCTACTAAATTTCTGTTGTTTTAAGCTGCTGAATTTGTGGCGATTTGTTGCAGTAGCAATGGGAAATTAACACACTCACCCAGCATGGATTCTTTCCATTTCTGTTTTCTGGACCTAATTGCAGGATCTTTGGCCATCCCCCTGCAGTCATGCCCCATCTGTAGTGTCCCCAAGGCTGTCTCACTCTGCCCTGGCTCCAAGGGTGAGGCCTGAGAGCCAAAGCTCAGAGGGCCTTTTGAAGTTGTCTGTATAAAATAGGGTCTTTGAAGCCTGGAAGGAGAGGCAGGGAGGCAGGGAAGATGTGCTTGGCCCCACAAAAGCTATTTTGGATTCCAACACAAAGATTCCAAATCTAGAAGCCTTCTCTAGCACACAGACTGCATGGAAAATTAAAGTTGCTTAAATATAATTATCTGGCTTTATGCTGAGTTAAAGAAGCCAGACACAAAAGAGCTCATTCTGTGTGATTCCACTTCTGTGAGATTCTAGGAGAGGCACAACTAATCTTTGGTGACAGAAATCAGACAAGTGGTTGCCTTGGGCGTGGGGGGTGGGGGTGGGGCATTGGGAGGAGGGTGGGGATTGACTGGCACAGGGCTGGAGGAGAGAAATGTTCTATATTTTGGTAAGACTGTGGGATACACTGAGATATGTATTTGTCAAAAGTTATCCAGTTGTATACTTAAGATATATACAGTTCAATGTATGTAAATTCTACTTGGATTAAAAATTGGGAAAAAAAAGCAAAATAATTGCTTAGGAAAAAAACTGAGTCTTGTGAACAAGCCTATGTCACTTAGAGGCGAGGTGCTACGGACTTACAGATGAAGAAAACACATTTCTCTCCAGCATCCAAATAACACACTTCAATGGGCAGGATTGGCTCTGGGGTCCAAGGGTGACAGACAGGTGGTCTACTTCTGCTGCTCTGTCCCTGGTGGCTCTGACTGGATGGAAAGTTTATCAATGCGTCATGGGCTGAGAGAGAATGGGAAATTCTGGTATGTGGTTTAGGTCTTCCCAAAGCGGGGCCTGGAGCACAGGATGTTCTGAGGTGCCTGTCAGGTGGGTTTGGGGCCCCCCACCACCACCACCCAGCTGCCATTCGTGTGCAGGAGAGACTGGGAGGGTGTTTGGTGTTCAGAGGGTTTCCCTGGTTTTGAGAAAACACTTCCTCAAGCACTGGGGTGTTATAGTGTTGGGTGATCCCTGCTGACATTAAAGGTTGGGTTTGAGCTGGCTATGCCTGCTTACCTTGGGGGGGGGCGTTGTCCTTTGGAGGGGGCAGGTGGGGGTAGAGAGCTCAGGTGGCCCTGCCTGCAGGTCCATGGAGCATCAGTTCTAACTGCATGAAGGGGAAGGGATATATCCGACCTCCCTTCCCAGGCGGCAGGGACCTGGGCTCTGGCAGGGCTGAGGAGGGTTTGACAGGGTTGGTGTGTGGATGCCAGGAAGGTCTGGGTCAAGGCTGCAGGGTGTGTGCCTAGGGGAAGCCCAGCCCCCAGGGGCAAACCTGGGGAACAGCACCATTCCCGTCATCAGTCCTAAGGGATGGATGGGCAGAATGCAGGAGGGGGATTCAAAGTGGAGGGTTGTGCTGAAAATGAGCAAGAAGGAGGCGGGGAGGCAGAGTCCGGACAAGTCCTGAGACCATAGAGCCTTTTAGAGGTGCCGGCAGCAACCGCGGGTGTGTGGCGCCTGGTAAGAGTGCTTGAATCTTTCCAAATGCGTTTCCTACGGAGAGCAATTGGTTTCAACATGGACTCCAGGAAACCCAGGGCTGGCATTCCGCTTTCTTTTTTTAACCTTTAGATCTAGGGGTGCATTGGTAAATTTTAATCACTGACTCTGGACCAAAAGTAAAAAAAAAGCCATGATTTATAGTATTTACCAATTTCTGTGTTGTAAATACTCCCACTGGGGTTGATTTCAATCTATCAGCGTGAACACAGAGTTACCAGATACCATTCATTTAGTATTTCCACCCTATAGATACAATAGACGTAAATAACCTCAGGAGCACAGAGAACAGCAAAATGGAGTGGTTAAGAAGGTGATGAGCTTGAGTGTTCATGATCTTTTTACAGAATCCATGTCACTGTAAGTTTGCGTAATTTAATTTATTTTTTAATAATGATTGCATTTCACAATTGCTTTGCCAGAGTCCTGAGATTTTCACAATCTTGTGAGCAAGTAGGAGCTGGCTCCAGGACCGCACTGTTAGACGAAATCCCGGAGATATAAAAGCCAGAGCAGCTCCAAGCCGGGAGGCTGGACAGGAGCCAAGCCATTGAGAAGTGTGATCTGAAGAATGGGGTTTTTTAGCAAGGCTCTCCGCTGAGATCACACAACCCCCGGGAGAGGGAGACACAGAATAGGCAGACCCTCAGCAGGCATTGGTCCGGGAAATAGGAGCTTACCTTTCCCTCAACACCCTCCCACTCATTCTTTGTGCATGATTTAATACTTTGTATCTTTGGGTCCCGACTTACATTTTCTGGTCCGCTTCCACAGCCTCCATGGGGATCTCAGTGGTGGGTGAATGTTAGTTGGAGGTTTTAAGCTCCTGGATGTCCGGTTAGTGATCCTGGACCCCAGCTGGACGCTGAGATCATCTGGGAGGCTTTTAAAAATTCTGAGGCCTGGGTTATATGCTACCCCTACATTCAGAATTATTGGCTCTTGGGTGCATCCAACAATGGGTGGTTTAAAAACTCATGAAGTGGTTTAATGTGCAACGGAGCTGGAGATGTGATTCATATTAGTTAATTCACTCAAACATTCATTCATCAAACACAGATCTCCTCCTGTGTACCAAGTCCCTGGTATGACCCAGACATTGGGGAAATAGGTGAAGAAGCCATTGTCCCAGCCCTGAGGAACTTACAGTGCAAGTCCCATGGGGAAAACAGGCCACCCAGTACAACAGTCCTGGTGTCTATTCCCCAACACCCACTGTGTCTGCAGTAAATTTGAAAAATTGGCCACAAGTTCCTTTCATCCCTGCAGGAGTGTCCCTTGCAATGTGACTTTGCCAACCCTTCCATCCAGAGGTGAGTCTACTGTACATTGCTTTGACTTGGTCTAACCTTGTGATTTGCTTCGACCAACAGAATGTTCCAGAAGCATGTGTGTTGGAGTTTAAGCAAACCATGTGGTTTGCAGGCACTGTCTTCCACGTGACTGTCCTCCATTCAGACATCAGCCACAAGTTCAGGGGCTGGCTATGAATTTGGGGCTCCCCACAAGCACCCTCCTGTTGGACAATTCATTTAGAATGACTCATAGAGCTCAAGAAAGTGTTATACTTACGATTACAGTTTTATAATAGCAAAAGGATACAAATTAGAACCAGCCAAAGGACAAGGTTGAATGGCAGGTAGGTGTCCAAACGTGAAGCTTCCGGTCACCCTCCCTGTGGAGTCCTGGGCGGTGTAACATCCCCCTGGTTATGATTTATGAGCGCACACAAGAGTATTGCCACGGGGGAAGCTCGCCGAGCCTTGGCGTCCAGAGTCTCTCTGGAGCTTGACCTCACACTGCCACGCGCTGACCTTCACTCACCAGCTCCTCTGGGCGTTGCAAGTGCTGTGGCATGTCCCAAAGTCCACCAGGAATCACACTGTCGGAGTTCCCAGGGGCCAAAACCCCATCAGGCAAGACACTGCAGGGTCCTAGAGATCACCTCCCAGTAGCGGAGGGCGGACACCAGACCTCTCTCCGGGTGAGGTTATTCTGAGCCTAGACCTCAAGAGGCCTTAGCAATTTCCACTTGAGCCCTCTTGGAATGTTCCTATCACCAGGCTGGCCTCCCTGAGGGTGAGAGACCACATGGAGGGAGATGCCACCTGACCGCCAGTACCAGCTGCCAGACGGGATGAGCGAGGCCATCAGACTGTCCAGGCTCTGCCGACCACCAGACGACCACAGCCGTGAAAGTGACCCTAGGCTAGGTTGCCAAAGAAGGTATAGGATGCCTGGCTAGATTTGAATTTTATGTAAACAATGAATAATTTTTTAGCATAAATTATTGCCTGAGACATACTTATCCTAAAAAAAAAATTATTTGTTGTGTCTTTGAAATTAAACTTTAACGCGGCATCGTGCATTTTTATTTGCTAAGTCTGGTAATCCTATCAGAGGTGAGACTATAGAAGATCCAGCCAGTGGAGTGCAGCCTGAACTGTTAACCTATGGTGTCACTGGCAAATAAAATTGTTACTGTTTAGGATGCTAAGTTTTGGGGTGGCTTGTTCTACAGAAATAGGTAATGATGCACCATCCCAAATTGTTAGTCTCAACCAGGGATTCTCAAACTTTACCATGTGTTAGAATCTCCTGGAAAGCCTATTAAGATGCCACTTGAAAAAAGGAGTAGCATTTTCAGGTCTCACCTAGATAAAATGTTTTTATATAAAATCATGTGCTTCTCACATATACAATCTTAGGGATTTGTATTTAGGAGATCTTTATTTCCCTAGGAAATTAGAAGTTCATCTTGCGTTGAACAGTGGTCAAACCATGGTAATTATACTAATTATAGCTAATGAAATATAGTTTAAAAAGTGCAGTCTGCTGAGGCCCACCCCCACAGCTTCTGATTCAGCGGCTCCGGGATGGGGTCCAAGAATCTGCATTTCTAACAAGTTCTCCCTCAGTCCTGAGGCTGCTGGGCTGGGTACCACCACACTTGGACGACCGCTGGTCAGTTTGATCCAGGCAACCCTGTCTCCGTGGCCAGTGATTGGCTCAGGAATGAGCATGTGACTCCATCCTGACCAATGAGTGCTGAGGAAGTCTGCGGAAGTGCTTCTAGGAAAGGATTTTCTGCCTCTTTTCTTCCTTTGGATGCTCTTCTCTGGACTTGGTGCCTGGAGCTACCTCAGCCATCTCGTAGCCCTGGGGGGAGCCAGCCTGGCGCCATGGCCAGCCCCCCGGGGGAGAGAGCCAGGAGAGAAAGAGACCGAGTCCTTGTGACATTGCTGATCAGCTGACACTAGCTTGCTCCCTGCCCTTCCGGCACTTCTCTAGCTCTGGAGATAGCAAGGTCCCTCATGAAGAAAGCCAAGTGGATTCAGGGCCTCTGTGACTGTAGCTAAAAACACCTAAGCTGACCTACCTACAAGCAATTGCCAAATGGCGAGACATGTGCTGGAATGGAGCTATCCCCAGTACCTGGCACAGCTCACTTAGGTGCTTCACGAAGATTCTCATGGACAGAGCTGGTGATGATGTGGGGATCAGATGTTGGCATGTGAGGTGGGAGAGGATGCTAATCTTTCTCCCTGTGCCCAAGTTTCAAGGTCAGAACGGCAGGGACCACCTGGTAGCCAGTGTTAGGAGTGCTGTGCGCACCTGCATTGTGCAAAAATTGGATCAAACAAAGGTTTCAGTCTGTCCAATAACGGGTGCCCCGGGCTAGCAAGAGATTTGAGGGGAGGGGCGGATGCCAAGGGGGCTCTCCAAGTTCTTTTAAGCTCCCGTGGAGAGTGGGGTAGGGGAAGTGGGGCTGCTTCCTCACTAATTTCATGTGGGGAGACTGCTTTACAGAATTTGAGGAGAATCAAAAGGGATTTGCTCTCCTGGGTATGGCTTAAGGAGACAAATAAACCCTCAGTTATTGGATTAGCCTCGCTGGGGCAGTGGCTGATCCAACTTTGCTTTGGGTGCTGGTGAGCAGGACAGTAAAATCGCAAAAGCGCTTGGCCACTGTCCAAACCCTGCCTTGGGCTGCAAGGTTTTTTGTTTCTTTTGGACATGGTCTAAAAATAAAAAAGTAAGGTCCAAAGTCCTCAGCAAAGGCCATTCAGATGCCACAGCTTAACTGAAGTATTTTCTCTGACAAACACGGGTCCCGGAACAGAGCGAGGGAAGGGGAGAGAAGATGATGATGGAGCTGGGTGCCTGGGTCACGCAAGGTCAGAACGTCTGCTGCCGGGCTCTGGGAAGCGGACGGCGAAACAGGAAGAAGTAATTTGACCATAAAGGGGTAATTTGTGTGAAAGCCAGGCTTGAAGTCATTACTCATCGGTGAATCAGGAGTCATGAGTGGGACTCTGTTTTTTTGTATAAAAATTGCAATAAAACTCACATAATATCAAATAACCAACTTAAAAGTGAACAGTTGAATGGCATTTAGTACATTCACAAGGTTGTGCGACCACCACCTCTAACTAGTTCCAAGACATGTAGTCACCCCAGAAGGACACTCCAGACCCACTAAGCAAGTCACTCTCCCTTCCTTCCTTACCCCAGCAACCACCAATCTTCTGTCTCTATGGATTTACCTATTCTGGATATTTCATATAAATGGGATCATATGATATGTGACCTTTAGTTCTGGCTGCTTTCACTTAGAATCATGTTTTCAAGGTTCATCTGTATATTGTGTATCAGTATCTCACTCCGGAATACCATTACACCTGAATAATATTCCATTGTATGGATATACCACATTTTGGGGGTTTTGTTTGTTTGTTCTGATTATACCACATTTTTAAAGAAGATTTTATTTATTTATTTAACAGAGAGAGCCCACAAGCAGGGGGAAGGACAGAGGGAGAGGGAGAAGCAGACTCCCCACTGAGCAGGGAGCCGGACACAGGACTCGATCCCAGGATCCTGGGATCATGACCTGAGCCAAAGGCAGACACTCAACCGACTGAGCCACACCGGCGCCCCTGGATATACAACATTTTGATTATCCACTCGCTTGTTGATGGACATTTGGGTTGTTTCCACCTTTGGGCTCTTATGAATAATACTGCTTGAACATTCATGTACATGGATTTGTTTGAATACCTGTTTTTAATTCTTTGGGACATGTTTTGTTTTATTTATTTTAGGACATGTTTCTAGGAAGTTCTTCGAGGGTAAGTCTAAGCGTACAGGCACACACACACGCTCACACATGTGCCTGCTCATGCTCGTGCCCACACACACATCTGCGAAACCAGAATGTTACTGCTCTTACACCCCCAAGTTGGTATACAAGCAGTTTAGGGACTGGAATGAGATGAACCCTATGCGTTGGCATCATGCAGGCTCCAGGACCGCACTGTTAGACCAAATCCCAGAGATATACTTAGTAAAAACAGAATTTCCTCCCTGAGAATGGCCAAATAAGTGATAGTACATTCAGAATATGGAATACGATGCAGCCATTAGGACAATTTTCCAAGACTGATGGCTCTGGGTCATGAGATTATGTTCAGTAGAACAGGCAGAATGCCAGTGTCTAATATGCG
The DNA here is from genome assembly GCF_003265705.2 of Callorhinus ursinus. Taxonomy (NCBI): domain Eukaryota; kingdom Metazoa; phylum Chordata; class Mammalia; order Carnivora; family Otariidae; genus Callorhinus; species Callorhinus ursinus. Next base: position 4,669,122 of record NW_027397130.1, read on the forward strand.
ATGTGATCATTATTTGGTTGAAAAATCCCTGTGCACAGATGAAGAGCTGTGAGAAAATGCATGATGGGACTATGAGCTTTATTTCCCTTCCTTGTAATTTTGTATTCTACAAATTTTCTGCTTTGAAAATGTTAGGAGGATTAAATGAGTTAATGCATCTGAAAGACTTAGAATTGGGCTTGCTGCAGAGTAACTGCAATAGAACTCTTTGCTCTCGTTATAATGACTTCTGCTTAGAAACAGACCATTTTTAAAGAAAAAATACTTCTTTCCACCCTTCCTGAGGATTGGAGTGTGCACCCCAGAGAGGGCAGGGAGGGTCTGTGGGGAGTCCTGGGGGCGGGCGGCGGCTGGCCCCACGGATGTGGGAAGAAAGGCAGCCCTTCTTGTCCCTGGCAATTGTCCCAGGATGGGGTGAGAGCCTCCCCTCATTCCATGTCTCCTCTAAGGTTCCCTATAGAGTCTAGAAATTCAGAGGGCTTCAGAGTGCTTTCAGCTGATTGTTGCTATGACAGGTCTACAACTGCATCGGGCTGGAGTCCAGGGTGACACCTGAGGGTGGCTTTCCTCCTAGAGGAGGTATCGTTTCCAGGCATCCATGAAAGCTCTTCGACCCCAGGTGTCCAGCCGCTGTGCCTGCACAGCTTTGCCACAAGGGGGAGCTCCGGAGCTTGGCTGCGCCTCCCGTAAAAGAAGACGGAAAATCATCTTCTTAAGGCGAGGGGCGATGCTTTCGCCGCCGCGGATCCTTCCTAACACCGGGTGGTGCAAGCAGGGCTGAGGAGCGGCTGAGGGGGTGGCTAGGAGTGGGTTTGGAATAATTTCTCTGCCTGGCCTCGGGACAGGGCCTGGAGGTGGAAGGCCATCCGCAGAGGATGTGTGCTCTTCCCCAAAAGAGCAGAGGCTTGTGAAGGAGGCTGGGAGGCAGGAGGCAGAGGCTTCGGGTGCCCAGAGGGGCCAGAGGGCCGAGGGGTTCAGAGCTGGCCCCTCCCAGCCCATCTGTCGGGCAGCCTGGAGGGTCCCTGAGGGCGGCAGCCTGTGGGGTGAACAGTGGGGCTTGGGCCCCGAAAAACATCTGCTCAAAGTTAAGGCCCGGCTGCTGGGGCTCTCCAGAGCCTCCGCCACGCAGCAGCAGAATACCCAAGTGTGTGTGGGAATGTGTGAGAGAGGGTGTGCACGAGTGTGGCCATGCGCGTGTGACTGCACATCGTGTGTCCTGACGACCAGCAGGGCGCCTGGCTGGTGCTGGCGGGATGCTTCCGCCCCGGGCTTGCTGACAGGAGACTTGATCTCATCCCGGCCAGCAGAGAACCGGAGGATCGCCCAGAGCTGGTCGACACACGCGCGCACACATGCGTGTATCCACGGGCACGCACAGACACACACAGACATGCACAGTGCACACCCGCGGTCTGCTCACAGACACACGCGCACACACACGCGTACACGGGCACGCACAGACACGCACACATGCACACCCGTGGTCCGCTCACAGACATGCACACACACACATGCGTACACGGGCACGCACAGACACGCACACACAGATGCGTACACGGGCACGCACACGCACACCTGCGGTCCACTCACAGACACGCGCACACACACATGCGTACCTGGGCACGCACACCCGCGGTACGCTCACAGGCACGCGCACACACACATGCGTACCCGGGCACGCACAGACACGCGCACACGCACACCCGCGGTACGCTCA
>NW_027397130.1:4670848-4814725 GCF_003265705.2 Callorhinus ursinus
CCCGGGCACGCACAGACACGCGCACACGCACACCCGCGGTACGCTCACAGACACGCGCACACACAGGCCCACAGGTACGCACACGCCAACCTCCCAGTTGGAGGTAATGACAAGACACTCTAGAATGAACAAAAAAAATGTGGAGGCTGTTACAAGCCAAACCTGCAGGTTCTTGGTTCCACATAATCAGCCCCATGGAGCCAAGTGGTGAGCGAAGTGGAAATCCAGTGATTTGCCTGCTGACAGGCCACTGAAGGGCCCCTAAAGTCAATTGCCCCGGTGGCTGTGTTTTTCCTCACCGAGCTGGGGAGCTGGGTCCCTGGGAGGAAAGGAGCAGACCTGGGCTTGGCCAGGCTGATGGCATAGCTGGCTGAACACCCCTCCCCCCGCCGCCCAGGGCAAGTGACAGAGAGGCAGGGTGATGTCCCCCTCCTGCTGGCCTGCAGAGCTGTCACCTCGGCCCGGCTCTGCTCAGTGACCTGTGAAACCTTGAAAACAGAGCTGGGAGTTGTCTGTTTTCACCGTGGATGCTGGGGGGCACCCCCGCCCCATCCCCCGGGCCGCGGAGGCTACTGCCTTCACCAGCTTCTCGGCTGTTAGAGAACAGCCTCCTCTGGCTTCGGCTGAGGCCTCTCCCACCTGGACTCTACCTTCCTCTCTCCTCACATTCTGCTCTCTGGCCCCAGCACACAGGCTGCACAGCCACCCTCTCGGGCCACCCACCCCCAAGGTCCCTCTTCTCTGGTCCTTCAAAGACCTGCTCCCTCCTTGCACACTTTTTTTTTTTTTTTTAATGAACCTATTTTTTTTCTCATGGGATTTGCCCCTTCTCTTTCCACCCACCTCATCCTGGGAGGGGCCTTTCTATAAGAAGGAGTAAGGAGAGCTTCCTTTGCATGATTCCAGGCAGAGCTGGTTCAGAAGAGGATGAACATCTAGCCTGCAGAGGTTTGTAGGAATGAGGTGTCCCACGGGGTCTGACTCCAGGACGGAGCTGGGACCCTGGGGTGGAGAAGGGGCGTGGAGGCCGAGAAGCCAGGGAACTAGAAAGAGAGAGGGGGGTGTGGGGGGGGAGAGAAGGCGGAGGCCAGGGAGAGCAGGGCCTTCCAGTCAGATGTTACCCGAGATGGACAGCAGGTGACCCACAGGAGAGTGCGGGAGTATTTGTACTGGGCCGCCTTCTGGACACCGCGAGCCCGCAATGCCCCAACGCTGAGACCTTCTCCCCTTAAGAGTGTCTTCACACCACCTGGGCCCCAATGCGATAGGGAGAGCCTGTAGGTGACATGCAGGCAACAGACACGCTGCTTGACCTGGCCGGAGGCTCTGAGGCCCCAACCCCAGACCACTGTCCAGATGCCCTAGGTTCCCTCTGGCCCGGGTGAGGGGCGAGGGTGCAGACGGCAGCACCGGGTCAGTGACAGGGACCAGAATGGGCAGAAAGGGAGAGATGGATGGGGCCACACAGGGGCGTGGAGAGGGCAGGACAGCCCAGCCTCCCATATATCTGCTCCAGGCAGCCCACTGGAGGATGAGAAGGGGCTCGGGGCTTCCAGCAAGAGGCCTGGTACTCACCGGAAGGGGCGGCCTGGACCTGCCCCTCAGACTGCCCAAGCCCTCCTCACTAGGTTTCTCCTCAGCACTCAAGATGAAGCCTGACCTTCTTGAAGCCTGAACTCCAAGTGCTTGGTCCTGAGGCTGTCCTCCCTCAAGATGCTGCTGCCTGGGCAGGCCATGTGGTCAGGCCTGCAGCCCAGGTTCCCCAAAGCAGAAAGAGCAGAGTCAGGATTTGAATGCAGGCCTCTCTGACTCCGGAGCGCGGTGATCATGACCACGTGGAGGGCGGTGGTAGCTGAGGGCTCGGGGGTGCCTACCTTGGGCCAGACTCTTCCAAATGCTCCCTCTGCCTTGCTCCTCCACAGCCAGCGAGCCCAGTGCTATCTGAACCACTGTTTGTTTGTTTGTTTTCTTTTTTTAAGATTTTATTTATTTATTTGATAGAGAGAGGGAGCGTGTGAGCACAAGCAGGGGGAAGAGCAGACTCCCCACTGAGCAGGGAGCCCGATGCGGGACTCAATCCCAGGACCCTGGGATCATGACCTGAGCCGAAGGCAGATGCTTCACGGGCTGAGCCCCCCAGGTGCCCCTGAACCACTGTTTTATGGACAAGGAAAAGGAATTACAGTTCCAGATGAGGACTGGACAGTGAGTATTTCAGGGAGAGGGAAGAACGTGAGAAGCCATGAAGGTATTCCTTTGGGAGACGTTTCTCAAGCACCAGCATGCCTGGAGCAATACCAGGCACGGCTCTACAAAGACTGAAGACGCAGCGGTCCATGACCTCAAGGAACTCCTGACACAGAAGGGCACAGGGTAGCTGGTGCGCTGTGAAGGTGGTGGGGGTGGGAGCTGCCAGTGGGGAGGACTCACGTGTCATGCTGAAGAGTTTGGACCTTTTCCAGAAGCCCTGGGATCCATCGAAACAGGGGAAAGACGATCAGCAGATGGACACCTTCTCCCATACCCCTCCCACCCCAGCACGCTGGGGATAGCATGTTCCTTCTATAGTGGGAAGAACAAAATTGGCATTTAAGACGACACTAAATGAAACCCAAGTGCACCCATTTCTGTCCATCCCTGGGGAAGGTTCTGGTATAAGGCCTAAAATTAAAGCCCAGGTAAGTCCCCTAGCCAAACAACTGTTCTTATTGAGGTGACCAAGCATAATTCCTGCTTTTCCCAAGTCGTGGGCTTTAGCTTTCTACTGGTCCATGGAATTACGCAAACAAACCAATCACATCCTACCGTGGAAACAGAGGTCACCTTAGCCTTTTGATACTACAGAGTCTGTCTCCCACAGCCCATAGCCATGCTCACTCTGTTCCCGAGTACAACCCCTGAGTGGCCCTGCATGGCGTGCAGGGTCCTCCCCCCAGGCTGTGAGTACACGGGACTAAAAAACCATGGATAATCTCTTCTGTCCAGGGCTGGGTGCTATGTGCTTAGTCCTCTCTCACCAACAGGGTCAGGAGGAGGTAATTCAACATGTGTGTTTGGTTTTGCAAGGAAGATGCCTTGATGGGCCTTTGTGGTGAAGACAGCAGGCGGGGGCTCTGAATGAAGTGGGGCTGCACAGCGAGAGGAGAGAGAATGTCCCTGGGAATCTGGCCTGAGCAAAGGGCAGAGAGTCCTGGGGAAGCAGAGCTGTGGGCGAAGGGTCTCGATGGGACCTGGGTACTGCTGGGGGTGGGTCTGGAAGGAGGGTGGCGGAGGGGGGGGAGTGTAGAAATTTTCCTTGACTTGTTTCTCCAAGGAATTCAAGAAGAATAGGGGATATTCACTAACAATAATAATCAGAGCTTTTTTAGTGCATGGCTTGTGTCAGGTGCTTTTTGCAAGAAGAATTGCATCTAATTTTCAACTTTGCCCTCAGAGTCAAGTGTTTTTCCCATTTTGTGGATGAGGAAAACAGGCTGGAGAGGCCAGTCCTTCATCCACAGACACAGACTAGTGGATGGTGGAGTCTGTCTCTAAACCCATGTCTGTTTGGCTGCAAAGGCTCCACACCTCACCACTGGCCGTGCTGTCTCCAGCAAGTGATGGGAAGACAGTGCCATGTGGCTGACCCAGGGTCTCAGCTGGCCCACTCCCAGGATCTCCTCTGGCTCTTCATTCTTCATCTTCATCGACTGGGAAGTAGCCCTGCGGAGAAGCTCCTCATCGGGGATCCTGAAGTGGAGCCTCCTGGAGAGGAGACCCTGCCTTGAGCAGCTGGGGTACAGTTTGAGATGGGCATCATGCTTGGGTCCCTGGGCCCCTGGACTGCCTGCCTGGCTCCTTTTCAGGGAGAGCAGGTAGTATTCAAAGTGACAGTTTATTTTTTTTTTTAAGATTTTATTTATTTATTTGACAGAGAGAGACAGTGAGAGAGGGAACACAAGCAGGGGGAGTGGGAGAGGGAGAAGCAGGCTTCCCACAGAGCAGGGAGCCTGATGCGGGGCTTGATTCCAGGACCCTGAGATCATGACCTGAGCCGAAGGCTGATGCTTAATGACGGAACTACCCAGGCGCCCCTCAAAGTGACAGTTTAAACCAATAGGCCTGGCAGGGCAGGGAGGTAGCCTGCAGCTCTGCTTGCAAGGCTGCAACTTCTGTTCAGCTCACAGGGTACGTGGGGAGGTGGAGGAGGCTGGAATTTAGCTTCTGTCACTGCTTTTTGGATAGACTTGGCCTTGATGTGGCTGACATCACAGTGCAACTGAGGGAGTTTTCTATTCGCACAGTTTTCGATTTATCTTCTGCTATTTTTTTCCTAGTGCTTTGAAGAGGTTTTAAGTGCCCATCAATAATACTTTCCAAATGTTCGCAGATGTTAGGTAATTGATTGGGGCTGGCATCAGAGCGTGAACGAGGGAGGAAGGAGAGTGCCTGTGAGGCATCCTTAGCATAGTCAAGCATGCTCTAACTCCTTCTCCATTGCACTAATGGGTTAATGGGGTTAACCAGGGCCAGAGTTGGGGTCCCTGGTGGAGTAGACTAAGCACCTACTTGTCTGTTCTTGGTTGCCTTTTCGAAAATGTTCTCTTTCCCATTTTGCTTTTAAGTGAAATCCAATGTTGATGTTAATATGCCTATAGTTTAAAAGATCAAATAATAACACAAAATTGCAGCCCCACCCTTACCCTGGCCCAACCCTCAGTTGTGGGACAGCCAGTTACAGTATTTTCATCTTTTACTTCTGCGTTTTGTCTCCATGATTCTAAATGCTATGCTCACACTGTTATTTTCTTGATTTATTAAGTTAGATATTGTCTATTTCCTATTCAAGTAGGTGAGGATTTAGCTCTCTTATACTCCAATACCACACCCTTTCTTTCCCACAGCCCTTCCAATACGGTTACATTACTTTTTTGTTATTATTAGTCAGTGTTTGCCTTGTTATGCCTATATAAATATTGCTGTTTTCTTTCTTCTATAGCTTTTTGTTTTTCCTGGTGTTAATCATTGCCTCATTTTTTTATTTGTATAGTTTTCAATTTGGCTTTGATAATATTTCCCCACATCCTTTGAAAAGGTTTCAGATGCCTATCAATAATATCTTCCAAATGTTCACAGGCATTAGATAATATATCTGTTCCATTCTTTTCTTGGAGACCTCTCTTTTTGCTCTGATCTGGAGCCATCCTTTCCATCATTTTTTCCCTCTCTGTCATTCTGAGACTTCCTCTCACTATTTTCCTGTGCTGAATCTCCTGTTACTTGGATCCTATGTTTTTGTCTAACTTGATTTATGTCCTCATTTTGCTGGAGCACATCCTCTGAAGCTTTCATAGAAGGGGCAAGTGGGGGTAAGTGTCCTGGGGACTCTGAAATCCTTCTATATAGAAGGCCCTACTCTGCTCAGTCCTCCCACTAACTCCCTCCATAATCCAAAGAGACAAAGTCATTTAGAACCAAATTTCAGGCTGGAGTCAGGTGAGTTCCAGGTGTCACAAGAGGAGGACAAGCTGTGGGGTCTCAGCCTCCAGAGGAGTCTGTCTCCTGCATCTGCCCAGGGTTCACCCCAGCTGGTCTGGCCTTGCAGATATATCCCTGTCTTCCCAACCAGCCTGCTCAAGTGCTAACCTGATCACATGATTTATATCCTCTGTAAGATCATATGGAATGAGCTCTTGCTTTGGATACCAGCCTGGGGGCCAGCCTTGGGTGAGCCTTACATACTCAGTGGCCACAGGTGTTTCCCCATACCCTGATGTTCTTTTTCTGCAGAAAAGAACACTCCCTTCTGCCCCTACACAGCCTACATCCCTTCCTAGGCCTGTATTTACTGTGTGTCATAAGGCAGTTCAGGTGGAAAGGCCCTGAGCTCAGAGTCAGAGGCCTGTAAACCCAACAATCATGAATAAGTCACTCAGCTCCATTTTACAGATGCGGAAATAAAAGTTCAAAGAGTCATACTTTCCCGTGGTCAAATGAGAACATATACAAAGGGGTTTATATGGTGTTTAAACATGACACAGAGTTTGGGTTATTATTACTCTTGAAAGAAATCAAGTCATTCCTGGGGGTCCAGTCTATCAGTTAATTTGCCAAGTCACCAAGATTTTCAAGGTCAGTTTTACCTGTGGGCAGATGCTATGCAGAATTGAGTGACTTTCTTAAAGCCAGAGGGACCCAGAGTTTCTAGGAGCTCATTTTGAAGCACAAGGATAAAAGTGTTTAGAGCAGTAGCACAACCTCGGCTGAGCATTAGGCTTACCTGGGGAGCATTAAAAACGCTGCTTCCGGGAGCATGGGTGGCTCAGTCGTTGGGCATCTGCCTTCAGCTCAGGTCGTGATCCCAGGGTCCTGGGATTGAGCCCCACATTGGGCTCCCTGCTCCGCAGGAGGCCTGCTTCTCCCTCTCCCACCCCCCCCCCCGCTTGTGTTCCCTCTCTCACGGTGTCTCTCTCTGTCAAATAAATGAAATCTTTAAAAAAAAATGCTGCTTCCCAGGCTGTGCCCCCAGCCCATAAAGTCAGAGTCTCTGGAACAGTCCTGACATCAGTATTATTTAAAGCTTCCTAACAGGGGTGCCTGGGTGGCTCAGTCGTTAGGCGTCTGCCTTCAGCTCAGGTCATGATCCCAGGGTCCTGGGATCGAGCCCCACATCAGGCTCTCTGCTCAGCGGAAGCCTGCTTCTCCCTCTCACACTCCCCCTGCTTGTGTTCCCTCCCTCGCCGTGTCTCTCTCTGTCAAATAAATAAATAAAATCTTTAAAAAAAATTAAAAAGAAAAGGCTTCCTGAGAGTTCCAGGGCACCTGGATGGCTCAGTTGGTTAAGCGTCTGACTCTTGATCTCAGCTCAGGTCTTGATCTCAGGGTCGTGAGTTCAAGCCCCACATTGGGCTCCATGCTGGGTGTGGAGCCTACTTAAAAAAAAGAAAAGAAAAGAAAGAAAAAGAAAAGCTTCCAGAGAGTTCCAAATGCAGTCAGAGTTAAGAAACCCTTGCATCAAAGGTTCCCTTAAGGGAGTGATTCTCAACTCTGGCTGGACATTCAAATCCCCCTCATAAGGGGACGTTAGAAACACTGATGCCAGAACTTCACCCCAGAGAGTGATTGACTTGCTTTGGGGCAAAAGCAGCCCAGGTGATTCAAATGTGCAGGCAGAGGAACTTTGCTCTAAGGTGGTTATCACCCTTCCCTTCTCTGAGACCCCCAGGAATTAGAGAGCAGAAGTTGAGTGTGGGTGTCTTGTGAGCCACGGAGCTTTAGGATGTAAAATTTGCTCTGCCTGGAGGAGCTGCGGGGAGCTGATACTGCCTCTCTACTGCTTGTTCTGCCTCCACAGCTGCCACTGATGTTTCTTTCCAAACCATTTCCTCCACTGTAGTCCCTGCCAGTGCACCAGACCTTACAAACCTAGGAGTGATAGAGTGCAGCCTTCCAGCTCAGCTAGAAAATGCTTGGTCGGCAAAATGGGAGGGGCCAGGGCTGGAGGGTACGCTTCCCAAAGGTGTGCCTGCAAAAGAATCTTGGGTTGGTTCCTTGGTTCCTTCGCCCACTGTAGTGGAGAGGTCAGCCTGGGATCTGAGGACATTCAGAGATCACACGCAGAACATCTCACCCCTATGCACGTAGTATGATGGGGGGGGCGCCGGTGGTTATTGAGAGTGGAAGACACCGTTTCTCCATGGAGAGAGATTAAGGAATCTGCTTTGTCTTCCTGGGGAGAAATTTCTCATTGTCTGAGCCATGGCTTGCTTATTGCCGCCAGGTATATGGAGCACTCACAAAGAGGATGTAAATCCATTCATCTCCTGGTCCACAGAGGACTGAAGCCTGCTGCAAATCAGGAGGATTTGGGTTCCACTTCCTGGTCATCAAGACAACAATATCCTGGGGTGGTTCTTATGAATTGTTGGATTCACCCTCCCCGAATTAATGGCTAAGTGCCAGGCACTGTTGAGCTGCCAGAATTCCTGGACCAAAAGTACAGTCCTTGTCTTTAGGACCTTACCCTGGTGCCATGCGGGCCCAGGTCAGCACGGAGGCAGGTGGGTTCTCTGTTAGCTTTTTCACTCATTCACTGTTGACCTCAGACTTTGGACAGCGGTTTTTCTCCCCTGTCAAATGGGGTAATAACTGTTCTACTTAACAGGATTTTATGAGGCTCAAACATTATAGTGGGAGCGAATTGGCTTTGAAAAGCCTTTCCAAGGCATATAAACACAAGGGATTATAGGGCGAGGTCCCTCTGGCTCAGTGGTGCTATGAAGCTGTGTGCACAGCCCACAATCCCCCATGGAATTGGAGACTGTAGAATTCATTGCTTTTGGAGGTTCACTTTGTTGTGTGTGCACAGAGAAGAGGAACAGAGGTGCGGGGGCTGGCCTTTTGCCTTTCATGGCAGTCTGGGAATTTGAAATACTCAAATCCATCATTCTTAAAAAGCTTTTTATAGTCCTTCAGAAGCTTATGTCTCTGCAGATCCACACATCACAGGTACACAGCTAGACAGGGCTCATTAAATCATGAGCTAATGCAGGGACTAATTAAATGTTCCTGACACTTGTTACCATCTGCCAAGCTGGAGTGAAGTCTGAAAGTTCTGTGTGTTTTATTAAAGCCTCAAGTCACCATCACCCTGTGGGGCTGAGCTCTCGTGGTTTGAGCCCCAGAACCAGGGAAACAATATCAGAAGATGGATTCGATCCTTAACTGATTTCCATTTTAAGATACAAGCTGTGGGGATTATTACAAAATTACTTCAGTTAATTAAAAAAGAGAAAAGCTTTGAAGTAATTTACTAGTGTTTATGTATTTTGTCCCAGAGTGGTCTCTGTGGATATACTAAATTCCGGGACTGTGTGGCTTTCTCTTATCACTGACTGCAACAGAAGAATCTGTGAGATTAATTATTGACATTGACTTTCTTGATCCTACAGTAACTTGGAAGAATCCTGGTTAGTCAGGCTTAATAAATTGATGGACTGGTTTCTACAAAGTAGCCCCTCTACTCCTCTTCCCGTAAACACGCGAAATGTTCATTTCCATGGATGAAGGGAGGAGGATGGGCTGTCATCACGTCCGCCCAACCTGCCGTGCTCCCTCTCTCCCCAAGCCTTTTTTGTTCATTGGCTTTCTGGTTTAGATTCAGTTCTAGGAGAAAGGAATAAGAAACCTTTTACTCAAAAAGAGTGGGGTGTCTACTTTTTCCTTAATGATTTGTAAGGGTTCTTGATATATTCCAGACACGACTCCTTTGTCAAATATATGTGTTGCACATCTCTCCCTCCACTCTGTGGGTTGTTAGTCCTTAATAAGCAATCAGTGCCTGCCAACCTCAGGAAAAAGAGAGAGAACCACGCATTACAGGGTACTGATAAAGGCTACTTATAAAGTAGTCTTACCAACACGTCAAACCTGAGTCTGACCAAGCTGCCCGATCTAACCTACTAATCCACAGGAAACATGGGGGAATGGGGGAAGCTGGCAAACCACACCATGGGCAGAGTGTAAGATTCAGCTCCAGGGAATCTCTACAGGACAGGTGATCCTCCTTTTCAACAAATAAACAAAATGGGTGGATTACAAGAAACTGAAGAACCATACCAACCAATTACAATGTTTGGAATTTATTTGGATCTGATTACAATAAAGCCGTAAAAAAAAAAATCAAGACACTTGGAGACATTTGAACACTGGATATTTGATATTGTGAAGAAATGAAGGTTGTTTCTTAGAAGTGTTATAATGAGGCCGTGGTTTTTGTCTTTGTTTTTAGGAGTCCTTGCCTTTCAGAGATGCCTCCTGAGGTACCTATGGGTGAGGTTGAGGATTTGCTTAAATACAATCTGTTGGGGGAGGTACTGGGTGGGGGATGGGATGAAAGTGAATTCACCAAGAGTTGATCGCTGTTGAAGCTGGGTAATGGGTCCATGGATATTCATTGTAGTGTCTCTGTGTGTGAATATTTGAAATTTTCTATAATAAAAAAGGATTTTTAAGCAAGTGGTTTGCTTTGAGCCAGGGTGTCAAGTGATACATCACTAAAGTCTCGAAAGCAGCGAGTCCCTCTTCACCCTGTGCTGTGATTCTCTGGCTTCACCTGCTGCTGCTCCTTAAGAGCCAGCCCCGTGTGCTGCCGCACTTTTGGCAGCTCCCTTCATTGCATGAGGATGGTGTGAAGGCTTCCAGTTGCCTAGCAATAGCTGGCAGCAAATCGATCCCCCACTCTGCAGCACAGCAGTCGAATATTGATTATCTGGGTGATCTGGAGATTTGACTCTCTGGATGAACAAATTTTTTTCCTGGGTAATTGATCAGGGCCATGACAGGGGCTGGGCAAGAGACACTGAAGAGAGGGGCTGCAATCAGGTGGAGAGATTGGCAAGGAAAAAGGGAGTTTTTAGGGCAGAGGGTGGAGAGCAGCTGACTGATGTCCCCAAAGTCAGTGACACCCTTGAGCTCTGCTCTCCAAGACCTTCCAGAAGGGACTGCCCCCGATTCAGCACCTCCACTGCTGGACAGAGCCTCAGGGAGGCCAGGTTTCTGAAGGTCAGCCTCAACACCGCACATTCCCTGAATGTTGAGATGAACCCTGTTACAGCCGGCTAGCTCAGCTGGTTAGCACACGATGTTCTGGAGGCCAAGGCCCCAGCCTGGAGCCTGGCATTGGCCAATTGGTTTGAGCAGTTGAGCTAGCTTTGCTCTGCTTATAGCCATATTGATAAGCAATAGGGGGTGGCTGTTTGCTGGGAAAGCCTGGTAAGATAATGGGCCTGACACCATGTAATGGGACCCTCATTCCTGGCAAAGCTACTGCAAGTTTATGCTCTTCTTTGGGGATGATCAGCAATGCCAATTGCTGCCAATTTCATATTCAAAAGAACAGCTGGGGAGAATGTGGAAGGAAAGGAAGCCTGCCCCCTTGAATTAGCTGACTATTCTTGTCTAACAACCAATTGCAAAACTCAATGGCATACAACAATAAGCATTTATTCCCCCCCATTTGTCTGTAGGTCAGTGGGGATTTGGCTGATCTCGTTCAGGCTCAGCTGGTCTCAGCTCCAGGATTTGACTGGGGTTAAGACCTGCACTGTGCGCTCCTGTCCTCATTGGACCTGGAGTCGCTCAGGGCACATCCTAGTCATAGGAGAAGGCAGGTGAGCCAGAGGGCAAACCCTTACTTACAAGTTTACTTCTACCCTTTGCTCATATTACGTCTGCTAACATTTCATTGGTCAGAGCAAGTCCCAAGGTCAAGCTCAATATCAGTGAGAAAGGGAAGTATGCTCTGCCCACAGTGTACAGTGAATACTGGCTGAACCGTAATTTAATTTACCTGAAAAGTGGTCTGTCTTATAGCTAGAACAGTCCTGAGAGAGACAGTGATGGGAAAGGGAAATCAACAGTGTATATGCCAGTTAGCAATGGCATAGGCAGGGTCTGTCTCTGGCCTTCCTGCCCTCCCTGGGTCCCTGAAGGAGGTAGAAGCAGGTAACTAATATAGAAACCCAGCAGCTGCTAGCTGCCCTCATGGGGGCCCAGGGAAACTTGGAGGCTAGGAAAATGTGTCTGCAGCTTTTTTGAGCTAAGCAGTCTTGCAGCATTAAAAGTTCTGTGTGTGTGTGTGTGTGTGTGTGTGTGTGTGTATCTCTATTTATAGACTCCTAAGGGGGGCAGGGATAAGGAAGGCCTCCATTAACACCAGACAAAGAAAGCAAAGGGATTGTCAAGTCTGCCAAAGATGTATCAAAGACGCAGTGGTGTTTGCACAGAAATCTCTGGCGTGTAATAAAGGCTGGGAAGAGCAAGGAGACTGAAATTAAAACATAGGCTGGGTAGTTACTAAACACAGTGTTTCCTGGGAGGTGTTAGCAGCTGTTTAAATTCCAGAGCATGGAATAGCATGTCATTCTGTCTTATTCACCTAGCAACTACATAGCACTCTGGCTGGGCACTGACAAGGAGTAACTGGACAGGCAAACCCATCGGCATCTGACAGATTCCTAGGTTGGTGCAAATAGCAGGTGGGCCCAGAGACCCCCTGGCTAGTTCCCATGGCTGAACCGCAGAGAGTGGGAGAGGTTCTCTTTCCTCTTCCTGGGGAAAAGTGAGGAAAAATGGCATCAGTCCCGGCACACAGAGGAGTCATGGGACCCTTCCCTGCCTCCTTCCGGCCACAATGCTTTTTCTTCAGATGTAGGATCAGAGACAAATATGGCATCACCTCTGAAAATGTAGAGAAGGCTCCCTGCAGAATGTAACAACGAGCTAAGTCTTGAAATATATTTAGGCCAAGAAGAGTGTAGAAGGGCATTCCAGGCTAAAGACAAAATAAGAGGGGGCAAGGAGTCAAAGTCAGTGAGGTACAGTAGATAACACTTTAGTGTCAGCATCAGTCACCTATGGCCACAATAATGCTTTGTAACAAATGTCCTAAAACGTAGTGGTTGAGAACAAGAATCATTTATTCGTGCTCAGGTCTGTAGGAGGGCTGGAGTGAAGGTACTGTGTTCCATGTGCATTCACCTGGGGCCCCAGGCACGGCAGCTACCCACAGGAAGCCCTTCTCCTGGAGAGGGCAGAAGGTCAAAAGGCAAGCTCAAGGGCATTGCTCTTGACACGGTTGCCTGCGTCATGCCTGCTCGCTTCCCATTGGCCAAAGCAAGTCACGTGGTCATACCACTTCCCATTGGCCAAAGCAAGTCACATGGCCAAGCCTAAAGTTGAGGGGCCGGGAAGTACATTTTACCTTTGGCGGGAAGAACTGCAAATGCACATCATAAAAGGGGTGGATTCAGAGGCAGATGATGAACTGGGGCCAATGCGTGCATCTAGCACAGTATCGGAGGGACATCTGCAAGCAATTCAACAGTTTGCAGGAGCGCTGCATGGGCCATGCGGTGGGAAGGAGAAGGCATTGCAGAGGCAGGGAAAATGTGACAGCTGGAACCTCAGGTGTCGAGCAAGGAGCCTGGTCTTCCCCTGTGGGCACTAGGGGGCCTGCACTGGCCCACGCAGGCTGCTATACCAACATACCACCGTCTGCAGGCTTCAACGATAGACATTTCTTTCTCACAGTTCTGGAAGCTGGGAAGTCTAAGATAAACAGGTTCAGTTCCTGGTAAGAGCCGTTTTTCTGGCTAGAAGACAGCTCCCTTCTTGCTCTGTCCTCACATGAGGGAGAGAGAAAAAGAGTGAGCTCTCTGGTGTCACTTCTTTTAGGGGCCCTAATCCCATGAGGAGAGCCCCACCCTGGTGACCTCCATCTAAGCCCAATCCCCTCCCAGAATCTTCATCCACAAATACCAGCACATTGGGGATTTGGCGGGGAGGGGACACAATCCAAACCACCGCAGAACCTGTCAAGTGTTTCGAGCTTCATTGTGACATGACCAGGTCTGTGTTTTTAAAAGTTGCCCCAGTGACCCAGCAGGAGAGATCTGAAGTGGGAAGACTAGCTGTGATACACTGTGTGTGTGTGTGTGTGCACCTATGTGTGTGTGTGTACGCATGCACGCATGCATTCCTCCCTCTATTTGAACAGGTTTGAACCAGCCTGTGGTCATAAGAATAAACAGGAAGGCAGCAGGCCCAGTTTTGAGAAATAAGTTAGCAGTGAAAGCAGGATATGGTGACTGGTGGGCCGCGGGAAATCAGGTGATGTGAGCGGTCAGGGCAGACCTCCCGGGTTTCAACCGGGGACTGTGGGCACCAAATCCCTCCTGAGACTTCAGGAGCCGCTGTTGTGAGGAGGAGGAGCAAGAATGCCCGGGCATCACAAACATCCTTCTGGGGAGCCAAACTGTTGGAAGGGGAGGGCACCAGGCAGGGCCCTCGGTGTCCCAAATGTGCCCAGTCCCCCATGGGCACTCAGGAAATGCATAGTTGATGGGCATTGGCCTGGGCATTTGAATCTGGATTCCAGGGAGAACCCTGGCCCAGAGACACAGTTGGGGGGGGGAGGTCATCCAGATCCAGGTGGTCACGTGACACCTGGGGACCAACTTCTCTGTAATATTCCTTCATGGTCTGGTTGATCATTATGGCCATTATGCTGGTTGCTGTTTTCTTTTTCTTTTTTTTTTTTTTTAAGTAAGCTCCACGCTGGGCTTGAACTCACGACCCTGAGAGCAAGACATGAGCTGAGATCAAGAGTCCGCAGGTAACCCATGCTGTTTTTTGTTTTTTTCCTAAGTGTTCTTCTCAGTGTTGAAGACTTCCCATCCCCCAGCATGGCCCTCCCGTCCTGCTGCAGGCTATTCCTGCCCAGCCCTCCCGCCCGGTACCCCCCCCCCCCCCCGCTGTGACTCCATCCCTCCTTCAGGCCGTGCCTCCTCCTGCCCCCTCCCGGACTTTACTCACAGCTCTGTATGGCCTTTCTCTCGCTTTCCATGTGCTGGAGTGCTCCTCCTCATTCCAGGCCAACCTTCAATACCACCTGCTCCAGGAAGCCCTCCATGCCTCACGGCTCACCACTCAGAAAGACGCCCTCCTTCCTCACTTGCACCTGCCGTGATGTAAGACCCAAAAGTAAGGTGTGTTTGAGATGCTGCCTTGATATCTTTGAGCCTCACAAGAACACAAAGGCCTGAGTTTGGCTACTCGCACCAGATACCCACTCCCACCTCCCCCATTAGCTCCCCTACCAGCCCCACCAGCTGCACCTCACCTGGTCCTCAGCCTCATGGGTTCCATCTCCCTGTCGCCTGCAGAATTATGCAAATTATTACACCCTCCACGGGAACCAGGGAGCACCTCATTCTCCTGTTATAAAGCCAGCCACCCACGGCCCCTGGTTCTTCACTGCTCGTGAATGCGGCCCCCGTGAGGCCCTCCATAGCAGGCAGTGCCCTCCCCCAGCCCAGGCTGTGAGTATCTGTTGCTAATAAACTGCTGGCCATCGCATCTGTCCAGTGTCAGTTGTCCTGTGCTCGGCCATCCCACACTGTTTAGTGTGGGGCTTCTCCCTCACGATGGGGTACATAGGAAGTGGTCGGAATACCTCCCTTCCTGCTCTGGTCAGGTTGATTAGGTGCATTTGGCCCTTACCACTCTTTCCCTCAAGGTCAGGGACAGCCTGGCTCTGTCTTGGTGTCCCCAGCACCTTGCTTGGCCCATGGAATTGACTCCAGAAATGTGTGTGGACCAGATGGTTCCTTCACTCCCCTGCTCCACCCCCAGCTCTCCCAAAGACCCTCCTCCAAGTCCTCGTCCCTCCAAGCCTCAGGGGGCCAAGTAAACCCTTATAATCTAGGGCTCTGTCTTGCTTTCTCTGTCTTCTTTGTCCACACCTAGGCTGAGCTTGGGAATTCTGGACAAACATTGATAGACCCCCGGGAGCCCTTGCAAAGACTTCCTCCAGAATCAATACCCCAAGGCCATTTCAATATTGTCTGAAACCAAGCCAGTCCCCTGCTCATCTCCCTCGCTCGCCTCCAGATGATGTTTAATTTTTCTCTAAATGAACTTGCCCAGTGTCACAGCACATTACTGCACTTTGGAACATTCCTATCCCGATCCATGAGCTGCTGACATGCCGAGCGATGGCACCGCTTCCTCTAAGGACATTTTCCCGTAATGTAGCTGATTAAAATACAGCTGACTGCGGGAGAGGCAGCGGCGCTCCAGGCAGCCGGGTGAGCTGGCCAAACGCAGAGATAATGAATAACGGTTTGTGGCCAAACTGGTAATGCACCCGCTATTATATCGACCAGGGTTGCGGCTTCAGTTCCTTGCGCTGAATTGCTAGGCTGGAGCTGAGTTCTGCGGGAGGCCTGGTTGCTGCCCTTCCTCTTTTGAAAACGTCCATTTGTCTGAAGTTGGGTTCTTGCTCCTTCCTCCTGTCACTCCATTCAAATGAGCTGGCTATTTTTGCCGGTGGCCACCGTGGGAGTGTGAGTTTGGAACGCAGCAGAGCTGTGCATTCCATCTGCTGGCGCGTGTGCTCACCTCCCACGGGGTGCATGCCACGTGCGCTGGGCGCCCCACATATGAGGCGGCAGCTTATGGTCCAGGGGAGGAGACAGACACCCAGCCATGGGGTCGGTGCCGCCTCTTGAGGGCTTTGGCTCTGCGGCTGGTCTAGGGGTCAGCTCGAAACCGGCCTCCTCCTCTTTGTGGCCATGAGACCTGGAACCTGAGACCCCTTGACTATAAAGTGGCGCTCTTCCTGTACTCACGTTAGGTGTCGCGGCATTAAATGGGCCACATAAGGGGACTGTTTAGCACTGTGCTTGGTACCAAGTGAGCTCCTGCTATGTGGGCCGTGTCGCCGGGAGGCCGGTACAAGGGCCCCAGGGTGCAAAGGGGCCAATGACTACTGCCGCCAAGGTCAGGGCGGCTTCATGGAGGAGGCAACCGGGAGCTAAATTTTGTAGGGGAGAGTAAGGCTATGGGGTCAAGTCCTCGCACATTGCCAGGGGCTACCCTGACCTGTCTCCTCCATCAGCTCATGCTCAGAGCAGCCCTGAAATGTGGAGGTGCCCATACCCCCAGAGACAACTTCCAGCACCCAGTGGGAGTCGCAGCCTCCTGCTCTCTGGTCGGCGAGTCTGGGGCACAGCCCACGCGGCTCCTGGAGCCCCAGCAGGCTTGAGTCAGAGTCCCTGACACAACCTTTGCTGGTTTGTCTTGTGCTCCTGCCTCTTGGGGTCTCCCCAGATAAGCAACACACATCTATGTCCTGGGCTCAGGTTCCGCTTCGAGGGAACCCAACTGAGGGAGAGGAACACACTCCTCACCATCCTACCCCCACGAGTCTGCCCTTCCCCCAGCCAAGTCTCGAGAAGAGAAAGGTGGACACAAGGCCCTCTCTGTGGCACGCACAGTGGGCAGGAGCTGTGCCTAAGAGGGGCAAGTCCAGTCCGCCCTTCTACTCCCACCCCAGAGAGAAGCCTGGGGGCTCAGAGCTCCCTGGAGGAGTAACTGGAGTGTCTCCCCCAAGATTGCAAGCCACCCTCTGTCTCACCACAGGCTTTAGCAGCGGGGGATGAGAAGGCTGGCCGCTGGTCCTCCGTCCTCAGGGCCCTTCCTCAGTTCCAAACCCACCAGAGAGCACCTGCTAGGGCTGGCTCACCCAATGCTGATTCTAGTTGGAATCCAAGTGTATCCATTACCTACTGCTGCAGGAAGACTGAGGGAAACCTAGCCCTCAGTGGCAGTCCACATGGAGCACTGACTTTTACTCCCAAGGAGTCGGCATTTGGCAGGATGTTTCTGCTGCTGGGGGCCGGGCTTGGCTGACCGCAGCTGGCCCTGCGTGCACCTGCTGTCAGTTGGCAGGAGGCTGGGGGTTGACTGGGCTAAGACCGCCACAGCCGGTCTCCGCATCACTGCCGGTCTCCGCATCACTGCCGTGCTCACCCAGGCTGGCCCGGCTTTGTGCTCCTGGTGCTCGCGGGGTCCCAGGAGAGAGTGGAGGCCGAGGCTTGGAGCGGACATTACCTTGGCCCCATCCTTGGGGCCGAAGCAAGTCAGGCAGCCAGCCCAGATTCAAGGGGTGGGGAACAGAATAGACTCCTGCGTTGTCACAAAGGGTGTGGGTAGAGGGGAGGGTGGAGGAAATCAGTCTACCACCAAAGGGTGAGGCAGCCTCTCGTGGGGAAAAAGCCAGGTCCAGTCCCTGCCCTGCTCCTCCTAGCTGTGTGTCCCTGGGCTGGGTGCCGAACTTCATCTGTAAAAGGAGATGAAGGCCACTTTGAGGCTTCTTGTGTATTAGGGACAATTCATTCTTCAAACCAGTGTTTACTGAGTGCATGCTATGTGCTAAGCACTCTCCAGGTACAGGGATGGAGCTGTGAATGGAACAAAGATGCATGTAGTTTGCACTGCAGCAGCAGAGGACAGACCACAAACAAGCAGCTTGGCAAGTAAACCACACAGAACATTACGAGGTGCTAAGTGCTTTGGCAAAGTAGGGCAGAGAGCGGGGGGCGGGGCGGGAGCTGGCAGGGCTGGGGGAGCGTGGGAAGGACGCAGCACGAAACAGGGTGTCAGAGCAGGCTTCACTGAGATGGTGACACTTGATCCCAGGCACAAAGGCAATGAGGATGTTATCCATGTGGTTATCTGGGGCAAGAGCATTCTAGGCAGAAGAATGAGCCGGTGCAAAGACCCTGAGGCAGGAGTGTGGCTAGTGGGTTTGAAGAACAGCAAGACCAGTGTGGCTGGAGCAGAGTGAGTGAAGAGATGAGAGCAGAGAGGTGACAGGGCGAGATTGTGAAGAGCTTGGAAGCCTCCATAAGGACATTTACTGGGTAAAATGGGAGCCCATACAGAGTTTGGCTGCCATGTGTGAGAAAGCTTGTGGCCAGGTGGGGGCAGTGATGGGAGCTGGGCGTGGGGGTGGGCAGAGCTGGCCCTCTCGGGGATTTTGAAGGGGAAGCCACAGATTTCCTGTGGATTGGTTGAGGCACGTTGGTTGGGGGGAGTCCAGGAAGGGAGCACTTCCCAGAGCACCTAGAACCTGCGAGTCCAGACAGAAGAGGTGCACAACAGGTGTACCACAGCAGGGGAGGGGCCTGGGTTTGAGTCCCACTGCCACCGCCTACTAGCTGTGTGGCCTCCGTCAAGCCACTGCCTTCTCTGTGCCTCTTTGTGAAGTGAGCTATTAATGATGCCCTCATCCTCACGGGGCCCCATGAGGACACAGGGGCTAATGTCTGCAGCACGGAGTGGAGGACCCACTGAGCACCTGGCAAATGGGATCCGGAATTCCAGACAGGGATGCATCTGTGACATGGCACGGGGGCCCTGGGGTGCCGACTGGCCTTTCTCCCGGCCTGGCAGGGGCCCAGGGAGTGGGAGGCCCCCTGAGCTGCGCGTGGGCTCCCTGCCAGTCTCTCCCAGGTTCCCGGAGGGGCAGGGTCCTAGTTTGGGTCAAAGGACCACTGAGGAGCGTGGAGATTTTCTACCAAGTATTTACCACCACCAGGCCCAGAGTAAGCTGCTCTGCGTGCCGAGCAAATCATGCAGAACCTGGGTTCCCAGCCCCGGCATCACCCCTCTCCGAAGACCCCCTCTGACCCTCTACACCCCCCTGGTCCCCCTCCCAGGCCAGACAGCCTCCCCCAGGGGTCGAAGCTCAATCCTGCTCCTGAAAGGTGACTCATTAAATGGACAATCAAATGCAAAAGGGCGTGCACGCTTTTTCATAAGGCTTTTTATATAAGTAAATGGCTAAATCAGGAAAACATTTCTGGGCAGACCATCTGTCTCAATTGGAGCTTTGAGAAATATGGTCACCTAGCAATGTGCCCGTGTCAGACGCTAAAAACGAAACACCGGGCAGGCAAGGGAACATCACTCCTGCTCTGAAAGTGGGTTGCTTGTCCTGGCTTCATGGAGCACTGAAGACTTCCCTCAGGCTACAGCCACGGGGGCTGGGGCTGCCCGGGTGGGGGCCAGCTGCGGGGGGAACACCAGCGCACCTGCACTGGGCCCCGGCTCTCCCCAGCGGGCCGCACGGAGATGCACAGACATGGGCTTAACAGTGCCCTGCCCTTTTCTATTTTCCACATCTCTGTGGCTCTCACGGGGGCCAAACAGGGCTGCCTTTGGGGCACTGCACCTCCCACCCCACCTGGCCCTTGTGAGGCAGAAATCTGCGCAGCTGTTAAGATGGCCCCTAGAGAGGATGCAGGCAACTGGGGGTGGAGGAGGGAGACGGGGTGGGAGGGGTGGGGTGGTGAGTGCCCATTGTGGAGGTACGGAAGTGCCCACAGGTGGCCCCCTCCTGAGAATGCCAGAGAAAGTGTTCAAGGACCTGGCTTGGGTTGGACCAAATACTCATCATTGTTTCACTTCTGTGACCTTTTTCTTCTGCTTGTTCTATTCTTTGAATATCGATGAGGGTCCCAGCAGGAAAATGGAAAACACGCCGGTGTGAAAATTGGAGGGAATGCGGGTCACGATGTGCATTCTTTCCACACCTGCACGGTCACAGAGAAACAGGTCTTGGGCGCACGTGTGTCCTCACAGGGACATCTCTCTGTGTTCGGGAGTCTTTTCCCGTTCTGCGTGTGTGTGTGTGTGTGTGTGTGTCCGCCCTACCGCACCGGGCCAACCCCCCTGCTGTATCGGCTCCTGGAGGGGAGGGGAAGGGTCCCTCACAAGAGAGGGGAGAGAGGGGTGTATGCAGATCGGCTCCTTGTGCTGGTGGCAGGCCAGACCTGTGGCCACGGGGACCAACGCCCACTCCCGAGGCCGGTCTTGCTCTGTGGGTTCTCTGCGAAGAGTTTCGCCTTGCTCCACCCTGTGCCTGCGAGAGTTGCGTCTTTCTTGGCGAGCCCAACACCCACAAACGGCACTGACACCCTGGGACTGCTGCTCCCCGTGGCCGGTCCTCCAGCTGTGGGGTCTCCCCCAGGGGTGGGACAGGTGTCACTGGTGTGTTAATAGTTGCAGGATGGTGGAAGAGCTGAGGATCCAAAGGGGGCAGAAAGGCAACCTAGAGGGAGCTGCTACCACACTTGGGGCTGGAGGGACAGAGGACAGATGTGGCCCTACCAGGACCTCAGGACCAGGTCACTGGTGGGGCCACGTGGATAAGCAGAGCCACTGCAGGGGGGTGGCTGGAGGCAGAGGGAGAGGGGGAGGCTCGTCCCTACTCCCACCCTCCCATTGGCCACCAGCGCCTCCCGTGGCCTGAAACCAGTCAGAAGCCCACTGATATGGGAGCCCTGGAAAAGCCAGCAGGGCTCAGACCCCCAGAGCTCAGCCCCCAGACGGTGAGGAATGGATCTGAGGGTGCACAGGGCCAAGACTGACCTGGTCAGACGCATATACTCATGACAAAATTCAAAAAGTACTAGGATGGTTTCCTAAGGCTGCTGGAAAAAAGTGACATGAGCCTGGCGCTGTAAAGCAATGCGCATTTCAGCTCTTCATCTGGAAGTCAGGAATCCAGAACCAATTCCACTGAGCTGCAATCAAGGAGTCAGCAGGGCTGTATTCCCTCAGGAGACTCAGAGAGAGTCGGCCTCCTTGCTTTTTTGGCCTAGAACTGCATCCCTTGTGACCTTCTCCTGTCTTCAAAGGAGCACAGTGGCTTCTTCACACCTCTGTCTGCCGAGGTTCTGCACACCTTGTCTTTCCCCTACGGTCAAATCTCCCCCAGCCTCCCTCCCAGGAGGATACTTGTGATTACACTGAAGGCGCATCCAGAAAATCCGGGATAATCTCCCCATATCAAGATCATTAACTGTGGGGCGCCTGGGCGGCTCAGTCAGTTAAGTGTCTGCCTTCAGCTCAGGTCAGGATCCTGGGGTCCTGGAATTGAGTCCTGCTCAGTGGGGAGTCTGCTTCTCCCTCTCCCCCTCCCCCTGCTCAAGCTCTCTCTCTCTCAAATAAATAAAATGTTAAAAAAAAAAAAAAAGATCATTAACGTCAACGTATTGGCCAAATCCCTTTTGCCATAGAAGGTTATGTTCACCAGATCCAGGGATTAGGAGCTGGATAATTTTGGGAGCCATGATTCAGTGACTTTCCTAGGTACAAAAGTGTATAGCCTCCGTAATAGTTAACTACTGCTGTGTCACAAATTATCCGCAAATGCGGCAGCTCAGAACAATGAACGTTGATCATCTCACACAATTTTGGTGGGTCCGATATTTGGGAGGAGCTTAGCTGGGTGGTTCTGGCTCAGCGTCTCTCGGGAAGTTGCAGTCAGGCTGTCAGCCGGGGCAGCGGTCAAAGCCACTCCGAGGTGGCTCGGTCACGAGGCTGTTGGCAGGAGGCCCCGGTCCTCACACTGGGGGCTTCTCTGGAAAGCTGCTTGAGTGTCCCCCAGCATGGCAGCAGGCTGGCCTCCCCCACACACAATGTTCTGGGACTGGGAGTGCAGCCTGGAAGCCACAGTGCCTCTTTGGAGTTTGGCCTCTATTCATGTGCCACCCTGCTGTGACAAAGCACCATGGACGAGGGGCCTTCAACAACAGAAATAATCCTTTCTCACGGTTCCAGAGGCTAGAAACCTGAGATCAAGGGGTCAGCAGGGCCGGTTCCCTCTGAGACCTCTGACCTTGGCTTGCAGAACTTCGCCCTGTGTCTTCACACGGTCTTCCTTCTGTGCGCTTCTGGGTCCAGATTTCTTCTTATAGGGACACAAGTTCTACAGGATGAGGGCCACCCATATGGCCTCATATTACCTTACTGACCATTTTAAAGGCTTCTCTCCAAATACAGTCACATTCTGCAGTGGGGATTAAGACATCAACATGTGAAGTGAGGAGGGGACCCCATTCGGCCCCCAACATCACCTCGGAAGCTCTGTTCCCAGAACGGGAAAGTCTTCTCTCGGACACACAGACCAATCCTGCTGCAGGGAGGGGTGGGGGGCCCCAGACCAGGTGTGAAGACCAGAAGGTGGGGCTCACTGGGGACATCTCGAGGCTTCTTCCTTCACCCCCAAGGGGAATTCTTACTAGTTCTTGTGTGTGTTTCTAGGGCTGCTGTATATGTGTGTACAGCCACGTGTGTGCGCGTTCTTTGCACACATGTATAGAAGTATGAAAACCCGTCGTTCTGCACCTCGCTCTCCTCACCAAGCCGGTCCTCGAAGAGCTACCCACTCCCTGTAGAATTTGTCCGTATGAGTTGCTGCCATTTATTTGACTGGTCCTCTGGATGTTTACGTTGTTTCCACTATTTTGCCATTGCACGTAATGCTACGACCGATATCCATATACCGTGTCATCCTTGCACCTGCTGGCGGA
Source organism: Callorhinus ursinus (assembly GCF_003265705.2). Classification (NCBI taxonomy): domain Eukaryota; kingdom Metazoa; phylum Chordata; class Mammalia; order Carnivora; family Otariidae; genus Callorhinus; species Callorhinus ursinus. Next base: position 4,693,555 of record NW_027397130.1, read on the forward strand.
TTTACAGGGTAAGAGCTGGGCCAGAAGCTTCAGCCTGAGATCGATGCTGTCTATTGCAGAGTCGTTCTCCTGGGCCTGCTCCCATTTAGCTTCCTGCAAACCGTGTGCCCGAGGACCCGCTTGCCCACCGCCTTGCCGAAGGACATGGGCTGCCACAGCCGCCAACCCGGTTACTCTGGCCAGTCAGGTGGTAAAAAAATAGCATCTTGGTGTCGTTTTTTTCAATGGAGGCAAAAACCACATAACATAAAGTTAACCATTAAAAAAAAAAAAAAGACTAGGGCGCCTGGGTGGCTCAGATGGTTAAGCGTCTGCCTTCAGCTCAGGTCATGATCCCAGGGTCCTGGGATCGGGTCCCACATCGGGCTCCCTGCTCCTTGGGAGCCAGCTTCTCCCCCTGCCTCTCTCTCTCTGTCTCTCGTGAATAAATAAATAAAATCTTAAAAAAAAAGACTATTTTTCAGAGCAGTTTTAGGTTCAGAGCAAAATGGAGCAGAAGGTACAGAGATTTCCCATTGATTGACCATCCCCCCATGTGTACAGCCCGGCCCCCCCATCAGAGGGCACATTTGTTACACTGGATGAAGCTGCATGAACACACCGTCCCCCAGAGTTCAGAGGGTACATGAGGGTTCCTCTTGGCCTTGGGCACGCTGTGGGTTTGGACAGATATGACATGGTGGCATCACAGTGTCATGCAAGACTTTCACTGCCTGGAACAGCCTCTGTGCTCCCCACCTGTTCATCCCTCCTTCCCTCCCTGCCCTACCCTCCAATGACTGATCTTTTCACTGTCTCCATAGTTTTGCCCAAATTAGCCATTTTAAAGTGAACAACTCTGTGGCATTTCATACATTCGCAGTGTTGTGCAACCACCACCTCCATCTAGTTCCAAAACGTTGTCATCACCCCAAAATAAACCTCCGTACCCATCAGCACTCACTCCCGATCCCCCCTCCCCCCCCCGGCCCCTGGCAACCACCAATCTGCTTCCCGTCGCTATAGATTTGCCTTTTCTGGGCATTTCGTATATAAGGAATCAAATAATATGTGGCCCTTTTAAAATGATTTCCCCCACTTAGCACAAAGTTTTCGAGCTTCATCCCCGTTGCAGCGTGGACAGCACTTCCCTCCTTTCTGTGGCTGAGGGCTTGTCCGTGATATGGACAGGACACATTTTGTTGATCCATCCATCCTATGGTGGACATTCGGGTTCTTTCCATTTTGGTGTAGTTTTAGCTTGCCTTTCCCTGGTCATAGGGGAGGCTGAGTTTCTTCTCCCATGTTAGCTACTCTTCAGGGTGACCTCTGAACCCGGAGAGGATTCGGGGGTGGGGGACAGAATGAACGGGCTGAGCTGGAGCTGTGCTGGCATCTCTCATCCCCACACTGGTGCCCCCTTGGGGGTCAGAGCCTTCTGGGTGTCAGAGGAGAGTGGGCTTCTCTTGGGGACGCCATGCCTGGGTGTCTGGATGTCATGCCTAGGTGGGGGGCCAGGGAGTTCACCACGAAGAGCTACCATTTATTGAGCAGTTACTGTGCGTCTAGCACCCTCCTTGTTGATCATCTTCTTCAACCCTCACAGCAGCTAGAAGTTGATTCGTGACTCCCCTTTGTAGTCCAGAGGACTGACCCGGGAGGGGTTACACAGCGTGTCAGTGGGTGGCCAGCAGGTGCAGGGTCCATCAGCAGGCCTGTTCGACATTGAGTGTGTGCCATGCACCCCAGGAGGTCTCACTCTCAAGAGGGCTGCCTCAGGGAAACTCATTCTTGCCCTGCCTTCCCCAGCACCTCAGCCCCCAGCCCCCTAGAGAAGAACAGGATTTCTCTTTCTCCTACTTCTTGGATTCGTCATCTCCTGCTGCTTAACAAAATACCCCAAAACGTGGCAGCTGAAAACAACAAGCATTTACTATCTTACAGCATCAGAGGGTCAGGATCTGGAGGTGGCTTAGCTGGGCTGGGTTCTGGCTCAGGTTCCCCAGTGAGGCTATGGGCAAGCCGTCAGCCAAGGCTGCAGTCATCTGAAGGTTTGACTGGGGCTGGAAGACCCAATTCCAAGGTGGCCCCTCACACAGCTATTGACCGGAGGCCTCGATTGCTCTCTGGTTGTTGGCAGATGCCCCAGTCCCTTGGCCTGTGGACCTCCGTATGGGGCTGAAAGGGTGTCCTGACAAGGTGGTGCTGACTTCCCCAGAGTGAGTGATCCCAGGGAGAGAACCAGAAAGAAGCCACGGTCTTTTATGACTCATCTTGAAAATGACACATCAACACTTTTACCACATTCTGTCCATTAGAAGTGAGTCTCCAAGTCTAGCCCATACTATACTCAAAGGGAAGAGAATGAAGCTCTGCTTCTGGAAGGGAGGGGTATCAAAGGATTTGTGGGCATAGCTGAAATTCCCACACCTCTCTGTCCCTTCGTTTTGCTCTGGGTCTTGAGTCTTTGACCAGGTACCTAGGTTCATTTATGTGCCCAGGTGGTGGCCATACCTGCGTGAGCATGGTAGGTGCAGGCCACAGACTCCGGGATGGGAGAAGACAGTTATCCCTCAGTTATCGGGAATCGGGGGTGCTTGGCAAACCTTCCTCCATCTTAACACAATTTGTTTCCTGGGAAAGGAAGTGGAAGATCATGAGGGACTGACAAGGGTCACTTCCGTCCTCCCAGGACCGGCTGGTGAGAGTCACAGGCAAGGGTGGGGGAGGGTTAATGGTGTAAAGCTGGGGTTTTGCGCCTGGTGTGCAGGGATCCCAAGAGGTTTGTGGATAGAATTTAGGGAGTCTGTGAACTTGGCTGGGGGAAAAATTACCTCTTTATTTTCATAAAACTCCACCTGAAATTTCACATCTCCTTCCATTAAAATGTTGTCAACAGGATCACAGTATTAGACGTGCCTTTGACTTTGTCACCAATAAAAATTACAGATATTTTCCTATCTCATCCCAGCTGTGGTGGGAATCTTGAAATATCATGTACAATTATTACTATTACAAAGTTACTATCACAAAATGACTGTGGTTATTAAGCCATCCACTGGGTAGTGCTATTTAATGTGCTAGTAAAAAAAAAAAAAAACACAAAAACAAAACTACACAGCTTTTCTACTGCTTCGTAAATATTTTGATAACTGTATTTCAATATAACTGAAAGTTGTCTGCTTTGGGGGGCCCTGGTAAATAGTTCATTCCTACTATCCTTCAGTATGGGTCCAGGTGTCCATTTACCTACCACCACTCCCACCCCTTCTGTGAGCATGAGGCCTGAGAAACTCAACTCACCTCCTACCAGCGCCGCCCCCTGCCCCGCCCACTCCACTCTCTCTTTCCCAGTCATGACCTTTTCCCCTTGCCTTCCAGGAAGCTCCTGGTCATCCTTCAAAACCCAGCTCACATATGACTAATGATGCCCCCAGAGAGTAGTGGTCCCTCCCATGACTCGCTCCTCTGTGGGCACATCCTGATGATTGTTTCACAGTCACGCCATCCCCCTCCAGAGCCTGGGAGCTCCCCGGGTGCCTCAGTCTACTCCTCTTTGAAATTCCAATTCTTGGAACGCCATCTGACACCTACAGAATGAGTGTTATATACTGGGTATTTACCCCAAAGATACGAATGTAGGGATCCGAAGGGGTACGTGCACCCCAATGTTTATAGCAGCAATGTCCACAATAGCCAAACTGTGGAAAGAGCCAAGATGTCCATCGACAGATGAATGGATAAAGAAGAGGTGGTATATATACACAATGGAATATTATGCAGCCATCAAAAGGAATGAGACCTTGCCATTTGCAACGACGTGGATGGAACTGGAGGGTGTTATGCTTAGTGAAATAAGTCAATCAGAGAAAGACATGTATCATATGACCTCACTGATATGAGGAATTCTTAATCTCAGGAAACGAACTGAGGGTTGCTGGAGTGGTGGGGGTGGGAGGGATGGGGTGGCTGGGTGATAGACATTGGGGAGGGTATGTGCTATGGTGAGTGCTGTGAAGTGTGCAAGACTGTTGAATCACAGGTCTGTACTTCTGAAACCAATAATGCAACATATGTTAAGAAAAAAAAAGAAGAAGAAGATAGCAGGAGGGGAAGAATGAAGGGGAGTAAGTCGGAGGGGGAGACGAACCATGAGAGACGATGGACTCTGAAAAACAAACTGAGGGTTCTAGAGGGGAGGAGGGTGGGGGGATGGGTTAGCTTGGTGATGGGTATTAAAGAGGGCACATTCTGCATGGAGCACTGGCTGTTATACACAAACAGTGAATCATGGAACACGACATCAAAAACTAATGATGTAATGTATGGTGATTAACATAACAATAAAAAGAATGCGTGTTATAAGTGAAGGGAGTTGGCAGAACAATAAATGAACACATTACACCTGCAGGAAGCAAACGGTCTTCTCTTCCCCTTCTCCAGGTAAGTGCACCCTCTTTGATTCACATGTCACTCATTTGGAATTTGGGGGAAATAAGAGAAGGCTGGACAGGCGGTGACTTTAGCACCGTCCGTAGTAAATGACTTACCCTTTCACATCTCCATCCATAGAATCAGAGGTGGTCTACGGAGTAAAAGGGGTAATGTGTGCAGGGTGTTCAGGGGGTAGGAGTTAGTACAAATCCTCCAAGACAGCAACAAGGTACTGGCAGAAAGGTGATGTAAGCGAGCTCCGTGAGTTCAGAGGAGGGAGAAGTCACATGTGATGAGGCGCAGGAAGCTACGAGAACAGGTGTTGGATCCTGGTTCTGGAAGGCGCCTGGTGGGGAAGGACAGAGTGCTCGGTCAGGTCTGGGCTGGTGCAATGATACTGCCGAGAGGAATGAGCATCCGCTTTTCCATCATCCTCAAGCATCTCGTTCGTACATGATGGAAATGCTGATTGCAAATTGTCTCTTTCTGTTCATTCCAGAAGTCAGCAAGAAATTTGACGAGGCCAATTCTATCTTGTTAGCTATGTGGCTGCGTGGGTTTTAAAAGTTCCTTTAGGGATTGTCCAACAGTCTATAACTCAGCCTTTTCCCTTAGAGGACAGAGCTCGACCCCAGTGAGTCTAAATCATGGCTGGTTTTGGAAGATGGAAGCTGACAGCTACTGAGGGGACCACCTGCTGTCCTGGTCCCCTCCTCCGAAATTATCTTGGAGTGTGCCAACTCTTCTCCAGGTGCAGAGGTTGGGACTCCATGAAAAGCACTGGTTTCTCCAGACAAATGCCTATCCCTCAACCTCAATTATTTGTCTTTGTTCCTTTGACGAACCTTGGTGAGCCATGATTCCAGGTACCAGGGGCACAAACATGGGACGGTTTAGACCTTGCCCACCCGGCTGGCGGTCTGGGACTGGACTCAGTCCTCAGTGTGCCGGCGCCTGTCCCTCAGGCCCTCCTTGCCCACGGCCTCGATCCACATTCCTTCCTCCCTGCTCCCGGGGGCAGGAAGCTGCAGCAACCCTGAGCCTCTCTGGGCCGTGGAGCCTGGTGGTAAGAGTGCTGATCAGCTTGCTTCTGGTCCTGACCTCTGCCCCCTTTCAGCTGCGGGGCCTTGAACAAGTCCCTTAGCCTCTGTGCCTCACTTTCCCCATCTATAAAATGGACATCATAATGGCACCAGCTTTGCAAGGTGGTTATAAGCATTTGATGAAGCAATAATTGTAAAGTTCTTAGAGTGATGCCTGGCCCAGAGGAAGCTCTAACCTAAATGCTTGTTAAATTATATTTGGTCATTCACTCATTATTTATTTATTATGGCCCCATTCTTTCATTATTATTACTTTTTCTCTTATTATTCCCTCAGTTATGAGTCGTCATTTATCCCACAGGCACTGAGTGCCTGCTGAAGCCCAGGCACTCAGTAATGACTTCAGTCATAGAGACACAGGATGAGCAGGTGGATACAGCTCTTGCCCTGGGGAGCTTCAGCGAGGGCCACATGACCCACACGCCGTACGGGAAGCATCACTGCACGTTTTCACACTTGAGAACACTAGGCCTTGTCAAGGTTAAGAGTCAGGCCTAGATTTCATAGCTGGCAGGTGGCAGAGAAGGGTCAGATCCTCGGGACAGTCTATCTCATTAGCCCCCCAGACTCTTGGAGCCCCAGATGAGCCAGCTGTTGGCAGGAGGCGTCTGAATAAATCTGACATGTTCCTATCAATGCAGGTGGTGACAGATGGTGCTCAGCCTGGCTCCTGCCCCGCGGCCCCCCCACCCCGCCGCAGGGCTGCCTGGGGTACATGGAAACTCTGGGAAGGAGAGAGGTTACAGGGAAGCTAGACTGGCCTGGCTTCTGGTTCCAGAAATGCAGCTGGGAAAGCCATCCATGGGCACACTCAGCAGCCCTGCTGAGCATTAATGGTAGAAACCCTTGAGGTGTCGGGAAGATTAGCCACCCTCCCTTTGGTATTCAACACTAACTGCTTTGCAGAATCTTCCCTTGGGTGCAGAGCAGGGGAGCCAACAACCCTCAGAACGCTTCAAATCCTCAATAAGTGGGCAGTCCTCATGGGGAATCCCTTGTCCCTGAATCCTTCCCTCACCAAACTGGCCGGAGTCCCCAGTTTCCCAAAGACTCTTCTCCTGGGTGGATGCAGATGCCGCTGGGATGCAAAGCTTCTCAAACTCTGAGTTGTGTGGGTGGGGAGTGTGCTCAGGCCCTGCCTGGGAGGCAGGTGTGAGGATGGGGGCGGGGGTGGGGGTGGAGGGGCGAGCCTGCGGGCCCTGGGGCTCTGCAGTGGAAGGGTGAAAGGGTCAAGGTTGCAGACTCCCAGGGACAGGGAGTCTGGTTCCCCAGCCGGCTGGCTCTAGGGGGCTCTGAGTCTCGGCTGAGTCTCAGGGGCCTGGGGAACACCAGCCCCCCATCACATGGAACATGAGTATTATCTCACTTCTTTTCATACCAACCCCAGGGAGGCAGACAGTCTTATGGCCCCATTTTGCGGACAGGAAAAACGAAGCTTAGAAAGGTAAATAACCGCCCCAAGATGACACAACTGGCGAGCAGCAGGGGCAGGGCTGCAACCGCGTGCTGCTCTCCCCCCCACCCCTACTATGTGCTGGGCCCTGCAGGGGCTCAGAACGGGGCACAGGGCGTGCTCCCTGCCTCCCACAACCTCTGCTCCTGTGTTAAGCTTGGGACAAGCGTCACGTCCGCAGGGACGCGGGTAAGATAATATTTAAGAGAGAAATGGGGTATAGGAAGGACAATGGCTAAAGATGCTCGGAGAAGGGGCAGCACTTGAGTGGGCCTTGAAGGATGGCAGATTGAGGAAGACAGAACTGGAAGAACGCGTCGTGTTGAGGGGGGCGGTTTAGAGAGGAAAGGATGCCCACCTGGGAGCAGAGGGAGACAGACGGACGTAAAGTCAGAGGGGTGCAGTGCGGGCCTGGTTCCGCCCATGAGGCCAGCCTGGGTGCTGGGCAGACAGAGTGCCGGCTGGGGGACGAGGAGGGCGTGGGACACAGCCCTCCGGAGGGTTCAGTAGTGTCCCCCCCCCCCGAATTTGTGTCTATTCACGCTGTGACTGTGAGGAACTAAATTGTGTCCTCTCAAAATTCGTATGTTGAGGCCCTAGCCCCCACCGTGCCTGTAAGTCTCCGTCACGGCCCCGGGGCTGACGGATTCAGCCACCTCATTTGGAAATAGGATCTTTGCGGACGTAATGAAGTTCCCAATGAGGCCAACCCGGATTCAAGTGAGCCATAATCCAATGTGACTGATGTCCTTATAAGAAGAGGGGAGGGACACACGGACAAACAGAGGGGAATGCCACATACAACAGAGATTGGAGCGACGCCGAGGCTTATGGGCAGTCCCCAGGAGCTGGGAGAGAGGCCTGGGATGGACTCTCCCCTCCAGCCTCCGAAAGGACCAACTCTGCTGACACCTCGATTTCCAGAAGCGTGAGGGGAGAGATTGGTGTTGTGTTGAGCCCCCGGTCTGTGGCGCTCCGTGAGCAGCCCCAGGAGCTCGGCTCCTTGTCCCTCCTGCATGCCCCAGCAGGAAGCTGTGCTGGGGAGGCCAGTGCTGTTGACCGGAGAGGGACCCATGTGTCCTGTGGACACTCTGCTCTGGAGAATGAGCCTATCAGGGCAGACCAGACTTGCAGCCCTGAGCATAGGGCACTTGTGGGGTAGGGTGGGAGCGGGAGGCAACCCTCTGGGTGCTGCCAGAGAATCGGGCTGGTGCTCTCTGGCCCTGGACAGAGCCCGTGCCCTCTGGACATCGTTGGCCTCAGCACAGGTACCAGATCTGGGGGCCATTGGAGTCAAGGTGGTTGATTCTGGAGGAGGGCTCAGGGCTGGAGCCACCACCATACGGGTAGAACATAGGATTCTGTCCACCTCACGTCCTAGGGCAAGGATGTCTGGTTTGAGATTCTGTTTTGGCCAGAATCCCTCCTGCCCCCAGGTACATCTTTCTGTAAATTTAGTACTTACTTTCATTAATCCCTGAACAAATATAAGAACTTAATCAGCATGGGTTCCTACATGATTTAAATGACTCCAAATTCTTGCAATTTTGATTGATGTGCATTTATCCACTTTGGAAATAAGTGAGACTAGCAGATGTGCATCGCTGGCACATTAATAAATGCAGAGTCTATATTATTTTACCTAAGTATTCCCACATGCGTGTTTTGTTGTTTGATCCCTGTGCCTACTTCCACCATGCTAAAATACCAGAATTTGCTCAGCTGTGGCCCATGTTCGGGTTAATGCTTTTTTGCGAAGGCCTGTCTGAGGTCATGGCCTAGAACATTACTTCTGGAAGAATATTCTTTGTGCATATGCACAATGACAGCAGGACATGCAGCACTGCAGGCTGAGGCTGGCCTGGAACTGCCTTAACCAGTTCATGCCCAGAGAGAAGCTCCAGTGGAAACAGCAGACTGGACTTCCCAAGCAGTGGCGTGTGATAGCTTCACAATCACAAAGCACCCTGTGGATTAATAGCCATGCACTTTCCGGTTACTCCCACAGAGTCCAGCATTTCCGCTCATCTTGACTTAGCCCACCCAGCCACTCACCTGGCATCTGGGCAGCTGTGGCTCACGGGGTACTGAGCAGCTGGCCTGGGGGCTCTGCCATCAAAGCACCAAAGGGTACCCCATCCCCCTTCAAGGCCACAAGCTAGATGGGGGACAGACTTTGGTAAAGTACCCAAATGCGACTATGGATGGGGTAGCTTCGAGTGGTCTCTGGGAGGGAGCCCAGGGTGAGGGGGGAACCCAGTGAAATTCGGGAAAGTTTTGGGGGGACTTCTCTGCAACCTATAACCCAACTGCTAGAGAAGACCCAGGGCTGGTGAATCTGATGGCATGAACCCCTTGGTATAAACATCCATCAGGATCTGCCCAGCCATTTAAACATGCAGATTCCTGGGCTCCTCCCGGACCTGCATCTCTCAGGAATCTGCACTCACCGCTCACTTTCCAGGGTGAGGACGACGCCCACGAGTGTTGATGGCCATCCCTGAAAGATGGTGCCCCTCTGGGCAGGACCAGGGCCCCATTCTCGTTCCCATATGCCCTTTGACCTTGTGTCCTCCCACATGCCCATCAACCCCCAGATCCAGTCTCTATCCTCTGGGAGCCAAACCAACAGAGATACTTCTTCATTAGACAGCGTGCTTTGAATGTTCCTTTCCTGTTGCTGCTGTGACAGGTGACCATGAACTTAGTGGCTTAAACAACACAAACGTGTCGCCTGACCATTCTGCAGTTTGTAAGTCAGATCCAGGTCTCACTGGGCTCAAATCAAGGTGGGTTCCGTTCTGGAGGCTCTGGGGAGGACCCCTGTCCTTGCTCTTTCTTGTGGCAGAATTCAGTCCCTTGTGGTTGTAGGACCGAGGTTCCTCTCTGCTTGCTGGCTGTAAGCTGAGGCTTGTTCTCATCCGCCAGGGGCCACCACATTCCCTGGCTCATGGCCCCTTCCTCCATCTTCAAAGCCAGTGATGTCGCTCTGAGCCTTCTTTCCCATCATAGCTGGGAAAGGGTCTCCACCTGTGACGGTCTCAGGGGAGGAGAAGCTTCCCTCTATCCTCAGGTTCCGTAACCAGGGCCGGGCTGACAGAGGCATATTAACGGAAGAAAGGGCACGCAAGTTTTATTTGACGTGAATATTTTCATTCCTCTGTGTGCGACGGACATCATAGCAAGAAAATGAAGGCCTGATGTATGAAACTCGGGGCACTTATGCATCCTTTTAACAGAAGACAATAAATAGATCACAGGGAAGAGACAAGACAGAGGAAAGCATTTTGAGCTTCTAGGGGCAGAAGGTAAACTTATGGGGGAAACTAATGGAAGACAGGGGTGTTGGGTGAGGTTTGGTTTGTGTGGACTCATCTTGGCCAGCCGCATCTTCAATGGTAAAGGCTGTTCTTGCCTTCTGGGTGCAAGAGGGCAGGCTCCTTCCCAACATGCCTCCTTCCCGGGGCGGCTTCCTGGGAGGCCCCTGTGTGTTTGATGCCCCACTGGTGACACCTGAAATCCTTAATACCATTTGAACAAGGGGCCCCCGCATTTTGATTTGGCACCGGGGGTCCAAGAATTATGTAGCTGGTCCTGCTCCTTCCAGATCAGAATTTTTGGCTTTCTTAGGGGTCTCTCCTTCTGCAGACACGTGACCCTCGAGTCCCTGTTTTATCTACACCCGTGTTCCCGGGACGTACCTAGTCTATTACAGGAACCGGTAAGGGTAAGTGTGGCCAAATGGATGAGCTTTCCAAGCAGCAGAGACGGGTCAGGTCTCCAACAGATTCAAAGCCAGCGCCCTCCCACCCCGAACAGGCCTGAGGGGAACCCCTTCTTCTGGTTCCAGGTCAGCGCCCCTTCCAGTGGCTGCTGGAGCAGGGGGTTGCAGGGGCAGGAGTGATGGCACAACCTGGTAGCCAGTCTGGGATGCTCCATGTCGTGGGCTGCTAGAGTGAGCATCTTGTTCTGAGCTCCACTCCTGGGGGAGAGTTCGACAGCTGGGTTCACATTTAAATATCCTAAAATCGATACTATGAGATTAATCTAGGGTAGATTTTCACTCATGCAAAGGAACCATTACTTTGCTCATATAGTGAGCTTGGCAGGAAAACATTTGGGGAACAAAGTGGGCTGGGTGTGTGAGGCGTGTGGGCAAGAGAGCAAGCCGATCCAAACAGAGGGGCCCGTCCCAGAAGGGCCAGCCATGTATCCCTCCCTCAGCAGATGGGGAGAGGCCTGCTCTCTCCATCAGACGAGGCAGGTGCAGGTAAGAATCCAGCGCTTTGCCACGTCTGCCAGGCCTTGTGTGGCAGGTGCCAAAAATAAGGCACAAACAAGAATAAATTTTTGGTTTTGACGCTTTAATTTCATCCCTTTCTCCTGAAGCTCCAGACTGAGCAGCTGTTTACCAGGAAAGGAAATTCAGAGCAAGGTAATAAAAAAGGTCTGAAGATGGGAACAGTAACTGGTGTGTAACTGTTTCCACTGCGTTTCCAGTTTCTGGAGACTTGGTGCTCGGTGCTCGGAGCTCGGTGCTCGGGACATCTGCCCTGCGTGCATATGCCGGACACGCCTCCTTCTGGACAACCTGGGTCCCCTTGCCTTGGCTTCCTGCTCCCTTGCTAGCTTCTACCTCACCCCCTGGTCAGAGGGGAGTCCTCCTCCCCAGGGACATGCTTTTCAAATACAGATCAATCAATCCAGAGCACCCCCAGAGCTCCTTCTCTCTCTCTCTCTTTTTAAGATTTTATTTATTTGAGAGAGAAAGAGCGTACAAGCAGGGGGAGGGGCAGAGGGAGAAGCAGGCTCCCCACTGAGCAGGGAGCCTGACACAGGGCTTGAGCCCGGGACTCTGGGATCATGACCTGAGCCAAAGGCAGATGCTTAACCAACTGAGCCACCCAGGCGCCCCCCAAAGCTCCTTCTCTATCAGGCTCACGCTCCAGACCGCTATGCACCTGTCCTAATCACTCCAAACCACTCCTATGCCCTCGAGCCTGCTGAGATTATTCCAAGTGGCCAATCCCAAACCTGCCTACCCTGCCTCGCCCATTCCCTTGCCTGGTAACCACAACAAAGGTACTTGGCTCAGTTCCCTCTGTCCCCGTGCCTCCTGCTGGAGTCTGGTGCTCCCCGTGTGGCTCCCCTGGCGTGTCCCTCCTTCCCCGAGAACTGTGAGTAATGAACTCTCTTTTCAATGGTGGTCATCTGAACTGTTTCCTTAACATAACTCAAAAGTTTCTACGAATACACTATATTTTAAAACAGTAACACACACTCGGGCTCCTCGCCCAGCCCATTGCGTGGACAGGGAGGAGAAAAGTAAACAAATGCGTCTTTCCCACGGTCTATCCGTGTGCATGCATTCGTCCAAAATGTATCGAGCAATATGATGCTTGTAAAGCATCTCCCAGAGTGAAGCTTGTCCTTTTAATTCGTTCCACTGTCCTTAAATTTCCATGTAGTCAAATATATTTCTCTTGATTCTGTATCATTTGTGCTTTGGGGATCAGCAGTCCTTCTCTATCTTGGCATCAAGAAGATGTTCCATATTTTCTCCAGAAAGGCTTAAAGTTTTGGTTTTTTTCACATTTAGGTCTTTAATTCATCTGGATCTGATTTTCATGGGTCAGATAAGGTTAAGTCCTCATTTTATGTTTGCCCACACCCCTTATTGTAGGTACGGCTCACTCTTCCCCCCACTGATTCCTACTACCATTTGCCCAGTTTCCACAAACTGATAATCTGCTTCTGGCTTCTATTCCATCCTGGTGGGCTGTTTTTCTTAGATCCAGACTGCACTGTTTTATTACCACGGATCCGTTTATAGCAAAGTATGTACATCTGGTAGGGCAAGTGGCTCATCTATCTTTTACTTTTAAATTTTTTATTGTTATGTTAATCACCATACATCATTTGTTTTTAATGTAGTGTTCCAGGATTCATTGTTTGTGCATAACACCCAGTGCTCCACGCAGAACGTGCCCTCTTTAATACCCATCACCAGGCTAACCTATCCCCCCACCCCCCTCCCCTCTAGAACCCTCAGTTTGTTTCTCAGAGTCCATCGTCTCTCATGGTTCGTCTCCCCCCTCCAACTTACTCCCCTTCATTCTTCCCCTCCTGCTATCTTCTTCTTCTTTTTTTTTCTTAACATATATTGCATTATTGGTTTCAGAGGTACAGATCTGTGATTCAACAGTCTTGCACAATTCACAGCACTCACCATAGCACATACCCTCCCCAATGTCTATCACCCACCCACACCATCCCTCCCAGCCCCCACCACTCCAGCAACCCTGTTTGTTTCCTGAGATTAAGAATTCCTCATATCAGTGAGGTCATATGATACATGTCTTTCTCTGATTGACTTATTTCACTCAGCATAACACCCTCCAGTTCCATCCACGTCGTTGCACATGGCAAGATCTCATTCCTTTTGATGGCTGCATAATATTCCATTGTGTATATATACCACCTCTTCTTTATCCATTCATCTGTTGATGGACATCTTGGCTCTTTCCACAGTTTGGCTATTGTGGACATTGCTGCTATAAACATTGGGGTGCATGTACCCCTTTGGATCCCTACATTTGTATCTTTGGGGTAAATACCCAGTAGTGCAATTGCTGGATCGTAGGGTAGCTCTATTTTCAACTGTTTGAGGAACCTCCATACTGTTTTCCAGAGTGGTTGCACCAGCTTGCATTCCCACCAACAGTGTAGGAGGGTTCCCCTTTCTCCACATCCCCGCCAACATCTGTCATTTCCTGACTTGTTAATTTTAGCCATTCTGACTGGTGTGAGGTGGTATCTCATGGAGGTTTTGATTTGGATTTCCCTGATGCCAAGTGATGTTGAGCACTTTTTCATGTGTCTGTTGGCCATTTGGATGTCTTCTTTGGAAAAATGTCTGCTCATGTCTTCTGCCCATTTCTTGATTGGATTATTTGTTCTTTGGGTGTTGAGTTTGATAAGTTCTTTATAGATTTTAGATACTAGCCCTTTACCTGATATGTCATTTGCAAATATTTTCTCCCATTCTATCAGTTGTCTTTTGGTTTTGTGGACTGTTTCTTTTGCTGTGCAAAAGCTTTTTATCTTGATGAAATCCCAATAGTTCATTTTTGCCCTTGCTTCCCTTGCCTTTGGCGATGTTTCTAGGAAGAAGTTGCTGCGGCTGAGGTCGAAGAGGTTGCTGCCTGTGTTCTCCTTTAGGATTTTGATGGACTCCTGTCTCACATCTAGGTTTTTCAACCATTTGGAGTCTATTTTTGTGTGTGGTGTAAGGAAATGGTCCAGTTTCATTCTTCTGCATGTGGCTGTCCAATTTTCCCAACACCATTTATTGAAGAGACTGTCTTTTTTCCATTGGACATTCTTTCCTGCTTTGTCAAAGATTAGATGACCACAGAGTTGAGGGTCCATTTCTGGGCTCTCTATCTGTTCCATTGATCTATGTGTCTGTTTTTGTGCCAGTACCATACTGTCTTGATGATGACAGCTTTTTAATAGAGCTGGAAGTCCGGAATTGTGATGCCGCCAGCTTTGCTTTTCTTTTTCAACATTCCTCTGGCTATTCGGGGTCTTTTCTGGTTCCATACAAATTTTAGGATTATTTGTTCCATTTCTTTGAAAAAAGTGGATGGTATTTTGATGGGGATTGCATTGAATGTGTAGAGTGCTCTAGGTAGCATTGACATCTTCACAATGTTTGTTCTTCCAATCCATGAGCATGGAACGTTTTTCCATTTCTTTGTGTCTTCCTCAATTTCTTCCATGAGTATTTTATAGTTTTCTGAGTACAGATCCTTTGCCTCTTTGGTTAGATCTATTCCTAGGTATCTTATGGTTTTGGGTGCAATTGTAAATGGGATCAACTCCTTGATTTGTCTCTCTTCTGTCTTGTTGTTGGTGTATAGGAATGCCACTGATTTCTGTGCATTGATTTTATATCCTGCCACTTTACTGAATTCCTGTATGAGTTCTAGCAGTTTTGGGGTGGAGTCTTTTGGATTTTCCACATAAAGTACCATATCATCTGCAAAGAGTGAGAGTTTGACTTCCTCTTTGCCAATTTGGATGCCTTTGATTTCTTTTTGTTGTCTGATTGCTGTGGCTAGGACTTCTAATACTATGTTGAATAGCAGTGGTGATAGTGGACATCCCTGCCACATTCCTGACCTTAGGGAGAAAGCTCTCAGTTTTTCCCCATTGAGAATGATATTCGCTGTAGGTTTTTCATAGATGGCTCTTATGATATTGAGGTAGGTACCCTCTATCCCTATACTCTGAAAAGTTTTGATCAAGAAAGGATGCTGTACTTTGTCAAATGCTTTCTCTGCATCTATTGAGAGGATCATATGATTCTTGTTCTTTCTTTTGTTAATATATTGTATCACGTTGATTGATTTGCGGATGTTGAACCAACCTTGCAGCCCGGGGATAAATCCCACTTGGTCGTGGTGAATAATCCTTTTAATGTACTGTTGGATCCTATTGGCTAGTATTTTGGTGAGAATTTTTGCATCCATGTTCATCAAGGATATTGGTCTGTAATTCTCCTTTTTGATGGGGTCTTTGTCTGGTTTGGATATCAAGGTAATGGTGGCCTTATAAAATGAGTTTGGAAGTTTTCCTTCCATTTCTATTTTTTGGAACAGTTTCAGGAGAATAGGTATGAATTCTTCCTTAAATGTTTGATAGAATTCCCCTGGGAAGCCATCCGGCCCTGAGGTTTTGTTTGTTGGGAGATTTTTGATGACTGCTTCAATTTCCTTAGTGGTTATGGGTCTGTTCCGGTTTTCTATTTCTTCCTGGTTCAATTTTGGTAGTTGATACATCTCTAGGAATGCATCCATTGCTTCCAGGTTCTCTAATTTGCTGGCATAGAGTTGCTCATAATAGGTTCTTATAATTGTTTGTATTTCTTTGGTGTTGGTTGTGATCTCTCCTCTTTCATTCATGATTTTGTTGATTTGGGTCATTTCTCTTTTCTTTTTGATAAGTCTGGCCAGGGGTTTATCAATCTTGTTAATTCTTTCAAAGAACCAGCTCCTAGTTTCGTTGATCTGTTCTACTGTTCTTTTGGTTTCTATTGCATTGATTCCTGCTCTGATCTTTATTATTTCTCTTCTCCTGCTGGGTTTAGGCTTTATTTGCTGTTTTTTCTCTAGCTCCTTTAGGTGTAGGGTTAGGTTGTGTATTTGAGACCTTTCTTGTTTCTTGAGAAAGGCTTGTATTGCTATATACTTTCCTCTCAGGACTGCCTTTGCTGCATCCCAAAGATTTTGAACAGTTGTGTTTTCATTTTCATTGGTTTCCATGAATTTTTTTTAATTCTTCTTTAATTTCCTGGTTGACCCATTCATTCTTTAGGAGGATGCTCTTTGGCCTCCATGTCTTTGAGTTCTTTCTGACTTTCCTCTTGTGATTGAATTCTAGTTTCAAAGCATTGTGGTCTGAAAATATGCAGGGAATGATCCCAATCTTTTGGTACCGGTTGAGACCTGATTTGTGACCTAGGATGTCATCTATTCTGGAGAATGTTCCATGGGCACTAGAGAAGAATGTGTATTCCGTTGCTGTGGGATGAAATGTTCTGAATATGTCTGTGAAGTCCATTTGGTCCAGTGTGTCATTTAAAGTCTTTATTTCCTTGTTGATCTTTTGCTGTCCATTTCAGTCAGGGGGGTGTTAAAGTCCCCCACTATTATTGTATTGTTGTCAATGTGTTTCTTTGCTTTTGTTATTAATTCCCTTATATAATTGGCTGCTCCCATGTTAGGGGCATAGATATTTACAATTGTTAGATCTTCTTGTTGGATAGACCCTTTAAGTATGATATAGTGTCCTTCCTCATCTCTTATTTCAGTCTTTGTTTTAAAATCTAATTTGTCTGATATAAGGATTGCCACCCCAGCTTTCTTTTGGTGTCCATTAGCATGGTAAATGGTTTTCTACCCCTTCACTTTCAATGTGGGGGTGTCTTTGGGTCTAAAATGAGTCTCTTGCAGACAGCATATCAATGGGTCTTGTTTTTTAATCCAATCTGATAGCCTGTGTCTTTTGATTGGGGCATTTAGCCCATTACATTCAGGGTAACTATTGAAAGATATGAATTTAGTGCCATTGTATTGCCTGTAAAGTGACTGTTACTGTATATTGTCTGTATTCCTTTCTGGTCCATGCTGCTTTTAGGCTCTCTCTTTGCTTAGAGGACCCCTTTCAATATTCCTTGTAGGGCTGGTTTCATGTTTGCAAATTCCTTTAGTCTTTGTTTGTCCTGGAAGATTTTTATCTCTCCTTCTATTTTCAATGACAGCCTAGCTGGATATAGTATTCTTGGCTGCATATTTTTCTCGTTTAGTGCTCTGAAGATATCATGCCAGTCCTTTCTGGCCTGCCAGGTCTCTGTGGATAAGTCTGTTGCCAATCTAATGTGTCTACCATTATAGGTTACATATCTCTTCTCCTGAGCTGCTTTCAGGATTTTCTCTTTGTCTCTGAGACTCGTAAGTTTTACTATTAGATGTCGGGATGTTGACCTATTTTTATTGATTTTGAGGAGGGGTTCTCTGTGCCTCCTGGATTTTGATACCTGTTTCCTTCCCCACATTAGGGAAGTTCTCTGCTATAATTTGCTCCAATATACCTTCTGCCTGCCCCTCTCTCTCTTTCTTCTTCTTCTGGGATCCCAATTATTCTAATGTTTCGTCTTATCGTATTGCTTATCTCTCGAATTCTGCCCTTGTGATCCAGTAGTTGTTTATCTCTCTTTTTCTCTGTTTCTTTATTTTCCATCATTTGGTCTTCTATATCGCTGATTCTCTCTCTTCTGCCTCATTTATCCTAGCAGTTATTGCTCCCATTTTTTATTGCACCTCATCAATAGCCTTTTTGATTTCGACTTGGTTAGATTTTAGTTCTTTTATTTCTCCAGAAAGGGTTTCTCTAATAACTTCCACGCTTTTTTCAAGCCCAGCTAGTATCTTTAAAGTCATGATTCTGAACTCTAGGTCCGACATCGTACTAATGTCCGTATTGAGTAGGTCCCTGGCAGACGGTACTACCTCTTGTTCTTTTTGCTGAGGTGATTTTTTTTGTCTTGTCATTTTGTCCAGAGGAGAATAAATGAATGAGAGAACAAAATGCTAACAGGTTAACAGCGTCTCCAGAAAATATACTCTAATCAAATCAGAAAAGACTTGGAACCAGGGGAAAAGAAAGGGAAAGAAAGAAAAAAGAAAGAGAGAAAAAAAGAAAAAGATAAAGATAAAAACAGAACTAAACAAAAAAAAACAGAATATGATCAAATATGATCAGGCTGGTGCATGGATCAGTGCCACACACTAGATTTTGGGTGTATTTTAGTCTGTTAGAAGAAAGTGCCTCCTAAAATTTTAAAGAAAGAAAGACTTATATATGTACAAAATAAGGGTTGATACAATGAAGGGATGGAATATGACTGTAAAGATGAAAATTATAAAAAATTTTTAAAAAGAAATTGATAAGAAGATGTTTGAAAAAAGAAAGAAGAGGATTAAAAAAAAGGAAAGAAAGAAAAAAAAAAGAGGGGAGAGAATGTGATCAGGCAGGAGACTAGAACAAAGCCATACACTAGAGATTTAGGGTATATTTTGATCTGTTAGAAGAAACTGTATCTCAAAATTTTAAAGAGAGAACAACTTATATATATATATCTGCCAAAAATAAGGGTAACTACTATGAAGGGATAGAATATGACTCTAAAAATGAAAAATGAAAAAAAAATTTTTTAAAAAGGGGATTGATAAGATGTTGGTTGAAAAGGGAAAAAGAAAAATTAAGAAAAAACAGTTAAAAAATTAACTTTGAAAGACTAATGAATCATGGTAAAAAAAGCCATGAATTCTATGTGGAATATTCCCCTAGCGCTGGAGTTCTGCCGTTCTCATTGATCAGTAAACTTGGTCTTGGCTTGCTGGCTGTTCGTGCTGATCTTCTGGGGAAGGGGCCTGTTGCCGTGGTTCCCAAATGTCTTTGCCGGAGGCGGAATTGCCCCATCCTTGTCGGTCAGGGCTAAGCAATCTGCTCGGGTTTGCTCTCGGGAGCTTTTGTTCCCTGCAAGCTCGGTACAGATTTGGAGGATGACAGTGAAAATGGCGGCCTCCCAATCTCCGCCCCGGAGGAGCCGAGAACTTGGGGCCCTGCTCCTCAGTGCGCCCCCAGAGAAAAGCAGTCTGTCACTCCCATCTCCCCGGTCTCCGGCCGCACTGCGTGCTCACCCGGCCTGTGACCGAGCATTTCTATCTCTGGCACCTGACCCCGTGTGGAGTCTCCAAACCCAGCAGATCCCTGCGGTGCGCTCCCGCGCCGCTCCTCCCGGGGGAGGAAGGGGAGTCTCCCCGGCTCTGCTGCTTGTTGGGTCCCTGCTGGAGGAGCAGTGGCCCGACTGTCACCGATCACAGTTTATGGCCACCCCGAGCTGAGAGCCCGCGCCTCAGCTCCGTCTCTGAAGCTGGCTTCCCTGCTCCGATACCTGGGAGCTCTGCCGCACTCAGGCACCCCCGGTCTTTCTGTGACCCCGAGGTCCTGAGACCACACTGTCCCGCGAGGGTTCCACCCCCCGCTTAGCCACTGCAGCGACGTCCCTCAGCGGAGCCGACTTCTAAAAGGTCCGATTTTGTGCTCCGTGGCTCTAGCACTTGCCAGAAGCGGCCGATGGAGGCCCCCTCCCCCGCCGTCTATCCTCCCGAATATCACCTCGGATTCATTTCTCCATATGTCCTACCTTCCAGAAAGTGGTCGCTTTTCTGTTCAGAGAGTTGTTGCTATTCTTTTCTTCGATCTCCTGTTGAGTTCGTAGGTGTTCAGAATGGTTTGATCCCTATCCAGCTGAATTCCTGAGACCAGACGAAATCCAGGTCTCCTGCTCCTCCGCCATCTTGCTCCGCCAACCTCATCTATCTTTTTCAAAATAGTGTTGGCAGCTCTTGGACCTTCATCTGCAGACATAGAGCACAGGGGGAGGACGGCACTCCAAGGATGGGGAAACACCAAGATCAATGGACCTGGGTCTCGGGACAACCTCATGGCTCGTTTGTGGTGGCCCTGGAGCACCTTCAGAAGCCCACGTGAGGAAGAAACATCCATTTGGTTGAAGTCACTACCAATTTGCATTGATACCAATTAAAGGCAACCAAATATTTATGCAGAGTAATTTTTTTTCTTATATGTTAATTTAGCTGAAGATCCTGGTAAGATATGGAATCAAAATGACAGAACAGGAATCCTCATCTTGTTCTTGGCTTTAAGGAAAATAACTGTAATGGTTTATTATTAAGTATGATGTTTTTTGGTAGGCGTTTCTTATCAGTTTCAGAAAATTTTTGCCTATTCTCAGTTCTTTGAAAAATCATGAGTGGATATTGCATTTTATCAAATGCCTTCTCTGCATCAAGTAAGATGATTATATATATGGACTTTCTCGTTTAATCTTTTAATATGGTGAATTGCTTTAGCAGATAGTTCAGTGTTAAACTGTCTTATATTCCTGAGTTAAAGACTGTGCGCTCATGATAAAGTATTTATATATAGACTACTGGATTTGGTTTGCTAATTTTGATATAGGATTTGTGCATCTGTGTTCCTATTTTCCTTGTAGGTACAGTTTCTGCCTGTTTTTGGCATCAAAATTCTGCTACCCTTATAAAAGGAGCTGGGGAGCCCCTCCTTTTGCCCCCGTCCTGTATTTCCCCAAAGGAAATTTCTATGGAACAATTTGTATCGAATAGGGGTTATGTGTTCCTTGAAGGCTTGGTAAAACTTGCTTGTAATACTGTCTGGTCTGATGCTTTTTTTGCAAGTAGATTTATGACTGCTGACTTAATGTCCTAAATGCTTCCAGGTTTTCTATTACTTTTTGAGATCATTTTGATCATTTTTATTTTTTCTATGCATCCATTTCATCTTCTACAACTATTAAATCTTTTTGATATAAAGTTGTTTATAGTGCTTATTTTGCTAAAGAATTCTACTGTGTGTTTATGTCTTCCTTTGCATTCCTGATGAAATTCATTTGTGATTTCCTTTTTTTTTTGCCATCTTTATTTCCAAAAGTTTATTCACTTTGTCTTATTGGAAAATTAACTGTGCATTTGTTAATTCTTTCTTTTGTATATTTCCTGTTTCACTAACTTCTGTACTTATCTTTAGTGTTTCCTTCCTCCCAGTAAACATTTTTTTTCTGGTGTTTTTTCCAATTTCTTGTGTTGAATACTTCCTTCATTAATTTTCACTCTTACTTCCCAGTGACTATTTATTCTTTTACTGCTTTTTTCCATATTTGGAAATCTTATTCTTTCACTGTCTTAGTTGTAAATACTTGAGACTTTTTATTACGCTTTATCCTCTGAATTATTTAGAAGTATGCTTTTTAGCTTGCAAACGCTTGGAATTTCTCATTTTATTATTTAATGTTAGGTGATCTGTGTGATATCAGTTGAAACTTCCTTTGCAACCTAATATCGAATTCAGTTTTGTTAAATGTCAGATTTGAGTTTGAAAAGAATATTTAGAGCCTATGTACATCTAGAGCAAGCTCATTAATAATGAGGTTCAAATTAAGCTACGATTTTTCTGACAGAGACATGCTAAAATTTTCCCCGGTGATTGTGAGTTTTTGGTTTCTTTTGCAGTTTTACTTTCTGTATTTGAGACCAAATAGTTAGAGGCACAGGGGTTTGGCACTGACACATTTTCTTAAAGAATTATTTTTTTTTAATTAGTGAGTAAACATTTTTGTCTTAATGATTCCTTTGTTAGTAATATTGCTATTACTTTCTTTTGTATATATTTTGTGTATGTATATATTTTATGTATACATATCAACTTTTTTTTATACATATTTTTTCAACCTTTATTTTCAACCTCTCTGTGTTGTTTGGGTTGAGTTGTATCTAAAAATCTTTTGTATAGATTTTTTTCATCTAATCAGTTAGTCTCTGTAATTAATAGGCAAGTTTAATACATTTACTATTATCATAATTATTAACATATTTGGACTTAACTGATATATTTGAACTTTAGCTTATTATCTTACTTATGTTTTTTCTCCAATTTTCCCTCCAATCTTACATATTATTGTTGGCTAGCATTTTAGTTTCACTTTGTTTTTAACCCCCTTGATTCAGCGCAATTGTAATTACTGATATTACTATCAATTATAGTCAATGTTTATTAGGTTGACTATCATTTAAATCCTCCTGGATTTAATTACCACTACAACTGAAGTTTTTTCAATGAGGATCCATGAATACTAGACTCCTTTTTTTTTTTTTTTTAATTTGAAGATCTGGGTGCCTGGGTGGCTCAGTCAGTAGAGTGTCTGCTTTTGGCTCAGGTCATGATCCCAGGGTCCTGGAATCAAGCCCAACACCGGGCTCTCTGCTCAGCGGGGAGCTTGCTTCTCCCTCTCCCTCTGCCCCTCCTCCCTGCTCATGCTCTCTCTCTCTCAAATAAATAAATAAAAATAATAATTTGAAGATCTAATTGGCTTTATCACGTGATTCATGAGTCAGGCAGCATCCCATGTAGCAAGTAGAGGTGAGCTCTCAGTAGACTCTCTTTTGTGTCTATCAGAAAATCCCTCTAGACAGCCCTCACTTCTGGAGGATAGTTTAGCTGAACATATAATTTGGGATAACATAGCCCCTCAGTACTTTGCCAAAAGGATAGCACTGTCTTCTGGCCTCTGTTGGTGATGCTGAGCATTCCATCAATCCAATTGCCATTTCTTTCCAGGTAGGTAGTCTTACCTCTTTGGTTGCTTTTAAGATCTCTGTGTCTTCGGTGCTTTCTAATTTCTCCACAATGAGTCTAGCTGTGTACTTATTTTTATTTATCCTGTTTGGATAATGTGACACTTCACTCTAAGGACTCATTCCTTCAATTATAGAAAAATTCCATCACTTGTTCATTTTTAATTTGCCCCACCCCTGTCTTTATTTTCTTCTAGACCATAAGATGGATGTTCCACCTACTCATTCTATTGTCCACGTTTCTTAATTGTGTTTTCTTATTTTTCATCTCTTCATATCTCTGTGCTGCATTTGGGATGATTTCCTTCTAATTATCTTCTATTTCTCGAATTCCCTCCTTCATATTGTTACCTCTATTTATCTCATAAATTTAGTTTATAATTTCAATGAAGATATTTTTACATCTAAGTCTACTTGATTATTTTTTATGTCCACTTATTCTTTTCAAAATGTCCGATTCTGCCCAATTCCTTCTTTTACTTCCCATATCATTTTAAATATACTTTAATATTTCAGATGTTCAGACTGTGAAAATTAATAAAAGGAAACCTCATTTAGAATGGAGCCCAGAGGCCACAGGGAAGGCTCTCACTTTCTACCACTCTTGTCTATTGTGGGCCCAACAAGAAAAGACCAGGGACACAAATCCTTACTACCTTAGCTACTACTTTGCTATCCCAGCAAGGGGGAGGAAGTTTTTCTCCTCCCCTAGCAATAGCCCAGCCAATGAGAGATAGTCACAGCCCAGCCAATGAGAGACTGTCATAGCTCAACTAATGAGGGATGGTCACAGCCAATGAGAGACCATCACAGCTCAGCCAATGAGAGGCAGTCACAGCCAAGCCAATGAGAAACCCCCATGTTACAATTTCCAGTGGACTTTCTGTTTACAGCGTCCCTGGCAGCATCCCCCTTGCTCTATAAAAGGGCCTCCTGTCCTTGCTCTGTGGACCTGGGTGTGGTTCTGCTATGTCCTACATGTACCAAGATGCAATTCTTTGCTATTTCAGAATAAACCCATCTCTGCTGATAAAATGGCAGTTTTATTTTTTAAGGTTTATAAGATTTTCTATGAATTCCAGTTATTGCGGAGCTAATTCTTGTTTTGTTACTTCTACTGTCTCCTTTTTGTGGTGGTTTATGTATGCGTTCCATAATTTTTCCTTTGTGGGTTCATAGGAGAGTGTTTGCCCCAGCCCTTTGGGAGTCTGGTATGCTTTAGGTGGCAAAATTGTCCCTGTGGAGCAGTTTCATATCTGCTTCTGCCAGGGCTCAGGTGTTTAAATGGTCTGGGAACAGTTTTTATGTTGCTCTTGTGACTTGGGCTTTCTCCACCTCTCAGTGTAACATCATGAACCTTGCTCCCGTTTTTGGGACAGGCCCAGGGTTTTGATTTCTGACAGGCAAGTTATTTTCTATCCAAATCCCTAAATCCCTGGCCCAGTAGGTGGAGTTTTGCTAGCCCCCTTTGTGCCATCTTCAGGGCAGCAATGAGCAGCTCTTGAAGACTCCAGGCTGTAAGCTGGGGCTCCATTCCAGCTAATTCACCTTGAGTGAGCTCCAGATGTCACCTCGGGTCCCCATGTTAGAAACTCAGCCAGAGGTTCTCAGCCATCACCAGATCTGAGGAGTGTCAATGGATTTGGGGAGGCCCAGTTTGAGGTCAGAGAAGGGCCTACTTGCATAGACAACTCAGGTAGGGTGATTTGAGAGACTCCTCCAAAGAGCAGACACCCTGTGTCTAACTGCTATTTCTTCAACTGTAGCACGACCTCATGGGAGTTAGAACTGTGGTTACCTTAGGTCAGCACCACCTCTGGCCAGGTGAGCCACCTCCCTTGCATAGAGATCCAGCCCACAGACCATCCTGGCCCCCAGGGAGCACACTGTGACCCACGGCTCTAGAATTCCAGCTGGAAAGAGGACACCAGAGGGAGAACTTCAGAGAGAGCCAGAAAAGCACTAGGGAGAAGGCATCAATCTCTCATAAAGTGGAAAGCTGCCGGCTTCCAATCTCCAATAAAGCAGAGGAGACAGAAGAGGTGGCTTCGCCAAGCTGCCACATCTCTAGAATCACTGCTGAGTAATTGCTTGGTACTTCAAGTCCGGGATGGGGGCTCTTGAAGCAGTATTTCATGGGAGAGACATTGAGCCCTCATCGGGACAAGAAATATGGTTGTTAAACAGGCAGCTCATGATATAGCATTCATCTGGTGGCAAATCCGTGAGATTCATTAAGCTGACCAGCCCAGCCTCCGAAGAGGGATACAAAATTAGCCAGAGGAGGGAAGAGGTAAGAAGTCACTGGAGGGAGGTGGGGTAGAAGAAGCTTGTCTTCCAGGTGGTGATTTTGGAACATGGGAGGGAAGGAATGGGAAGTTTGTCTTCTTCCCTGCTCCTTACAAAGAATGTTTTAGCCCCGGGGCACAGATGCCTAAAAGGAAATCCCCAGTCAGTGCATATGACCAGCACCCCGCAAAGATCACCGACTTCCATTGTTAAATTCCCACCAGTGCCACCCCCCACAACAAGCCCAGAAAACTGCTCTGCAAAAATCTGCACAATCAACCTGACCTGTGGGTAATCAGAAAATCAAGAACAAACTTGCCTCATCAGGAAAATGCTGGGCACCTACCTGACCTGGGAAATCTATACGTAAATTCAGGCAGATCTACAGTCTTCCTGGTGCATCTGGTTTGGTCTCCAGCCAGGTCCCAAGCTCAGGTAAGACAAAGGGGGCAGCAGACTGTGGTTTAGAGCAGAACTGTCAGGATGAGGGGTTTCTGTTTGGGGGGGATGGAGGGAAGGGAGGCCAAGGTTTCTTCCCAAAGCAATGTTAAATGGTCTCTGCTTTGTCCCAGAGAGCCCCAACTTACAGCTCACTTTTTGATTCTTAAAATTATAATTGACGCTTGGGGAAAAAAATGAAAGAACCCTGGTGGCAGAAAATCAAATTGTTTCAGATATTGCAAAGCAAATCTTCCTACAGCCCGGGCATTCCTCGGTGGTGTGCTGTGGCCTCTTGTCACCATTTAAGTCACCTGGTTGCTGGCCACACCCAGCACCTATGTGCCTGGAGGAATGCCTTCACACTTAGTGTCACTCAGCAAGGCCATGTTGTGTTATGGTGCAAACTACCTCCAAGTCTCAGTGGCTCGCTGTGAGACAGGTGTGTTTTTAGCTCATGCTGAGTGCCCCTCACCACCCTGCCCCAGGAGATGACAGAGGCGGAGTCTAGAGTCAGGGAACACTGGGGCCTGGAAGGGACAAGGAAGGGGGCTTCCCTAGAGCCTTTGGGGGTGGGGGAGGGGCACAGCCCTGTAACGCCCTGATTGCTGACTTCGGGCTTCCAGAACTGTGAGAAAATAAATTCTGTTGTTTTAAGTTTGTGGTACTTTGTTACAGCAACCACAGGAAACTAATACAGATTGATCTTTGCTCTAGGACTCAGGCTGATGGAGCAGCCTCTACCCAGACCACTGGGGGTTTTCATCAAAGGAAAAGAAAACAAGGCACAAAGTATGAGCTGGTTCTCAAAGCTTCCACACAAAGGTGACCCAGTCATTCTGCTCACAATTCATTGGCTGGAGCAGGTCACCTGGATGCCTATGGCTTCAAAAGGCAGGGAAATGTAATCCCCTACCTGAGAATTTGGCAAACTTCTGTATGGGGCCATGTGGTAAATATTTTATACTGTGGGCTGCATGGTCTCTGTTACAGCCACTCAACTCTGCCATTTTAGTGAGAAAGCAGGCATGGACAAATGTAAATGAATGTGCACTCCAATAAAACTTTATTTATAAAACCAGACAGTGGGCCATATTCTGCTGAAGGAAGGGACAGTGGGTGTTACTGGGTAATGGGACAGTCTAGCATAAATTCCTTTGTGTTTTTTACTTCCTCTTCTGGTTATTCATCACTGCATAGCAAATCACCCCAAACCTTAGTGACTCAGAACAACAACCATACTTAGCATTGTCTCTCACAGTCCTGGGGGTTGACTGGGCTCAGCTAAGGGGCTCTTCCTGGGATCTTTCATATGGCTGCTGTCAGGCAGTGGCTGGAGCTGCAAGCGGCAGAAAGCTGTTTGCATGTCATGTTCGCATGTCTAGACTAGCTGCTGGCAGCTGGGGCTCCCGGGTGTCCTTATCTTTTTGTGTCCCTCCACATGGTTTCTTTCTTTCTTTCTTTTTTTTTCTAAGATTTTGTTTATTTGACAGAGAGCACAAGCAGGCGGAGCAGCAGGCAGAGGGAGAAGCAGGCTCCCCACTGAGCAGGGAGCCCGATGCCGGGCTTGATCCCAGGACCCTGGGATCATGATCTGAGCTGAAGGCAGACGCTTAACTGCCTGAGCCACCCAGGCACCCCCCCCTCCACATGGTTCCCACAGCACGGCGCCTCTTTTTTACTTGGCAGCTCAGGGCTCCATAGGCCAATGGAGCAAGAGTGCGAGAAAGCGCCATATGTGGCTATTTCAATGAAATTCAATTAAAATTAAATAAAATTTAAAATTCAGTTGCTGGGGCACCTGGGTGGCTCAGTCGGTTAAGTGTCTGCCTTCGGCTCAGGTCATGATCCCGGGGTCCTGGGATCGAGCCCTTCGTCGGGCTCCCTGCTCATCGGGGAGCCTGCTTCTCCCTCTCCCTCTGCTGATCCCCCTGCTTGTGCTTTCTCTCTCTCTCTTTCAAATGAATAGATAAAATCTTTAAAAAAAATAAATAAAGTTCAGTTGCTGAGTCACATGAAGCCACATTTCAAGTTTTCATGGTGGCTACCATGACTGACAGAGAGTGCACCAAGCCAAGTGGGAGCCACGTAGCCTTGCATGATTTAGTCTCAGAAGTCACACAGCATCATTTTGGACTCATTCTGCCCACAGGCCTGCCCAAGTTCAAGGGGAGGGGAAATAGATCTCGTCTCCTGATGCAGGGTGGCAAGATTCTGGAAGGGCCCATGGGACTGAAAATATTGCTAGGGCCATTTTTAGGGAAAATAGGCCCATGAAACTGGACATTGTTGGGGCCTAGAGATCACCTCTCAGTAGCTGAGAGCAGAGGCCAGACCCCTCTCTGGGTGAGGTGAATGTTTCTCTACACAGTACCTAATTCTGGGTTGTGAGGACGCAGTGAGTTAATCCTGTAGTGTTTATCATGGTGCCTGACACATGGTGAACGCACAGTAAATGCAGCCACCATAGTGTCCCAATTTTATATATAGAAAGAATTCTATGTAGGAACTGCTGTAGACGGAATGCTTAGGTCTCTCCAAAACTCATCTGTTGAAGGCCAACCCCAAGGTGATGGCGTTTGAAGATAGGGCCTTTGAGAACTGGGTAGGTCATGAGGGTGGAACCCCCGTGAATGGGATTTGTGCCCTTAGAGAAGAGACCCCAGAGAGGTCCCTTGAACCTTCCACTGTGTGGGCCACCCCACACCCCCATCCCATTGCAGGCCTCTGGCCTGGAGCAGTCTGAGCTGGGGGAGGGGAAAGACAGCCAAGTTCAGTTGGGGGTTGTGATAATAGCATGGGCTGTGTCGGTGACCTAAAGTGGCCATGGAGCTGTCACCTGAGAGAGGTTGCCAAGAAGCCATGGCATTTGCCAGCCTTCTTGTCCCGGGGTGAGGGAAGATGGCTGAGGAGCAGAGGGAGACACAGACAAGATCATGCTGCATTGGCAAGAGTCAATGAGGACATTACGTCTAGGAGCAGGACTGGAGATATTCTCTAAAATGCTAACGGTGGTTATTCAGGTGGGGTAGGTCTGATAATTGGCTTTGCTTTATTCTGTGTGTTTTTCTCTATTTTGCAATTTTTCTCCCGGGGATCTGAATTACTTACATAGTTAATGTACGTAATAAGAAAAAAATACCTTTTCTTTTTTAAATTGTGTAAAAAGTACGCTTGCAGAATAGGGAGGTTTTCTCTGCGGCCCAATTCCGGGGGTGTTGTGACCAAACAGGCTAAGCTTCTTTAGCATCCTGCCTGCTTGGAGGAGCCTCCACGGACACGGACCCATCAGGCAGCCTCCAGTTTGGGGCTCCTGCATTTTCTCCCTTTGAGCTACATTTGCTCTGACCATGGCGTCCCTCACAGGGACGGGAACCCAGTGGGAAATATTGAAGTCAAGCCCAAGATGGTGGGAGAATAGGAGAAAAAGAAAACTTCGTTGTCTCTGAGATATCTGGAGGACTCTGCGTTAATCCGGTGTCAGGAACTATGTGTGGGATCTACAAAGCCCACTCCTCCGCCATGGCCGGGGCAACTTCTGGAACGCTCCTTAATTAATATCTGCCCTTCCCTGCAGTGGTTTCTGGGTCCCTCATCAGCCAATTGAAATGTTCTCCTGGAAACAAAGACTCGTTCGGAGGTGCTGGGCTTCCAGTAATTTCTTCCCAAGATCTATTTGTCTGGAGAAGAGTTCACGGAATGGTACATCTGTAAATTCCATTTCGTGATCACAAAAACACTGCAGGGGGATGTGGTTGCTACGGTGACAGGGATGGTGCCGCACTATTAATTTGTAGGGAAGGATGGTGGACGTCACTGACCCTCGGCAGGAAGTCTCAGGTTGAAATGACCATGGTCTCTCGCATTCCCCTCCCACCATTTCGGGGTGAGGGGGAGATGGGCATGTGCAGACAGTGCAGAAAATTGCCCAGGACCTCTGGGTTCCCTGCTCGCAGGTCTCTCCAGACGCGTTTGTATGATGCATGCCGTTTCCAGCTCTCCTGGGAGGCTGCGCACATGTGTAGGCTGTGCATTTAAACAAATAAACCTCCGCCAACTCCGAACAAACTGGGGGGAACCAGCTCCCTAAGGCTGGGAGGAGGAGGGGGTGGGAGGCCTCAAAGGGATTTTCTGGCAACTGTGGAGACTTCACAGTTATGCAAAACTGGTGGTGAATTTCCTTTGATCTGAGGAAGATGCAAAGCAGAAAGGAAAAGCAAAGCCTCAAAGGAAAGGCCAGACAAGCCTGTCTCTGTGGATCCTGAGGCAAGACTGTAGTTACAGAACCCAAAAGGGACTTCACCTCCCACGTGGCAGTCTCCAGAGGTTCAGTCTTCCAACCTGACTGGGGCGTACAGCCCATGCCCTCCATCCCCAGAGCCCACAGAACTCAAATCACATTCAGTCCTGTTCAGGAAAGGTCTGAAAGCCAGGCTCAGGGTGTCGTCAGTAGAATAATGGCCCCCAAAGATGTCCACATCCTTTTCTTCTTCTTTTTCTTTAAGATTTTTATTTATTTGACAGAGAGAGCACAAGCAGAGGGAGAGGGAGGGGGAGAAGCAGGCTCCCCGCTGAGCAGGGAGCCCGATGCGGGGCTCGATCCCAGGACCCTGGGATCATGACCTGAGCCGAAGGCAGGCGCTTAGCTACTGAGCCACCCAGGCGCCCCTCCACATCAATTTCTAACAGCTTCTCCCTCCTGCTCCCCATAAAGCGAACGGCCCGGAGCACCTCCCGACAGCACCCCATGGTTGGGGGGCACACCCAGGGCAAGGAGGCGACTCCTGTTCCCCAGGGATGGCTGGTCTGGAAGCTGGTCAGACAGAGGAGCAACGAAGGACGGCCAGAGCCCTGTGGGGGCTGCCTCTGTGTGCGGCCAGGGGGTGGCCAGGGGGCTTCCTAGTCAGGGGGCGACCTGAGAGAACTGGGGAGGTTTGATATCTTGGTACTTTGGGGAAGCTGCCAGACAAGGGGTGAGGCCAGACCTAGGGTAGGAGCTGGGGGTGGGAGAGGAGGTAAGAGACAGGAAATAAACACTGGAGCTTGGTACCTTCCCCAGAGCTTAGACTCAATCCCGGGGCAAAGGGAACCACTGAAGGGTTTGCCAGGCCCAGCTCTAACGTTTGGGGGGCCCCAGGACCAGAGTGTAGAGGGAGGTGCACGTACCACATGTCAGGTCTGAGCATTTACAAACTCTAAGTCAAGCTAACAAACCTTTCAATAAAATATGCTCTAGTCTTTCTATTTTCCTACCTTGATGACAGGCCTTTAGAACACCTCAAAGGCCAGATTCAAGTTCAGAATTTTCAGACTGCTGTGCTGGGACATGGTGGTACCAGGAGAGGCAGCTGGGCCTTCCCCCTTTTCTTTCCCACCCCCAGCCCCACATCCCAGCTTGGGCCATGCCGCTTGCAACAAGGGCTGTGGACACCCTAGACCTTTGTGCTGCCCACCTGCACAGGGACAGACCTGGGGGTGGGCAGAGCTTCTGGAGCCCCAAGTTCCAGAGCATGGTCGAGATGGGGGGCAGCGGCATGTCCTCTTGGTTCCATGGACTCTGTATAATCAAGAATTGTCCGGCCTTTGTCCCTGGTTCTTGGGAGGTCACCTATAAAACCTGGGAATTTTCCGAGGGATAGAAGTATCTCTGACTCATGGCTGGTCCCTCCAACCGTCCGGGATCGTCTGTGCCAACAGGATGCCTCAGGATGGAGGCTGGTCATGTCACAAGACCGATCAGAAGATTAGAGCCCAGCTTCTGGGAAGGGGAGGGGCTGGAGATGGAACTCACCCTCTGTAATGGAATTGCAATAAAAATTTTGGACCCTGAGGCACAAGTGAACTTCCCTGGCTGGCAGTGCTCTGCATCACGTCTGTCGTGTATCCCTGTGCGGGGAGGGTAACAGAAGCTTCACATTTGGGACCTCACAGACTTCACCCTAAGTGTCTCTCCCTGTGGCTGGATCCGATCTGCATCCTTTTGCTATAATTCGACAATAAACAGAAGTTCAGCGCTTTCCTGAGTTCTATAAGCCACTCTAGTGAATTATTAAACATTAGGGGGTATTGGAGCCCCTGAGTTGGCAGCCAGCTAATTAGAAGTGAAGGTGGCATGGGGGGCGCGGGGGGGGGGGGCTCCGTCAGTTGAGCGTCTGACTCTTGGTTTCGGCTCAGGTCGTGATCTCAAGGTCATGAGATTGAGCCCCGCGTCTGGCTCCATGCTCAGTGCTCAGCGCAGAATCTGCTGGAGTCTCTCCCTCTTCCTCTGCCCCTGCCCCCAGCACTCTCTCAGGCACTCTCTTAAATAAATCTTGAAAAAAAAAAGGGGGGGGCACCTGGGTGGCTCAGTCGGTTAAGTGTCTGCCTTCAGCTCAGGTCATGATCTCGGGGTCCTGGGATTATAGCCCCGCGTCGGGCTCCCTGCTCAGCGGGGGGTCTGTTT
This sequence comes from Callorhinus ursinus, assembly GCF_003265705.2. NCBI lineage: Eukaryota > Metazoa > Chordata > Mammalia > Carnivora > Otariidae > Callorhinus > Callorhinus ursinus. The sequence continues at coordinate 4,725,496 of NW_027397130.1, forward strand.
CTCTCTCTCCATCTGCCCCTCCCCCAAAAAATAAATAAAATCTTAAAAAAAGGAAGAAGTGAGGGTGGCCTGTTGACCCCCAAAGCTGCCGCTGGTGTGTGAAGGGAGGGAGTCTTTTGGAGGACGGGTCCCTAACCTGTAAAATTTGGCACAACTCTGGGTAGACTCCCTGCCCTAGAGGAGGGTTTCCCCAGAAGAGGATCAGAGTGGGGCCTTCTAATATTGGGGCCCAGGGAAGGGGCCCCTCTTGCCTGGGTCTCAGTATGGTCCCGAGTTGCAAGGGATAGCTTGTTTGGGGTAACACCAGGTGGGACAGTGCCCAGATGGGACTGGGAGCGAGCAAGCTGGTCCCAGAGGCCAGACGGGCTCTGGACAAGGGCAGTCAGGGTAGACAGGAGGGACGCTCAGGGAAGCACCGAGGCTCTGCTAAACCATCCTTCAGGGGTCACGGGGCAAAGGCCACGTCCTCAGAGTGGCCAGTTGGCTTCCGGATCTCAAAGCCCACAGTATCTTCCCCACAGAAGTTACCGTTACCTGGAGCATTCAGCTGGATCGCGACCCATCCAGGCCCCTGCTTTCCCTCACGGACACTCTTCCCAGCTCTCAACATAGAGAAAAGCAAAAATTAGATTAAAAAAAAAAAAAAAGAAAGGATAGACTGGAGAGGGCTTATTTGCATTATAATAATTTCTTTTTACCATGCCTAAGTTTTCTCTGTAAATAGCAAGCACCCCTGGGGCATCGAAAATTGAATTCAATTCACAAGATCCTGACTCCCTTCTGCACTGGTGGAGTCGACCTGGACTCGAAATGATTTTGGGGGGAGTGGGAGAGGGAGGTGGAAACTGTTTGTGTCTGACCCACCAGACAGCAGCCCTGACGCATGGTCCCCAGGATGACATTGTTCTGCCTAGGTTTTGTGAAACCCTTGCAATTTCAACTATTATATTAACGGATATATATTTTTGCAGCATTTTCTATTTCTGCTCATGAGCTTTTATTCTTTTCAATAAAGGAGAGTTGTTAAATGCATAACAGAATGTGACTTAACGTTTATAGCTGTCTTGGCAAGGCTCCAGAGATGCGCTGTGGTTGCAGCAAGTCACGGGGGCGTGGCTAGGAGAAGGAACGAGGCAGAGGACCTGGGAAGAGCCGAGCCGGTCCCCCCCCCCCCGCTTCCCCCCCTCGGCCCCTGCCCAGGGCTGGGGAGAGAGCTGGCAAGGGGGTGGGCCAGGCGATCCAGGATTCTTTCCTCTTTTTCATTTAAATGCATTCTCAAGTAGAAGGGGGGGTGGAATCCAGGGCCATAATTTTTGGTTCAGAAAGTATAGGGATTGGGGGTTTTGTTTTTCCTGTCTGTTCTCTGCCTTCCCCAAGATGGACTTATCTTGACTTCTCTTTACAGCCGGGATCAAACTGGTCCCACATATCTGGGATCTGAGCTGCTATTGCCCCCGAGAGCTGAATGTCCCTTAGTGACCTGATCACTGCGGGGGCCCCATGTCCCTGCACAGTGAGGTGGCCAGTGGACCTCTTTTCCTGCCTTCTCGGGAAGGCTGTTTGCAAAAGCCTGCCTGGTGCTTCTTTACCCTGAACTGTTCCAGAAAATACCTTTTCTGACCACTGGGTTGTGAGCACGTCAGTTTAGCACACGCAAGGGGCATTCTGTCCTCCAACCGGGTTTGAGAATCACTCTCTGAAGGGCATCCAGTCGGTCTCCCAGCCCGCCCTCGGAGCGTGAAGTGCTGAGGGTAGAGCTGTGATTTCTCTCTGAGCTTGGGCTGGGGTCTCCCGAGTGGATGTGGGTGGGGGTTGGCCTCTCCCCACCCGTGCACCCCACCCAGCCCGTGTGCAGGAACACCACGCACACACTCTCCCTGCTCACACGGGCCCTGCTGTGAGCACACACACCAGCGTACACCATGTGACAAGTGTTCTGGGGACCGGGACAGACTGTTTGCAGGAAGCCCCACCTGCTGTGTGCTGTCAGACAGCCCCTGGGTGTGCCATCAGCTGGGATTCTTTGCCAACGATGAAGGCCAAATCCTCCCCCCCAGAGCCCGGTTTCCTTGTGCTGTCCTCCATCCTGAGAGGGGCCCCACACTGATTCCTCTGGGCTGACCCTGTCTGTTATTCTGTTCCAAATGCTATAACAAATTTCCATAGACTGGGTGGCTTATCCACAAAATTTATTCTCAGGGCTCTGGAGGCTGGAGGTCAGAGATCAGGGTGCCTGCTGGGCTGGGTTCTGGTGAGGACCCTCTTGCAGGTGGCAAAAGGCTTCTTTCTTGTGTCCCTGCAATGCAGAAAGAGAGGGAGCTCTTTGGCCTCCTCTTACAAGGGTGTAAATCCCATGTACAAGGCCCCACCTCCATGACCTAATGACTAACCAAAGGCCCCGCCTCCAAATACCATCACATCAGTGAGATCCCAAGAGCACCGCAGATTACCCATGCAATGCTAATCTCTGATTCAAAGTCTGCCTCCTGGGGAACCCAGCCCGTGACAGTGGGTGCCAGGAGTGGTCCAAAAACGCCCATGCTTGGTTGGATTTTGGAGCTTGGTCATCTACCGTCTGGTTGGCAACATGGCCCCCAACAGAGGTAGTAGGTGGAGCACAGACAGATCTTGGCACAGGTAACAAAACTTGTTAAAATTTTACCCGTGGTGAACCGGCATAGCCGGCCGGGGAGGGGGGGAGAATGCCGCCATTCGTATACTAGATCTTCCATGTGATAACCATGGAGGAGACACTTATCAAACAGGGACGGGGGTGCTTTGGGAAAAACAGAGAAAAGCTAAGGGTAAACAATGGAGGGCCTTCTTGGGGAGACCTTAAGAGGTGCTCATCTCTTAGATGAAGACCTCAGAAAACCCAAGACTTAACCCTAAGAGTAGCAGAACTCCACAGAAGCCTAACCTCTCAATCCAGAAAGATCTGCCATGCCAAGCTCAGGGCCCTGGTTGGGAAGAATGGACCCTGACACACAGGAAAGGCACATCTGGATTGATGTTCCCCAAAATCTTGAGTCCAAGGTTTCCTCCAAACTCTCTGAGCCTGCAGAGAGGCCCACACCTCACTGCTAAGGGCCAACACCACCATCCACCTCCACCCCTGGACTTGAAGACCATGGAGAGGCCTCTCCCCCGCAAAACGCAAAACAACACACATCTCTTTCAGCAACTACCCCCACAGCCCCTCCTGGCCACCAACAGGCAGGTCAAGTTGCAGCACAGCTCAGCGGAGGACACAGAGGAAAATGATCCCACCCCAGAGGAAGTGGGGGGGCGGGGAGCAGCATGCCTGTCTCTGCAGGAGCCAGACAAGTGCACAGAGAACGGGGTGTCTGATCGAGTGGAGGGAACACACAGCTGGGGAGGGAGCACTCTTCCAGGACTTGGAAATCAGCCCCACAGCAAGGAGCCCAGGAGAGGCAAGCACTAGGGGGACGGCCCTGGAAACACGGGAAGGTGATGCGCACGCCAAGCAAGCTAGAAATGCCAGAATTCAACACAGACAAGGGAAGGAGGGGTCAAAAGGCCAGAGACGTGGGTGTGTTAGAGGAGATAACAGCCAGTGAGGACAGAAACCCAGCCGGTGAGCGTGATCCACATCGGGCCCAGAAGACACAAGGTTTCCGGGAGGAGCCAGAGGAAGGTGCTGTTAAGAGGACGCCCCCGTCCCTAGAAGGCACAGTGGTGTCTCCTCTGTGAGCCAGGGCTGGGGGTGGGAATGTAGCTGCCTCTCGGGCACAGCTGACAGCAGTGGGGTGGGGGAGAGGACCCCACCCTCCGCTCCCCATCCCAGCCCTCCCCAAAACAACAGAGGCCACGTGGCAGCACTTAACCCTCAGCATCCCAATGGATGAAATTATCCCAGGGAGCCACAAGATCACAGCGGCAGCCTGTCCGGTCCGAGCTCCAGGACGCATCTATGGAAATTATAAACGCGTGCACCCTTGCTCAGAGCAAGGCCACTGGCACTGCCACCCACAGCTGTCCTACGTTACGAAAAATAATGCGCAACTGGGAAATGTCCTTTCGGTTCCAGCTGGGACTTTGTGTGCCACACCTACACGGGGACCAGCTAATTATACAGAATGTTTGCACCTTGATTTGACCTACTTTTTACTACTGATTAGGGTATTTTGCAACTCGGAAGGGTAGATGTCAACTTGTAGAAAACTGTTAGCTATGCAAATGATTCTTGTCTAATAACAATTCAAATGAATTTTGTCTGGGAGAGATGCAAATGATTTCTGTCCTGTAGAAAAGCTAATCCCAAAGATTACAGTTTCATTACCCCGGAGGATGTTAACCAGCTTTGTATCTAACACAGCTGTCTCATTCCAGATTTCTCTCCATGCCTATATGTATCCTTACCAGTCTGCTGGTTCCTTCATTAATGAGTTCAATAAGTCTTAGATACATAATCACTTTTCTTTTAAAGATTTTATTTATTTATTTGAGAGGGAGAGAGAGAGAGCATGAGCAGGGTGAGGAGCAGAGGGAGAAGCCGACTCCCCGCTGAGCAGAGAGGCCGAAGCGGGACTCCATCCCAGGACTCCGGGATCATGACCTGAGCTGAAGGCAGACTCTTTTTTTTTTTTTTAAACATCACAAATATGATTTTTTATTTGTCACCATTAAATGTCTGACTTTTAAACAGATTCTTGGACTGGTGGCTCATATCCATCAGCTCGTTCAACTTTAGCACCGGTCTCATCCCCAGTAGCTTTTCCAGAACTACTACCTTCACCATGAAGCTCCATGAGCTTTCCCAGTTCCAAACTTGGGCTTCTTCAGCATTTTTACTTTTCTAACGAAGACATCATGAAGTGGATAAACAGACTGACAAGCCTTTTCTATATCTTTTCTGCTGCTGTCTGGAATCAATTTATTGACCACTTCTTTCAGGTCATTTGTTTGCACCTCTCGGGTCATGATTTCCATCATCTTTTTCCGAATTTGACGGACCTGTTGGTGCTGAGCAGAAGAGGTCATCCGAATCTGATTATTGCGTTTTTTAGTAAAACCAACACAAAATAGACGAAGCAAATAACCATTGGTAGTCTTGACATCAACATGAGCTTCAATCATGGTCTGCCATTTTTTGACTATGGAGCGCATTTTGTCACGGGTAAGATCCATGCCATGGAAATTAGTCAGGCAGTTTTTGCCCTGAACATCCTCAGTAATTAGCTTGAATTTTCTAAACGCAACTTCATCATTCTGCAAATCAGCAAGGCTCACTTCAAAAACATGACCCTTGAGGCCATCAGATGCGATTTTGGTTCCTTGAGTTCTTGTGACTAATATTTTCCCAATATTTCTTATACTGAACATAGCTGGTGCTTTCACATCATACCAATCTTTCTTAGAAAATGGATCAACCACTTTCTTCTTGGCTCCCTTTTTGCTGCCTTTCATAAGGCGCTTGTTCTTGCTGACCGCCATAGCCCTGCTCAGGGAGCCAAAAGCCTGAAGGCAGACTCTTAACTGACTGAGCCACCCAGGTGCCCCAGTACATAATCACTTTATATTGGTATAAGAATCATGCTTTTCACTTTCCAAAAATTAAACTTTGGGGCACCTGGGTGGCTTAGTCGGTTAAGCATCTGCCTAAGGCTCAGGTTATGATCCTGGAGTCCTGGACAGAGCCCCATGCTGGACACCCTGCTCAGCGAGGAGCCTGATTCTCCCTCTCCCTTTGCCCCTCCCCCTTGCTCATGCATGTGCTGTCTCTCTCAAATAAATAAATAAAATCTTTTAAAAAAATAGCAAGGGGGCGCCTGGGTGGCTCAGTTGGTTGAGCGACTGCCTTCGGCTCAGGTCATGATCCTGGAGTCCCGGGATCGAGTCCCACATCGGGCTCCCTGCTCGGCGGGGAGTCTGCTTCTCCCTCTGACCCTCTTCCCTCTCGTGCTCTCTATCTCTCATTCTCTCTCTCTCAAATAAATAAATAAAATCTTTAAAAAAATAGCAAGGTTGCAGGAAAGCAAGTATGATATGAGCTCATTTGGGAAGAAGAAGGAAGGAAGGAAGGAAGGAAAGAAGAAAGAAAGAAAGAAAGAAAAAAATGTCTATTCAGAGTTAGACATCTCTCAATATCCTATATCTATATCTACACACACACACACACACACACACACACACTCTTCTAAGTGCACCTCTGGAAGCCTATGTAAGATGCTGGTAAAAAAAGAATAATGCTGTTGTTTTCTAACATCCCTCCAGAGAGGATGGGTTATGGGGAAGAAGAGGAACATGAAGACATACTTTTTACTGCACAACCTTTGGATTGTACAGTAAAATCCAACAGTACCTGTTGGATTTTGTATCAGTTGCATGTATTATTTATTCCAACAAATTAATAACCCTTTACATGGACAGCTAGGGAAAAGGCTGCCCAGAACAGAACACAACAATCTATGTGTCCTGGGACAGGACAAAGGGCTACAGCCCAGAGCCCCTAAGGACTGGATTCATCTAGATGTGGGACTAAATCTGTAACAACTTTTTTCCTAAGACGGGTTCTTGAAGTGTAACGAAACACAGTAAGATTCACACTTTTTACACATCCTGTTCTATGAGTTTTGACGAGTATATGCAGTCACGTGGCCACTACCACCACCAAGATATAGAGCATAGTGCTTCGGAGACTCATCCACATTATTGAGCAGACAGGTGTTCTTGCTTTTTTTATTGCTGTGTAGGATTCCATTGCGTGACTATACCACGTTTTGTGGCTTCCTTCTCCACTTGATGGGCTTTGGCATTGTTTCCCGTTTTTGGTTATTACGAACAAAAGCTGCTTATAAACATTCTCATACAAGTATCTATGCCAACATAGATTTTCATTTTTCTTTATTTTTTTATTTTTTTAATTATTTTTTTAAAGATTTATTTATTTATGTATTCATGAGAGACAGAGGAGGAGAGAGAGAGAGGGAGAGAGAGAAGCAGAGGGAGAAGCAGGCTCCCAAGGAACAGGGAGCCCAATGCGGGACTCGATCCCAGGACCCTGGGATCACAACCTGAGCCGAAGGCAGACGCTTAACCATCTGAGCCACCCAGGCGCCCGATTTTCATTTTTCTTGAATAGGTACCTGGGAGTAGGATGTCAGGTTTATGCTAAACATGTGCTTAGCTCCATGAGAAATGTCCAGATGGGTGGTTTCCAGAGTAGCGTCACCTTTTTGCCCTCCCGCCACCTATGCATGGGAGTTCCTGTTGCTGCATCCTCACCAAAACCTGGTTTTGTCATTATTGTTCTAATAGGTATGTCAGGGTACCTCACCGTAGTTTTGATCTGAATTTCTGTGATGACTTATGATGTTGAGTGTTTTCATGTGCTTGTTGGCCATCTACATCTCTTCTTTGGTGAAGTGTCTGTTCAAAACTTTTGCCATTTTTTCACTGTCCAATTGATTGCTTTCTTTTTATTATGAGTTATGAGAGTTCTTTGTATATATCCTAGATAGAAGTTCTTTATCAGACATGTGCTTCACATAGATTTTCTGTTTCATGACTTCTTTGAAGACTTCACTGTCTTTCTGCAACGAACATGAGGGATTTGGCCCACCTCCTTCTCTTCCCTGTCTGTCTCTCAAAGTTTGAAAGTGATTGTTGTTGTTGTTTTATTGCTATCATCATCATTATTATTTTGGTTCTGTTGAGCACCTTCTAACTCTAACATGTGGACCTGTTTCATGTTGCATCACGGTCAACAGTATCTCTCGATCCTACTTTGTCACAAGGCTATGTGCACACCCACCCCCCCTTCTCCCCATAATCTTTCCCACTCTTTCTGACAACCACATTTTAATTTTTACAAAGTTCTTAACATCTATACTCTGTCTCTGAACCAAGCGTTTTCTGCTTTATCCATAGTTTGACTTTAATCATGTCTGTATCATACTATAAATTCTACAGAACACCACTACCCCCAGGAAACCTCAATCTCAGAATCTATGTTCCTTGAGTGGCAATCTTGACTGACTGTCTCTGGCCTAGGGTGACCAATAATCCTGGTTTCCAGGCTTAAATGTCATAAGCCTTTTAGTGCTGAAAACAAGAAAGCTACCCAGAATGAGTTGGTCACTCTAACCTTGAAACTTCCTTTGACTCCTCTTTCAGATTGGATCCAGTTTTCTGGATCCTGTATGTTCCTCTTTATTTATTTCCCGATTTCTCTGAATTATATCATCCAGAAACTTTTGAAGAAAGGGTATGTTGAAGATAAACTGTGTCCTTCCATGTATGAAATGTCTTTATTTTGCTCTAAGGTTTATTGACAGATAGTTTAGCTAGGTATAGAATTCTAGGTTGGGAAAATTTTTCCCTTATAACTTAGAAGGAATGTTCCATTTTCTCCAAGTATCTGGTTTCACTGAAAGGTAGTGAGGCGCTAGTCTGACTCACCTTTCTTTACTGAGCCTGTTTCTCTTTGCTTTTATGTTCCCTACCTGTTCTGCTAGTTCCGCATTTTGCGATGATTTATTTTCTAGTGCTTCTATTAGACTTTTAATTTTAGCAAGCATATATATATATATTTTAATCTCAAGAGCTCTCTAGTTGTTCTCTGGTCTTTTTCTCCCTAACCAAACTGAGTCCTTATTATATATAAGTAGAACATTTTCTCTAATCTCTCTGAATATTCAGCAGAGGTTTTAAATGCTATCTGCCCTCCCATGAATCATCTCTGCTTTCTCTGGCCAGTGTCTTTGTTGTTTTCTTGTGTCTCCCTTCAGGCTGGTGGCCCTCCTCAAATGCCAGATGACCCTCTGTGGCTCATCATGTATAACAGAAAATGCCTAGGTGGCAAGTTGGTGTTTCCTCTGCTATTGGGTCACTGTGCCTCCCTATCCCCTCTGGAGTGAGAATTCTGTATAGGCTAGGGTAAAAGCAGGGTTTATTTTTAAAGCCCCACCACCAATTCCCAGGACTGGATGGGAGGGCTTTGCAATCTCCTCCTGGATGCCACCATCCCATTGGTGGCCTTGCAGCTCAGTGGCCTTATCTTCTCCAACAGTTGTTTCAACTTCTTTATCAAGGAGGCTTCTAGGTTTGGGTTGGATGAAAGGTAGAGGAGGTGGGAGGGTCAGCTACCACTGGTGTGGTGTCTCTTAAACAGACCTCCTGTGACACCCCTGTCCCAGCAACCGAGTTCTCTTGTGTTTTACAACATCTGTCAACCTGAGCCCAGAGTCTCTGGGGGGCTCTGTCTGTGGCCAGCTGCTCCCCCATCGTTCTGCAGCTCCATCACGGTAAAGTCTGGGCTGCAGTGCCTTCCACCAGCGTAGCCCAACTACATTGTCTCTGCCAGGGATTGGTGACCCCCAGCCGCCAAGGCTCTTTGCTGCTGTGGGTGAATTCCTTTAATGCTCACACATTTGCATTTCAGTGAGGACTTGGAAGATGCTCACGTGCACAGTCCTCAAAATGGAAGCCTCATCCCAAGATTGAACGGGGGCTTGACAGGAAATAGAAGCTCTCATAACACAAATGAAATTGAACATTTATTGATGCTTGCAACCCCCCAGGCACAGTTATTCATATGCTTTATGTCATTTATTTTTTGTTATTTCTCGTATCCCCACCTTACAGTTTAAAATTGAGACATAGAAAAATTAAGTAACTTGCTCCCATTCATGTGGCTGGGGAAAGGTGGAATCAGAATTCCAACTTCAGGCCCTTTCGACTTGAAAGTTCAGATGCTAACGGCTCTGCAGCCTCCCCCGGGCCTTGTAGGACCATCATCATTGGGCAACACAGCCCGGCCTTCAGACACCAGCGAAGTCCACACCAGGCTGCAGGGGAGATGGAGCACCCAGGCTCTGTGTCCTCAATCCCCACCCACGTTTGTGTTCCAGGGAAATTGTGAGCCCCGGGCTTACTCCAGGGATGTCAATGCCCTCAAAGAGGGGCTCCCAGGGAACCATCTGACTAATTCCGGGACAGCTGTGGAGCAGCAACCATCTCCTTCTTCTCTTCCTGGTCATTAATACTCCTCAATGAGAGCCTCACTTGGGGCTGTAGGAGGAAGGAGATGAGATCTCCCACAGGGTGGGTGCCTGGCTGGGGCAGGGGGAGGCGGATCCTGGGCCTAAGGCAGAGCTGTCCACCCCCCTCGCCCCATTCCCCACCCAGTCCTCAGGAAACACCATCTGATGAGTGTCAGGGTGGTAGCTACTGTGTACTGAAGACCCACGGTGGTCACATACATTAGTTACATCATCTCTACTTTCCCAATAACCCTTTCAGGTAGGGTCAGTCATCCCCAATCTTCTCTTTTTTTTTTTTTTTAAGATTTTTAAAAAATTTATTTGAGAGAGAGAGAGAGAGATAGAGACAGAGCATGAGCAGGGGGAAAGGGCAGAGGGAGAGAGAGAGGCAGACTACCTCCTGAGCAGGGAGCCCAATGCAGGACTCGATCCCAGGACCCTGAGAGCATGACCTGAGCCGAAGGCAGATGCTTCACCAACTGAGCCACCCAGGCGTCCCCATCCCCAATCTTCTGATGAGAAAATTGAGTCTCAGAGGTTAAGGAACTTGTCCAAGACCACCAGCTGGTAAGTGGCAGAGCCGGACTTTCACCCAGGTCTAAGAGGTACACACGGCAGGGTGCCCTACACACGGAGATGGGATTCCCACCTCTGACACAGCCTGACTCATCCCTGAGGGGCAACCAAGCCCCAGAGGCTGAGCTCATGAGACCCCCAGCCTGGGCATTCCCAAGGCCATGGTTGTGACCCTCAGGAATTTTGGAAGGTGAATGCTGGGCACACACCTCCCTCCCCATACCCATTGTCCTGAGACACAGCCACATTGCTATTGGTCAAGATTCTGGATCCCTCACCTGCCTGGCCCTGCTGGCTGCCTATCCCTGGCCCCAGCCAGGCGTGCAGCCTCCAGCCCCTGCAGCACCAAGCAGGGCTTAGTGCAACATTTCATCATGTTTGCAGAGCAGGGGGTCTAGCAAATGCAGCCTTACAGTAGGTGGAAAAAACCCAAGGAAGGGAGGAAGGATGTGAAAGAAAAGGACCAAAAAGTAATGTCCAACTTTTAAAGGGACACTGTCCCTCCAAGTAGTCAGAGAGATCACTTTTGACAAGCACCTTGCTCAGTGCCCCCACCTGCCTCACTTTCCCAGCAGAGGTATGTCCCCAGTGCCCAAAGGGGGTGGTCTGGGTCAGAGGTAGCTCAAGGGGGGCCTGGGGGGAGCAGAGGGGCAGTAGGTTTGGAGGGGCTGGAGCTTCCACAGAGTCACTGGGTGGGTGGATGGCACCAGACATTAGCTCCTGCTCCAAGCCAGGCACCTCCACGCTGAGCTCATTAAATTCCCCCCAAGCCTCAGGATGGAGATCTTGTAGCTCCCACTTCACAGACAAGCAGGGAGAAGCCTTGCTCTGGGAAATTTCCATCCTCACCACCAAGGGGGGGCTCCTCTGGGAAACCTCTCGCCCTGACTCCTCCTCTCCTTACCCCACCTGGGAAGAGAGAAGAAACGGGTGGGAGTGGGCCTGGGCGCCCCAGCACAGCTCCTCATGCATAAAACCGGAGGGACCTTTTCCTCAGCTGCTAATCAAAACCTCTGAGCCCAAAGATTGCAAATGAAGGGCCCCTGTCAAGTCATTTCCCTTGCAAACGAAGTGGCTGCTCCCGTGTTTTTTCCTCATTAATGTTTCATAACACAGCAGCTGGCCAGGAAGCCTGGCTGCTCTGCCCGCCCTGGCCCCCCACCCCTGCAGCTAGGCCCCCCACCCCTGCAGCTATTCGGCTCATTTCAATTAGCTTGAGAGTCCCTAGTAAACAGATGAAGCCGATCCCTGACACTATGCCTCCCCTCACCGGGCCCAGGAGACTGGACTCCTGCCCCCTTGGGATAATTAGCAGATTTTCAAGGCTGGGGGCCCCAAAGCCCAGCCCGGCTGGGGAGATTAGGCAGGGAGGTCAGTCTGTGCTAGGTCTCCAGCCTCTCCGAAGTCAAGGGACTGAGTCTTTGTGGTGGAGTTAGGGAGGCCGGGGGCTGGAGGGTGGGGTATCAGGGAGCTCAAAAGGGGCACACACACCAGATCTGAAGGCAGATCCCAGTGGGGCCCTCGTGGACGCATCTCAGCTTGCAAAGCTCAGCCCCAAATAAACCCAGAGATGAAGAGAGACCCAATTTACTCCCTCCCTCCAAGTCTCCTGATCTGTAAAATGGGATAATAAAATTATTGCCTTTGTGACTCTTGATCTTGGGATCGTAGGTTCGAGCCCCACAGTGGGTATAGAGATTACTTATAAAATAAAATATGTTTTAAAAACTATCTGCCTTGTAGGGCCGTTGAGAGGGGTAAATGACATGATCTGGGTATAGCTCTTGGCTCAGGATCTGGCACTTAGAAAGTACTCCCTAAATGTTAGCCACCATCTGTATTAATATTCGACCAGTGTTTCCCCTAGTACCCTCACACCAGCACTCCTGGGCACAGCTGTTCTGTTGTAGAATCAGCCATTTAGTAACCACAGGGCCTGGGATGAGTTACTTAACCACCCTGTGCTTCAGTTCTCATCTGTAAATATTGTACCCATTTTGTGGATTTGGCTAATAAATAACAGAGCTCAAGTATTCTTAGAGGCACATAGATTGTAAAGCCAGAGTCCTACAGCCAAATCCTGGCCCCAGCTGTGTGCCCTTCTGCAAACTGCTTAACCTCTCTGTTCCTCAGGTTCTTCCCCTATAACATGAGTGATTATAATAGTACTCATCTCAAAAACCATGAGACATGGCTAAAGGATAATTTTTAGAAAGGCAAAATCACAGCTTCATCAAATAGAAAATGAACATGTGTCAAAGATTTTCTTGAACTCATTAATTCACGAGGGAACCAAGATGTTACAACTGGTTCAAAGGAGAATTTAAAGAACATAGGTATGCAGACGGTCAGGAATATTGCAGTGAACCTTCCAACACAAGCAAAACTGGCCACGGGGCAATAATCTACTGCGTGCCACCAAACTCAGTCATGTGCATTTTTACCGACACGATGATTTGCATTCTTATCTGTTTTCTCCAATACACAGAGTTGTAAAATAGCTCAAAGATAACAAAAAAGCAGAGATGACCCCACAGCCATGCTGGACAGGACACCTGGTTATAGGGTGGGGGTTTTTTGTTGGTTGCCTTTGTTGCTCATTCCAAGATCTTTCTCTGCATGGAGTTAATCTACGCAGAGTGACTGTGTATCCAGTAAATGTTATCTAAGTTTTTCTAGAAAATAATGTGGAAATAAATGGCGACCAACCACACAAGAGCAGACAAATACTAATGATTCAGTCCGCTGGAGTCCCATCGCTTTCGTCTTGGCAAAACTCGAAGGCAGGCAGGGGAGTGGAATGCTTCCTGGTGGAACAGAAGGAAGGTCTCAGGTTTACCTGGCGGAGGCTGGCAGAGGCTGGTGGAGGCTGTTGGAGGCTGGTGGAGGCTGGCGGAGGCTGGCGGAGGCTGTTGGAGGCTGGCAGAGGCTGGTGGAGGCTGGTGGAGGCTGGCGGTGGGCAAGCCAGGCGCCAGGCTTCCTATGAAATGGGTTAGAGGTGCATATTTGGCTTTCTCTGGTTGGTCCTAAGTAGGAAGGGGGCACAAAAATTAGGGAATCTGACGGTTATTAGTGAAGTCCTGGTTGTTTGGGCTGATGGTGAACAAGGGGTTTTGTTTGGCCCCTGGCTTGGTTGCTGGAGAGAGTGGTCGGGGTTCCTCCAAGGCTGACTTGTAGCGGGTAGGCAGGCTTCCTGGGCTGGTGACTGCAGACAGTGGGTTGGTGTCCTGGGCTGGTGACTGCACTTGTGGGTCAGAGTTCTGTTTTTGCATACAGTCTGGCCATGGTACATCTGTGTTTTCAGTCTTTCAATAACCACAGTGCCTGATGCATGGGAACCCTCCCCAGCGGTAATTACTATCAGCTGGTACTCGGTTACACACAATAACCAATTCCATCTGGTTTAGGCAGACTCAGGAGCTTGCTGCATTGATAGCTTGGAGCCTGTGGGGAGGCTGGAGAACCAGATGGGGGAGAAGACAGGGGCCGGAGTGGCTGCAGGCCTATACCTTAGTTGGAAACTCTGTCTCCTGTCACTCTTGGAGATAAGGTCCTGGGAGGGCCAGGGCAGGAACTTCTGATCTGCTTTGGGTCATGTGCCACCAAGAAGGCCCAGCAAGGGAGAGAGGTGTCTTCCCAAGGAAAACAGGGATGTTGTTACCACAAAAACAAAGCTTAGACAGCAGGCCATCGGGAAGATGCTGGTGTCCACTCAACGACCCCAGGACGTGAGTGCCATGGAAATGGCCACATTTCCGGCCAGGGCATGGAGGCACACAGAAGGTAGGAGTCCAGCTCAGGTCTGCCCTTCTTCAGAGCCCAGCTTCTTCCCCCCACGGCACTGAGCCCTGGGTGTGCAGTGAGCCTGGTGGTCCCTCCCCGTCGGGCTCAGCAAAAATCCCAGCTGCCCTGCCCAGCACGGCCCACTGAGCTCTCTCCTGCCTCTGGACTCAGGTCTCTCCGCCTCAGTGCTCATCCATGTCCCTCACTGCCTTGTGCGTGGCCTCCTCGAGCCGGGACCAGCTCTTGGAGGTCACCTCCCTGTAAACGCCCCAGAGGCGGTGAGAATGAAGTGATAGCTCTAGACCCTCCCCTCCTGCCACAAGCTGGGGCTTGAGGACTCTTCCTGGGGCTGCAGCCTAGGCTCCATATTTGGAATTTTATCATAACTGACTTCCCTGAAGGATGGAACATTGCGCAGCTATTGAAAGTAACATCAACCACTGGGGCGCCTGGGTGGCTCAGTGGGTGAAGTGTCTGACTTCAGCTCAGGTCATGATCTTGGGGTCCTGGGATCGAGTCCCACATTGCGCTCCACACTCAGGAGGGAGTCTGCTTGTCCCTCTCCCCTCCCCCCCGCACTCGTGCTCTCTCTTTCTCTCAAATAAAGAAAAATCTTTACAAAAGAAAATAACATCAACCAAGACTTTCTAAGGCAAAGTAAAATGCTTGTGATAGGCTATTAAGGAACGTAGGGAAGAAAAGCCTCCTCCAGCTGGTCTCCAGCTGGGGTCTGTATGTTAGGCTGACAGAAAGCAGATTCACAAGGGGAGAACAAACCGGAGTTTATTAACGTATGGAAGTACCCAGTGAGGAACAGCTCAAAGTGGGTTGGAACTCGGGCTTATACAGCATTTTAACAAAACAACAATGAATCCATAGAGAAGTGACAAGACCAAGGACTCTAAGCGTCCAAGGGCTATAAATTGTGGGACAGCAAATATCAGGGGGAACCAATGGAAGACAGGGGGCTGGCTTCAGCGAGGTTAGCTAGACTCCTCTGGGCGTCTCCGGACTGGTAAGGGTCTAGAGTGTCTCTGGTGATTAATTTATGTCCTTCCTGGGAGAGGGGAGGGTGGGCACCTTTACACATTCATGTCCTGCTTTTAGGCAAATAGGGAGAGAGCAGAGAGGTTTTCTTGTGTCTGCTCCTTCTCAATTGCCTTCAGTTCAAAATAATCCTTATGCCAAAGTGGCATATTTTGGAATGGCATACTCTGCTACCCTTCAGGAAGAAGGACTAGAAACAAAACCACAGAGATGAGATGTTATCAGCTGTGCAAACATATCTATGCAGGCACAGAATATTTGGGAGGATGTATGTTAAAATTAACAGTAGACGGAACGTAGGTGGTTTTTGTCTGTACTGGTCTAGATTTTCCAAAGTTTCTATGTGTAGTGTTGTAGACATTTGTCATTGTTTTCGGCTGCCCAGCATCTGACCCCCTCCTTAGTCTGGGAACATGCCACCGTTGGCAGAAGTGGGCAATGCCCTGGTCGATTTCCCAGACATCCTTGTAGCGGGAACTCGGGCTCCTCATGCTGTTCCACCAATCAGAGAGGAGACTCCCCTGCAGCTCCACCAATCAGAGAGGAGAGTCCCCTGAGGCTCCACCAATCAGAGAAGGGGTCCCCTTCCTCGGGAAGAAGCAGGACCAGTGATGGGCAACAGTGGTAGTGAGTCCAAGGCAGCATCTGTTATTTGCAACTAAAAACTCTGATTTTAAAAAACAAAACAAAAACTTTAAAAGGAATTCTTGAAATCCAATGGCCTGTGAGCAAGGAACTGCTCCTTACAATCACAGCAGAGAGCAAAGGACAATGAGGAAGGTGTGTGGGAGCCAGTTTAGTAGGGTTGTTCATATTCTTATTGTTGAGTTTTAAGAGTTCTTTGTATATTTTGGATCACAGTCTTTTATCACATGTGCCTTTTGCAAATATTTTCTTCCAGTCTATGACTTGTCTTCTCATACTCTTTGATACAGAAAACATTTCGCTAAATCAAGTTAAACGTTACTCCAAACCCTACTTCTGAGCAAGAAGTTTGGACTTGGTCACTTTTTTGTGCCCCCATCTTCTTAGAGGTCACACAAGAATGGGGAAGCCCCCATCTCTATCCCCACATTGTTCCCATGGAGATGCTCATCATCTAAGATCCTTGTGGTCCATTCAAAGACAGGCAGCGGTATGCCTGGACCTAAGCTTGGGTGTGGGTACTCCTTAGCCAGGGCTCCCAAGGCCAGAGCTCTGGGGATCCGTCCTCACATCTGGGTGCCATCCCTTCTGGGAGCCTGTCATATGTCTGGGACCCAGGTTTCTCCACCCTTGGAATCATCCACCCCAAAGCTCTGATCCTCTTCCTTCCTGGGGAAGCCACCTCCCACGGTAGCTACTCTCCCCATTCCCCAAGCCCCGGGGCTGCCCACCCCTCAATAATTCAGTCTTCTGGACTCAACGAATACCCCCCCTGCTCTGTGTTGTCATCACACCAGGGCTGCATCTCTTATGATGGGACAGGAAAGTCACTCATCCATCCCTCCCTGAGGGCAGAGCTGGGTCTCATCTCCCCAGCTTCTGACATAGCACCTGGCACAGATGGGGCACAGTGCATTCCCCATCACCCAGCCCCCAAATGAATGAGCAAACTCCAACTCAGGGTTGTTGCAGGAGGGTCCCCGCCCTTGGGAAGCTCATAGGCTGGCTGGGTTGTGGATAGGTGCTGGGGCCCTTGGCCTTTGAGTTCACCCTATTCCCTAGACTCCACTTTGTGCAAATTGCCTCTGCCTCTGTCCACCCCCGCTGGTTGGAGGCTCCTTTGAGATTCCTCTCGCATTTTCATTAATTTCTATTGAATAATTAAAACCAGGAAATTAATACTTTCAGCCTAAACCTGAATTGCAGTGTGTGCTTTTCAAAACTGTAATTCTGCTGGGGCATTAAACATTCAAGTGAGCCCTCCTTCTCCAGAGACAGAGGGGACAAAGCTGCGTCTTGAGGGCTTAACACACAGTGCTTGGCTCTGGTTGTGCCCTCAATCATTGCTTTTTAAATAATGAAAGGATGGTTGGATGGATGGTTGGATGGTTGGATGGATGGATGGATGGATGTGTGGTTGGATGGATGGTTGGATGGATGGTTGGATGGATGGATGTGTGGTTGGATGGATGGATGGTTGGATGGATGGTTGGATGGCTGGATGGATAGTAGGATGAATGGAAACAAGGATCCCAAAGGCCAATCCAGCTGTTTGGAAGCTTCCAAAATTAGAGATGACACTTACAACTTTCTGAGCTAGAACCAACTTTGTTTCTTTTATAAAATAGTATTTGAAATTGTAGGACACCAAGAGGCTGAGAACCTGGCCAAAAAGGTTTTGCTTTTCCTTTATTTCCTGTCCAATGCCACACCACCACCAAACTGGATGTCACCTGTCCTGCTTCCAGCCTTCTCCCAGAGGTAGGATTCGGTTTTTTTTAAGATTTTATTTATTTATTTGAGAGAGAGTGTGTGAGAAGTGGGGGGTGGGGGTGGGAGAGCAGAGAGAGAGGGACAAGTAGACTGCACTGAGCAAGGAGCCCAACTCAGGGCTCCTCTCAGGACCCTCAGATCATGACCTGAGCCAAAACCAAGAGTAAAACACTTAACCACTTAACTGACTGAGCCACCCAGGTGCCCCCAGAGGTAGGATTCTTAAAACAACAGCGCTGTCCCGGGCCCAGGAGTGTGCTTACTGATGAGGGGGAAGCGGGGAGGTTGGGTCTGCAGTCCTCAGCACAGCCCCCTTTGCGGACAGCCAAGCGACCATGCTAGCAGATGTGGAGACCCTTCTAATCCCTTTTACTACTTCTCCCACTCCTGGCAAAACTTGGGGGTCCTCAGTGTCATCCCAACAAGCTTTCATTAGCTTTATTTGGGGCTCAGAGGGATAAGCATCTCCTGACTTTAAGAGAAAGAGCTACAAGGGAGCAGGGCAGCTGCAGATGGTCCACATTCTCATGGCTGATCTCTGGGGGGGGGGGAGCTGGTACCCTCCTATCTCCTGTTAATTCCATCCTTTCCCCCAAGAGAAGGGAAAGGATGCAGTCATTATCCATAGTGACTCACGGCCTCATGTAGTGCGTTTTCCCAAGGGGGCCTCGACAGGAAAAGAGGCTGATGTAGCCAGGGAAACGAGCTGAGGACCGAGTTGGAGAGAGATGGAGGCAATCCCTAGGGGAAGGTACCTCCCAGACTGACTTTGGGGGCTGCTGGAGAGATGGGAGATGCAGAGGGAAGGGTTCTCTGGGCTCCACCATCCTTGTTCAAGCCTGGGATGCCCACATTCTTACGGTGCAGTCCCTCACCTGACCGATCATCAGAAGCCCTGGCAAGGGTTCTATTACAACATTTCTCCCTGCCATTCAAATGCCTCTCCTTGTGGTGATCGACCGCCGTACCTCAAGGGTCTAGTCCAGGGCCAGCATGGGGCTGGAGTTTCGGGTGGTCTGTAGAGACAACAGTGTCTGATCACCATTCTCCCTCTCTCTGGCTCTGCTGCATCCATGCTAGTCCCTTTCCTCCATCTTGCAACTGCCTCAGAGCCTTTGCACAGGCTGTTCCTTCTACCTGGGATGCTCTTCCTTTTGGCTCACTTCCTCGAGCTTCCTGCTCAAATGTCATCCCATCGAGAGGTCTTCTTATAAACCTATAACCATCCCTCTCTCCTCCTTGCTAGAGATTTTCTCTATAACAGACTTCACTTACTTCTGGAAGGCGTCCTGGCTGTTGAGGAAGGGGGAGAAAGAGGGGAGCATTAAACACCCCACCGCAGGCAGCATCGAGGGGGTGGGGGCTACCTGGGGGCTAGTGGGCCTGGGACGCCAGGAGCTGGGCTGGGCGTGCCATGAGGCCGGAGCTCCAACAGACAAACTGTGTTCTACCAGATACAATAGAAGCTCCATGACATCAGGCATCTTCTTTTGTGCACAGCAGCATTCCCAGAACAGTGCTCGACACCTAGTAGGTACTCAATAAACACTTGCTCAATGAATGAATGAATCACCATCACTGGCTAGAGAAGGAACACGGGGCATTGAGTCTAAGACAGGAAAACCTCCCTTTGTCCTTAGCAGGCACACAGGGGCCAAGTGGTTTGAACTTGGCACCAGGGGCTTTGTCCTGCCCCTTCGTGGAGGGTGGCCACCTGCTTCTGGGGCCTCTGGTTCCATCCCCGCTGGTGGCCACAGCCAGCCCTCTCACACCTGAAGACCCACTCTGATCGTTGGGGCCTCACTCCCCTGGACCCTTCCCATGCTTTCCGGCTACACCCTTACTCACGTGATGAGGACCCTCACTCCCACCTTTCCAGGCCCATCGGCAAAGTTGGGATCAGAGGGACATGTGGGGGCACCCACATTGGGCAACAGAGCCAGCTTTTTTGGTTTCAAATCAATGTTTAAAAGATGCCACTTTTAATTATGTTTAAGTGCAGTGTACCCTGAGGCTTTTTGTGGTGAATGGCTTGCAATAAACATGGTTTATTCATTAATTATTATTAATTATTTTCTTGAGCGTGGCCAGAGGGAGGCAGGGCCCTGCTTGGCCTGCAGTGGCGTATTGCCCGCCAACCCCTCGCCTGGGCCTGCGGTGGGAGAGAGAGCAGGCTGGGTGCTGCCAGGACCTCCAGACCATGGGAGGAAGGAAGGCAGAGTGGGAGTGGGGAAGGCTGGGCTGGCAAAACTGCCCCCCACCACCAGGGCGAGCCTCCACTCGCAGAGAGCTGCTTCCCTGGGTAAAGTGAGGATTTCTGGCTTCGGCCAAAGGGAGAAAGAGAAGAGAATCACCACTTGCTAAACAGTGGCTGAGGTGCCTTGCATGTGGGATAAACCCACTCTCAGGAAAACAAAATGCAACTAAGACATAAAAGCTCTGATGTGTAGCACATGCTGATTTCCACACTATAAACACTCTCACCATGGCCGGTTTCAAGATTCCAACAATTTAGCAACCTGCTTGTAAAAGTCCTGAAAATCTAACAAGCGCCTCTGTAAGCCGATGGGAGCTAGCCCCAGCACCCTGGTGTGTGACGGGATTCAAACCTTCCCCACAAAAAGGTATGCTGGTTAATTGCATGTATCAACTTGCCTGGGCCACCGGGTGCCCAGGTTTTTGGCCAAACATTATTCTGGGTGTGCCTGTGAGGGTGTTTGTGGAGGAGACAATTGACATTTGAATTGGTAAATGGAGTAAAGCAAATGGCCCTCCCCCAATGCAGGTGGGCCTCGTCCAATCAGCTGAGGACCTGAAAAGAACAGAAAGGCTGAGCCTTCTGTGAGTGACGGAGGAACTCCTCTGACTGACTGCCTTGAGCTGGGACACTGGCCTTTGTCTGCCTTCAGACTTGAACAGAAACATTGCCTCTTCTTGGGTCTTGAGTCTGTTGGCTTTTTTTTTTTTTTAAAGATTTTATTTGTTTATTTGACAGAGAGAGAGATAGCGAGAGAGGGAACACAAGCAGGGGGAGTGGGAGAGGGAGAAGCAGGCTTCCCACAGAGGAGGGAGCCCGATGCGGGGCTCGATCCCAGGACCCTGGGATCATGACCTGAGCCGAAGGCAGACGCTTAACGACTGAGCCACCCAGGCGCCCCAAGTCTGTTGGCTTTTGGACTGAAACTTACACTCACGTGGTTCTCAGGCCTTTGGACTCAGACAGACGCTATACCCTTGGCCCTCCTGGAGGTCTCCTCAACCACGGGAGCCAATTCCTGACAATATATTCATTCTCCGGCTTTTTGGACCGGAGAATTTCTCTAAAGAACCCTAATACAGAGGTAGTAATGGTCACCAGAATAACGCCCCCCTAAAGATGTCCATATCCTAATCTCTGGAACCTGTGAATATATTATGTTAGATTATATGATGATTAATTTTGTGTGTCAATTTTACTGGGCCACAGTGCCCAGACAGGCGGTCAAACATTATTCTGGATGTTTCTATGAGGCTGTTTTTGGATGAGATTAACATTTCAATACGGAGACTTTGAGGAAAGCAGATTGCCCTCCAGGATGTGGGTGGGCCTCATCCAATCAGTTGAAGGCCTGCGTAGAACAAAAGACTGTCTTCCCTGAGACAAAAAATTCTGCCCACGGGCAGAACTATAATAACATCAGCTCTTCCCTGGGTCTCCAGCTGCAGATTTTTGCACAGCCTCTGCAATCATGTGAGCCAATTCTTAAAATAAATCTCTTTCTCTTTACATGTATATGTAGACATCTATATGTCAGAAGAACACACCTGTTTCTCTGGAGAACCCGGACTGATACACATGGCAGGGAAGAATGAAGGTTGCAGAATTTAAATGTTCATCAGCTGACCTGAAAATAGGGAGATCATCTTGGACTATCTGGTGGGTATGATGTAATCCCGGAGGTCCTATATGCAGAAGGAGGAGGCAGGAGGGTCAGCGTCAGAGTGATAAGATGTGAGAAAGAGTCCACTGGCCAGTGCTGGCTTTGAAGATGGAGGAAGGGGCCACAAGCCAAGGGACGCAGGTGGTCCCTAGCAGGTGGAAAAGGCAAGGACATGAACTCTCCCCCAGAGTCTCCAGAGGAGCGTGGCCCTGCTGACACCTTATTTTAGCCGTGAGACCCATTATGGACTTTGACTGAAAAATAATACATAATAATAATAAAATAATACATTAGTGTTGTTTTGTGATGCTGAGTTTGTGGGCACTGGTTACTGCAATGATAGGAAATTAATACTCAGATGTATTATCTGCACTTCCCTACCTGTTGGGCTGAAGCTCAGACAGCTGACTACTCAGGGTCACAGCTAGTGACAAGTGCCAAAGACAGGGTTTGACCCCAGGGTTGGCTGATTCCAAGGCCCAAGTTAGTGTGTGTGTGTGTGTGTGTGTGTGTGTGTGTGTGTGTGTGTGCATGTGCGTACATTTCTTCCAGAAGAGAAGCCACTTTTTAAATGTAAGCCTCCCTTTGGAAGGTTGCCAACTTAATCCCATATCAGTCTAGGTAACTGGAAAGCTTTTTTTTTTTTCCAAAAGATTTTATTTTTAAGTAATCTCTACACCCAACGTGGGGCTTGAACTCACAACCCCAAGATCAAGAGTTGGATGCTCTTCCACTGAGCCAGCCAGGTGCCCCATGGAAAGTTCTTCTTTATAAAACACCAGAAAATAAAAGAAACACCACAAACAGCAGGGTCCAGGTGAAGGCAGAGCTGGGCTTGCAGGAAGGAGGGGTACGCCCCAGAGGCCCAAAAGAACCCAGAGATTTGAAAGCCAGATGGTGAGTGTGTGAGTGTGGCCATGTAGGCCCCGGGACCAGTGGTTTGAATGTTGCTCCCTCCATGGGGATGAAGGGTGTGGCCTTGAGGTCGGAGTGGAGAACCAAGACCCTTGCGGACTACAGCCTCGTGAAAGGAGAAAGCAGAAAACATGCAGAGTTCCTGAACAGCGAGGCAAGTAGGCTGGTCTGTTTTGGTGGAAGAGGCGAAACAGGGAGACGTGCAGGCCGAGGTGTTTCCAGAATTGCTGAACAAGAAGCATCATCAGATTCAGGAAGCCCAGTGAACCCCAGCAGGCCCAGGCTGGACACTGGTGCCCAAGACACAGGCTTTGGATGGGAAGCTTTGCACCCTCTGGGCCAAGTGTCACAGCAAACACTTGTGCTGGGGGGAATGTTTGTTGAATGAATGAGTGATGGGGAGAAGGAACAAGATGAGAAATGAGACACAGATCCAGCTGTAGATAAGGCTAGGAATTCACAACCTCTACCCGCCCCTCCACTCCTACCTTCTGAGGACCCCAGAATGAGGTGGGCACAGGTGAGGGATTCTAAGGGATCGAGGGGCCGTAGGGCAAGGGTAGGGAGCATCTGGGGGCGTCCCGTGGGCTCCCAAGGAGCCCTCACTGCCTTGCCCCAGCCTGAAACTCCAAAAGCCAAACGCCCAAGCCCATGCCAGCCCCGGGGACCCCAACAGAGAGTCTGCAAGGGGGAGGCGGCTGGTGGCCAGGCCTGGGCGGCTGGGGCCAGGGCAGGCAGCTGAGACTTGACCGGGAAACACATGGCCTCTGTTCTGCTCACTTCACCCTCAATGTGGGAAGAACCAGCCGCACTGTTTCTCCAGCATCACGAGTCTCTTGAGCCCAATATTCAAATATGTGCAGAAGTTAGGGCTGGGCTATTTTTAGCAGAGTCAGAGGGAGATGATCTAAGGCTGAATCAGCACGAGGGTGACAGTCCCAGAATCCCCCCTGGGAAGTTGGGCTCTAGGCCCGTCCCCCTCCTGCTCCCAGGGCCTGGGTGCTGTTCCCAGGGGCCCCGGGGCCCGTGTTTGGGTGTTTGTGTGTGTCTGGAGGGGAGGGTGGCATGGTCCGCACTCAGCCTGCAGCCCTGGGCCAGCCTTCTTGGAACTTTTATAGAGTGAGCACCACCATGCTCTTCTGAGAAAAGATGGTCTGGGCTTTGTTCTGGGGACCAATGGCCTGGCCGGGGGGCCATTCAGCTCATGACCCTGGGGACACTCAGCTCAGGCCTCTGGGCTGGTGGTTACCTCCCTCTTCTGTGATGATCCTTAAAGGCAGCAGAAATCTGACCCCTTCCGTATTGGTTCCTGTGGCTGTGGTAATAAATTATCACAAACTTGGGGGCTTAAAACAACAGAAATGTATTCTCTCAGTTCTGGAGGTCTGTGCCCCCTCGGAAGGCTGGGGGGAGGCTCCTTCCCGGCCCCTCCGAGTCTCTGGTCGCCCGTAGCCCGTGGGCATCAGCTGCTGTCTCACTGCATCATGCCTGTCTCCGCCTCTGTCTGCACACGGCCTTCTCCCCGGGGTGTGTCTGGGTCCAAGTGTCCCTCTCGCTCTAAGGACCCCTGTCATTGGACTCGGGGCTTACCCCAATCCAGTAGGACCTCATCTTCATTAATTACATCTGCAAAGATTCTCTTTCCCACGAAGGTCACATTCACAGGTGCTGGAGGGCAGGACTTTGACATATTTTGGGGGGGACACTACAACCCCCACCACTTGCCATCTCATTCTTTCCAGGAAGGCCCTCCAGGCTTGGGTGTCAGAATATCTGGCGTCCGTTCTGGGCAGCTGCAGGCCTGGAGCCTGACGGTTCTCATCTGCGGGGGAGGGGTGAGGAGCTCCTTGAGCCCCGAGCACCTGGAGGCGGTCCTGAGCCTCACAGCCTAGCCGCCCCCAGCCGCTCACACCTGCTTCATCTCCCTGCTTGCACCTGGACCTGGACCTGCCCAACCTGGTTTCTTCCGCAACCCCACTGGGTCCTAGGATCATTTCCCTCACCTGATGCAGGAAGAACTGAAGTGCAGTCAGGTGGGGTCCCGCAGCAGCAGGTTGGGGTTTTGAGGGGTCTTTGGGGTTAGCCGAAGGGAAGGGGGGCAACCACGGTGCCAGGACGTTTTGCCAGGGAAGGCAAATCCACCAGGTTCGGCTCTGCTTCCAGCCCCGCCCGGCCCAGCCCCCGCTAGGAGGGTACCTTGGTGACCAAGAGAACAAACCAAATTGGCAATGCCTCCCAGGCCTCTGCGGACACCAGAGGGGACCTTGTGTGGTAGGATGTGTGTCCCTGAGTGCCCACGGTTCTTGGTCGCGCGGCTTCCAAGAACGAAGAGGTAGACCGGACGAGAGTCGTGGGCAGCGAAGCAACGTGTATTGAGCAAGAGTACAAAGCTCTCGGAGAGGGAGGGAGGCCCGAGTGGGTTGCCCCGGGAGCTTCTAAGTTCAGGGGTTTTTATGAGCTCTTTTGTGGAACTTTCTTAAGCAATCAGGGTGTGCTGAGTCCTGCCAATCAGGGCTTTGGTCACGTATCTGTCTACCTATCAGGTTCATGTCCACGTGCTGATGGTCTTTTTTTGTTGACATCTGGTGGCTTAGGTCTTACCTGCTCTTTGCCCACGACATTGACAAATGCTTTTGGGGTTCATTGTCTTATTTTAGGTCGTTTTGCAGAAGTCATTTCTGCAAAGGCTGCAAAGCAGAATGTCAGTGTAGTCCTGCCTAAGCTGCAAAACAGAATGCCAGTGCCGTTTCATCTCAGCTTTCCTGACTCCATATTTTCTTGTTGGGGACTCTGGCCCTGACTCCCTAACTGTCCAACTCACTCCTAACACCTGCCCCCTCTGCTGCCCTCCAGCCTCCCTGATTCTGGGGAAGGATGCTGGTCAATAGCCTCCCAGGGCTCTCTTCTGCTCTTGAACTTGGGACTGTCTTGGAGTCAGCTGAGGCCCGTGTGCCTTCTTTGCCCCAGGCTGGACCCGGCCTCCTCCCTTCTCACCCTGGGCCATCAAGATCGGAAGGAAGGGCAGGGTTTCAAATGCTACATGCAGGCAGGTCCTCAACCGGACCAGACCTTTTGAGAGCTGAGCTGGGAGGTGG
The DNA here is from genome assembly GCF_003265705.2 of Callorhinus ursinus. Taxonomy (NCBI): domain Eukaryota; kingdom Metazoa; phylum Chordata; class Mammalia; order Carnivora; family Otariidae; genus Callorhinus; species Callorhinus ursinus. Next base: position 4,751,257 of record NW_027397130.1, read on the forward strand.
GGGAGCAGAGAGGAGCTACCCTGTCTTAATGTCAGCCCAGTGGTTCACATCAGACGCTCAGCAGAAACACCAGGAGGAGAGCTTGTTAAAACTTCAGATGCCCACTCCTGCTCAGAGTTGTAGGGTTCATGGGATTGCGGGCAGCCAGGATGGGGGGGGGTGGCTGACTCTCCCCAGGTGATTCCAGAGGCTGGTGAGGGACTTCATCAGACCTGTTACGTCACCTGTAAGCAGGGAGGGGTGGGGGGAGAGTGACGTCACCTGCAGGATGGTGGAGAGGCCAGCCTGGGCTTGTTATCTCCTCTGCTGTTCGGTGACGGGTGGGGGGCAGCACGCTGAAGAGGGGGGGGCCTCGTGCTGGTCCAGGGCGGAGAGGGCAGAGAACCCACAGCCTCCCCCAAGCATCTGGGGTCTGCTTCTCCTTCTCTTCCTACCAGCCAGCGCCCCCCACCCTCTGCCCCCACCCCACCTGAGTTCAAAGCTTGCCAGGACTCAGAAGTAGGCTCCTATGCAAAGAACTCTTAAAACCCAACAATAACATTTACAACGACGTGGTTGGAACTAGAGGGTATTACACTAAGCGAAAAAAGTCACTCAGAGAAAGACAAGTATCATATGATCTCACTGATAAGTAGAATTTGAGAAACAAGACAGAGGATCATACGGGAAGGGAGGGGAAAATGAAATGAGATGAAACCAGAGAGGGAGACAAACCGTAAGAGACTCTTAATCTCAGCAAACAAACTGAGGGTTGCTGGAGTCGGGCGGGGGTAGGGGGGAGGGATGGGGTGGCTGGGTGATGGACACTGGGGAGGGTATGTGTTGCAGTGAGCACTGTGAATTGTGTAAGACTGATGAATCACAGAACTGTACCCCTGAAACAAATAATACATTATAGGTTAATAAAAAGAAAAACAGAAACAAAAAAACCCAACAATAAGAAACAAACAATTGATTAGAACTGGGCAGAAGACCTGAAGAGACCCCTCATAGGTGTCTTGCTGATGGCAAGTAAGCCTATGAAAAGATGCTCTGCATCCGATGCCATCGGGGAATTGCAAATGAAAAATGAATTAAAAATAGATGGAACACCGAATGGTACCCGCGGGGTCGAGACCAATGGTTCACAAGGTGGGCCCTGGGCTGCAGAAGGAGCATCCCCGAGCAGAACCCCTGGCCAGAAGGAAGTCCCGGCTCACAGATCTGCAGATCACAGAACTGCAAGCAGAGCTGCAGGCGGGGCACCAGGCTGGGCTGTCACCCTTTTGGGTCATTTGATCCTCATAGCAACTTTGAAATGATTCCCCCCTTGCCCATCTCACTGCTTTTAAGCTGTGTGCCCTTGGGCAAGTTACTTAAACTCTCTGTGCCTCCGTTTTCTCAACTGTAAAGGGGAATATACGCCCAGTAAGCATTAGCTAGGATTTATCTTGATCTGGCTCAGGCTCTTATCAAAATACATTTGTGCTCTCTGACCTCACAGAGGCCAGCCTGAGGTGAAATGAAGTGGGGACAGCCCGGCTCGTCAAGCAGGGTCCCTGGAGCCACGGTGCGGAGGCTGGGGGGCCCCTGCAGGGACTGCCCTTGGGCAGCCTGACCCAGAGAGCTCCAGCCTTGCAGACCCAGGCACCCTGTGTGCGCCGAATGACAATATGCAGCAGGGGCCGGGGCACCAAGATAGACACCCCCCCGCCCAGGGCGTCCCAGGAAAAGATGAGAAACAGCACACGCCTCCTCTGCACCTCACATCCCAATAAAATATTTATTATTTCAAGAAATAAATCTTTAAAAAAAGAGAGAGAGAAAAGAGTGTCTCTATTGCTTTCCCCCGACAGGTCAGGTCCTTGGTGACCACCGAGTTTCTGCCGCCGCAGGGGCCACCCAGGCCCGGAGAGGGGTCTTGGATGGGAGGGCCCCTGCTCAGCCCCACAAGGGCTGGCTCCCCTCTGCCAGCTCTCAGGGCCTGGGCTGCCTCCCTGGCAGGGTGGAGGGACAGGCCTGGCGGGGGGGGAGTTGCCTGGTGGGCGGCGGGTGGGATTATAAAATGGGGTGGGGTGGCAGTGTCTCTGAAGGCCCTACCAGTTTAAACAGGCAGGGCTCTGGGCACGGGGAGGAAGGGAAGGGGCATCCTGGGGCTGGGGCAGGCATACCATACAGAGATGACAGTCGGGTGCAGGGGTGGTTTGAGGCTGGAGGAAGCTGGAGGTGGGGACGGGCAGCATCGAGGGGGTGGGGGCTACCTGGGAGCTAGTGGGCCTGGGACCCAGGAGCTGGGCTGGGCGTGCCATGGGGCCGAAGCTCCACCCCAAGCCTTTGCCGACACGAGATGCTGGGGGGTGGGGTTCCAGAGCCTGCTGGGCTGGGGACTGAGGCTCTGGGGACAAATCCACAGCCTGGAATCGCAGTCATGCCAAGATGAGTTTTGGGAGAAGCCCAAAGTGGAAAGAGCTGGAGCAAGCAGGAGAGGGGAAACAGTTCAACCCAGGAGCCAGGTGGCCCCCCACTCCTGCTGCGCCCCAAGTATAGAAGGGAGGGGGAGATGGCGAAGGCAGGAGGGGTGGGGCTGAGAGGAGGCATGAACAGTGTCCCCCAGTCCCTTGTTCCTTTTGTCCACACCCCAAACAACCACAGAGGGACAAGACCGACCCCTCACACATCACTCCCCTCTCCCTGGACCCTTCAGCGGGCCATCGGGCACACCGCCCCTGCTCCCTCCGCGTACATTCTGAGGCCCCATCCTGGGCCTAAGAAGGACCAGGGCCCTTAGTCTGGTCCAGAATTGGCCTTGCCCAAAGCAAGGGGCCTCTGACCACCTGCTCCTGCCACTGGGGCCCCTGACCAATCCCAGAGCTGCTTGGCTACGACGCTGCCATGAGCCCCGGGACGAGGTCGAGGAGCCTGCCTGGGGTGGGCACTCGGCCCGTGGATGAGTGGCCCGCCCCTAATCCTGTGCACAGGTCTGCTCTGCCCACTTCCGGGCCAAAGAAGAAGCTCCAGCGCAGGGGCGTCGAGGGGAGGGCGGGTCGCTGGAGCTCAGAATCTGCTGGTGCTTTCTCCGGCGGCAGGGAGGGCCAGACGGGTGGGCGCCCTCAAAGACAGTCCTGGCACAAGGCCACCTGGCCCTTCCGGAAGTCTCGGCAGGGACAGAGCCGGTGGTACTTGGTGCTGGAGCCTGCACAGCTGAAGAGCAGAGGCTCCTTCTGCAGGAAGCACTCGCGGCCGGGCTGGGCGAAGGCCGGGTACAGGTGGTTCATCTCTGACTCGGTGCTGTCACAGGGCACCTGCAGCCTGGACAGGCACCGCGGGCACTGGTCACGGCCCCAGCCTGGGACCGCCCCCTCCCCTCCCCGGCCCATCCCATCCCCAAGCAGGGAAGATGTCTCTAGGGGGCACCAGGCCAAAGCCCGGGCCGCAGCTCCTTCTCCCGGCTGTGAGAGAGGAGGACAGGTGGGGAGCTGGGCTGAGCTGCAAGCTGACCCACTGGGAGGAACCCTGGGCCTAGAAGATGCTGGGACAGGCTCGGCAGAGGCTGAGGGAGGGGTGGGGGTGGGCGGGGATTGGCAGGGCCTGAGGCTTCACCAAGAGGGTGGCAGCCGTGACATGGACACCTGTCCAGAAGGTCCCTTCTGGGATCATCCTGACTCACGGGGGAGCATTAAACCCCCCACCGCGGGCAGGGCTGAGGGCAGGGCAGTTATGGGGTGACGAGCTGCAGGTAAGTGAGGCTGGGCCAGCCCAGGAAGGCGGGCAGGGGGGCAGGGGGGCGGGGGGGGGAGGCTCACTTACTTCTGGAAGGCGTCCTGGCTGTTGAGGAAGGGGAAGAAGGAGGGCTCACAAACCAGCCCGTGGTCCAGGCACGCGTCCGTGCAGGCCCTCCCAGCGGTGGCCAGCCAGGCCCGGAGGGAGTGTGCTGGGGGCCAGGCCCCGGGGGCGGAGCTGGCATTCTGGGTCCACTCCAGGTGGGTGGCATTGGGGGCCAGGACGAAGGGACTCAGTGGGGCCCGGGCCCCTGGTGGGGCAGGGCCTGGGGCTGCACAAAAGTCCTGGCAGGAGGAAAGCCACGTCAGCCGGGAAAGGGGACACAGATGCCACGGGCTGACACCGGGGGGGGCGTGGCCTTGGGGAAACAGAGGCTCAGAGAGGTCACAGAACCTGCTCAGGGCCTCAAAGCTGGATGGCAGAGGCAGAATTTGAACTCAGGCCAGCCTGAGAGCCACCCGCCCTGCACGGCCTCGCAGCCCATCATACTTCAGTTAGGCGCAGTTTCTACCCTGAAGCCCATGGGCCCTAGCGGCAGAGGGGCAACGGGCCGGGGCTGACCGGCGGGGCTCTCCCTCCCTGACCGGTCAGCTCCAGGAACCACCTGTGGGGCCCAACAAGTGTTTCTGTGAGCTTCATGATGACATCCCTGTGGCTGGCTGGGGGCTGAGATCCCGGGTTCTGGCCCTGACCCAACCCAGCCCTCCCTGCTGGGGGCCTCAGTGTTCCTGTCCATAAAGCAATGGTCTAGAGCCACTCTCCAGCCCTTAATGTTGGGGGACAAGGTGCAGACACAGGCCACAGCCCATCTGTCTGAATATCAAATGGTTAGAAAGCAACCGACACCTAGAACTGCGGCCCAGTCAGGCCCTGCCCCTCCCAGCCATCCGCCCTAGAAGCCCCGAGCCTAGAAGAGCGGCTCAGATATCCTGGCCGGGAGGGGGAGGCGGGACTCCTCCAGCGGCCCCTTCCCCTGGGTTCTCAGCACAGAGTCCTCATCTCCACCCAGTCTCACCTGCTCATCCCTAGGGGTGCGGTGGGGAGTGGGGGCTTTCCATACCCACCAGTCACTCAACCAGTTACCAAACTTTTAAGCAACTTCTTTATCAAAATAACAGTCTTTGTGTTTCTGTGTTGTGGTACTGGGCTGGGTTCTAGAGCTGGAGACCCAGAGCACCCCCCCTGCCCTGCCCTGCGCCCGCCAACCCACCCAGGCCCTGGTCTCCAAGCAGGAGGAGAGCAGGACGGCCCTGCATCTCCATCCCCACACTCGTGCATCCCCAGGGGAATGGAAACAGACAGGTGCAGGAGGAGCAGGAGTTTAAGGGGCACAGAGCCCTTGCAGAGAGAGCTTCCTCAGGCACTGGAGATGGCTAGGCCCCCTCCTCTGGTCTGATGGGGTTTCGGGTAGCCCCTCCCTCGCCCCCCCCCGCCCCTGGGGCAGAGAGCGGAGGGCCCACCTACTTGGTGCTGGATGTAGGCATGGATTCGCTCCAGCATCCCCTCACAGGTATACTCGTAGGGCAGGTAGGGGTCTACCTGTGGGAGAGATGGGCAGACACATGGGGCAGGAGGCACCCCAGGCCCCCTTAGACCTGGCTGTTGCGGGGGGTGGAAATCTGGTGTGCCCAGGGAGTCCATCACCCCGTCTCCCCGGCCCCTCCACTCGGACCCCTGGTGCACCCTCCAGTGGCCCTGGGGGTCATCCCACTCCCTCCCGCCCTCTTCCCAGCTGCACTCCCCATCCCCTCCTGGGCTATGCTGCCTGCTCTTCCCACAGCCAACCAGATGGATTCACCCTCCCTTAGGTGACACCTCCTCCAGGAAGCAGTCCCTGAGCCCCAGGCCACCCATTACAGGACCACTTTCTTTCGGGGCACCCGAGAATTCCTCCAGCACCTGTGTCATCATTTCTGATTTACCCCTCGTGTCTCCCGAGTTACAGGTCCCTTGAGAACTGGACTATGGCTCGTCTCGTCTACCACTGAGCCCACTGCCTGGCATAGTGCCCGGTATACAGTAGGTGCTCAGGAAATAGCATCTCCAGCTCTGCCTGTATTCTGCTCAGAACGAAGAATGTTCACGAAAAAGAACACAATGGCATCTCCCTGTCAGATGAAATGAGATGAATCGGTAAGGCTTCCTGCCCAGGCCACGCACCTGGGAAGGACCTAAGACACGCGTCCCCAGCAGAGGCCAGACCGTCCGTCTAAGTAGCTAACGGTTACACGGCAGCCTGCACTGGGGGTGGCTGGGAGCAGCTGGGTGGAGGAGCTGGGGACTGAAGAGCAAGGGGAATAGGGAGAAGCGTGAAAGGGGGTGTCCACCTACTGTAAGTCGGTACCCCACCACCTCTGCACTCTTCTTAGCTGACCAGCCTCTCCCCGTTTACCCCGCCCAGTACACAGCCACCCTGGAGGAAACCCGTGGCTGGACAGGGACATGGGGATGACCCGTCCCAGACTCAGACTGGGCCTTTGCCCTCCCTTCTCCCCAGTGTGTGTGTGTGTGTGTGTGTGTGTGTGTGTGCGTGTGTGCACGTGTGTTCTGTGTGCACGTGTGTGTACATGTGCGCGCATGTATGTGTTGGGTGTGCAGTGTGTACATGTGTGCGCGTGTGTTGTGTGTGCGTGCATGTGTGCACGTGTGTGTTGTGTGCAGTGTGTACATGCATGTGCATATGTGTTGTGTGCGCATATGCGTGCATGTGTGTACATGTGTGCGCTGTGTTGTGTGTGCACGTGGTACATGTGTGCGCATGTATGTGTTGTGTGCGTGTGTGTACATGTGCACGTGTATGTGTTGTGTGAGCACGTGTGTGTACATATGCTTGTGTTTGTGTGCGTGTGTACATGTGTGCACGTGTATGTGTTGTGTATGCACGTGTGTGTACATGTGTGCACGAATATGCATTGTGTGTACGCGTGTGTTGTGTGCACATGTATGTTTGTGTGTGCATTGTGTGTACATGCGTGCACGTGTATGTGTTGTGTGCACATGTATGTGTTGTGTGTACATGTGTGCACATGTATGTGTTGTGTGTGCACGTGTGTGTGGCATATTGTTTGTGTGTGTGCGTGTCTGTGTGTATGTACGTGTATCTGTGTATTGTGTGTGTATGTGTGTGTGCAGACATATCTGTGTGTGTGTGTTGTATGTGCGGGGATGGGCACCCACCTGGCCCAGCCCAATTCTGACTTATGCCCTTTTCCAGCCAGCAGCCCAGGTTGTGTGATCTAACCCTCGTTCCCAGGTGGGAGTGGCCTCCCGTCCCCTCGTCAGAGCTGAGCAGCATCAGAGGCCCCCTCAGCTGTGCCGGGCGGGTCCTGCTTCCTGCAGACCCCACCTCGAAGGGCTGGAGGCCCATCCCGGGCCCTCTGCCTAGAGGCATCCCTGACCCTCAGGCTGCTGCTCCCCTTGAAATGGGTTGAGGCCACCAGAAGTTTCTCGGGACGAGAGCGCACTCGGTGGCCTTTCCCCAGTTCCCACTGTGAGCGGCCATTCTTAATCTGGGGGCAGTTCCAGATCCCCAGAGAAGCCCAGGTCCTGCACCGGCCACCACCGCACAGCCCAGCCACGGGGCAGCCTTCCCAGCCCTGCGCTGTGCACCTCTGCGTCCTGACCTCGGCCGACAGCCACAGCGACACCAGCAACCAGCTGCTGCCCCGCGGTGCCCTGGACACCCCTGGGGTACACGACTTCCAGCCCTGGTTATAGATAACCCCCCAGAGGAGAGAGTTCCCCTCCAAACGCCACTCTGCCTGCTCCACGGTCACTCCCCCCCACGCTTTGAAGCCCATGTCACACGGTAACATGCATCAGCCAGCCACGTCCCCCCTGCCATGAGTCTCCGCCCGAGGAGCCAGCCTGCCTGGAAACGGCCCTCATTAGGCCTAGCCACAGGTGCGCACAGTAACCAGTCTTGACCGGCCGGCAGGTGCTGGTCCTGCACGGTCATGAGCGCGGGAGGGAGGGGGTGGGCAGGGGCTGGCCTGGCCTCCCCCACCCCACAGAGAGGTGCCAATGGCAAACCCACCCACCCCTGAGTGGGGGCACAGCGGGTCTCTCTCAGCTCCTCCCTGTGCCTCGTCTTTCTTCTTCCCTCTCCCCATGAAAGGCCCCAGGACTTGCAGAACAAGCTGTGTTCTCTGACGGTGGCCCTCAATCGGTTCTCTAAAATAGGATTATGAGAGCGGCCCAGGCTGCTTGTTGAAAATGCAGATGCCAAGGCCACACCTGGGCCTTTAGAATCAGAAGACAGGAAGGGGGGCGCCTGGGGGGCTCAGTCGGTTGGGCGACTGCCTTCGGCTCAGGTCATGATCCCGGAGTCCTGGGATCAAGACCCACATCGGGCTCCCTGCTCGGCGGGGAGTCTGCTTCTCCCTCTGCCCCTCCCCTTCACTCATGCTCGCTCTCTCTCGGAAAAAAATCTTTAAAATCAGAAGACGGGGGGCGCTTGGGTGGCTCAGTTGGTTAAGCGACTGCCTTCGGCTCGGGTCATGATCCTGGAGTCCCGGGGATCGAGTCCCGCGTCGGGCTCCCTGCTCGGCGGGGAGTCTGCTTCTCCCTCCGACCCTCTTCCCTCTCGTGCTCCCTGTCTCTCATTCTCTCTCTCTCTCAAATAAATAAATAAAATCTTAAAAAAAAAATCAGAAGACGGGCCCAGGACCCACATTTTAACCACCTCCCAGGTGATTCTTGGTAAGGGGGTGAACTGCCTGGGGGGAGGGGTGGGACCCCTGAAGGGGCTGAAGGCAGCAGGGTGGTCAGGTTTGGGGCCCACCTGCAAGCCCCAGCTTGGCAGACTTGCAAAACTTTGGTTCCTTGACCCTTTTGTTATTGTCATTTTTTAATTAACTAATTAACAAAATTAAACAGATGTGCATGTAACAAATAAATCAAAAGGAAAACCAATGTAAAGTAAATTTCCTCCCACCCCAGACACCCAGGCCCGTCCCCAGGGCGGCGATTTCTCCCGTGTCCGACCAGAAAGAGCACACAAATGCATGGGCACGCTCACTTGCAGGCCCCTCGGCACCCCCGTTGTGTTCTGCAGCTGGAACGTGCTCCCCACAGGACTGGGTATCTTGCTCCTTTAGCTCAGCAACAGATCTTGCTAACATCTATTGGGCCAGACCTGAGCCCTCGGGGTGGGCAAAAGCCTTGCTGGTCTCCCTTCCATCCCCTGTCCTTGTCCCCTCTTCAGGGGGAGGGGAGAAGGAGCAGGAGGAGGGTGTGGGGTGGGGGTCGCCTCCAGGGTAGCCATCTGCCTTGCTGGGGGGCCTTCCAATGCAGCGTCCACCTGGGATGTAGAGTGCTGTGCCACCGCTTGGGGCTGGGGTTGGTCAGTTGTCGGCATTGGCTTCTTTCTCCTATACCGAGGCCACCTGGAGAGGCCCTCACCCAAGGACTGTCTTGTTCAGCCCAGCGAGGGTCCCCAGTTGCAGCCCTCAGTCAGCAATGGACGGAGCTGGGGATAAACACCCTGGGTTTACTTGATTCTCAGGTAGGACAATCTGGGGTGTGACCTACCCCATCAGTCAGAGGTCCCCACCGGCACTGAACGCCAGGTGCCGCCGGCCGGGGTGACCTACTCCAGAACACAGCATCTCACTTTGTCACTCCAGGACCCTCCTTCCTCAGATCACATCCCAAATAAATGGCTTGTGCCTCGGGGTCACCCTCTGGAGGAACCCAGTCTAAGCCCGTGACCTGGAGCAACTCACAGAGATTTGCTCAAGCTGATGCTTAAGGAATGGAGGGCGCCCCCCCACTGCTCGGGGAGGGTCCAGGGGCTCAGCCCCTCTGCAGGTCAACATGGCCACATCCATGTCCGTCACAACTAAAGATGGGTGGAAGCTATGCCACACAACGTTCTTCTGGGCACTTCACTAGACAAACACTCCCCCCAGACAGAAGGACGGAAGCCTGAGAGTGTGGTCAGTGAAGGGAGGGAGGAGAGGTAAGTAGGGATTTTCTGGGGGCATCTGCAGGGGCGGGGGCCAAGGCTGGGGGTCCTGAGTGGGAGTGAGTGATAGTGAATACAGGGGGGTATTAAAAAAAAAATGCCAGACTGCCTCAGGGTCAGGACAACCAGGCCAGAGCTCTGGGTTCAAAGCTCTGGGTTCAAAGCTAAGCCTGCTTGTCTCTGCCCTTGAGCCTGGCAGTGCCCCCAGATCCCCTGGGGCAGCAGACATGCCGGCCAGCTGTGGCCTCCCGGGGCGTGGCCCTCCCTCGCAGAAGGAGCCTGTCTATCACGTCACTCACTTGTGGTGGCCCCGCCGAGACCAAGGCTCTCCAGGTCTGCCCCAGACACCGATGTTCACCCTGAGTGGTACATACTCTGCCCCCAGGAGGACACACTCCGTGAACATGAGGTTGGGCAAGGAAGGGGACACCCGCAGGGCTGGTTATCTTTGTTCAGCCTCGTGTCCAAGCTACAGCAAGAGGCGGGTCCAGAGGGAACATGGCGAGCAGAGCGCCATTTGCATGGTCTGACCCCTTTCCAAAATGAAGGAACCAGAAGAGCTCGGGGGGCCATCAGAAGCCACAAAGGGGCCTGCCGAGGAGATAAGTTGCACAAGCCCCTCCTCACTCTCTCCCCACTTGCACGTGTGCACCTGCACACGCCAATGCTCACATACCTGCTGAAGGAAACCCAGAAAGTTCTTTCCCCTTGCTACTCAAAGGGTGGCCCTAAGCCTGGCACTACCCCAGACCTGCTGAATCCAAACCTGCATTTTAACAAGATCCCCAGATGACGTGTATGCCATGTATAGTTTGAGATATGCTGTCAAAAGGCCACAGACACACACCAACAGCAGAGTTCCAAGAGCCTCCATGCACTAATCCTGGAAACAATTACCCAGCACCTAACTTGTGCTAAGAGTGCTCATGGGGCTCAGCCTCCAAAGGTGCTTAATAAATGATTCTGGATCCAGGGCTGCCATGTAAGGTTGTACAGGTTGTTCATAGCACAAAGGTATTTCCCTGCCTCTCCTTCCCCCCATCCCTATACTCAAGTTGGTAAGTGGGGTCAAGCACAACCCAGGCCTGCGAGTCTGAATTCACCAAGAAGGGCATCTTTTTCCAACTAGAGCTAAGACTCCCCAGTAGTGGCTAATGAGAGTCCTGACTGGATCTGAACCTCACCTGGGTTCTCATGATGGCCTTGATGGCTGCTTCAAACTCCTCCGAGTTGTTGTAGTCGACGGTCCACACGTGGGGCTTGCCAATGAAGTTCTCTGCATAGGGATGCTGGGAGAACACCTGGCCGGGCGGAGAGAGCAGCAGCTTCTCCCTGTGCCTGCCAGGCCGGCCCGCGCTCAGGGGAGGCGCCCCCGCCCACTTGTCCTGTCCGACCCTTCACCCCCTGCCTGTCTCCCTCTTCCAGGGACTGCAGGGGTCCCCATCTCAGACCCTCCCCACTCACCTCTCTGGAGGTGGGCTTGCCTCGGAAGAACTCGTGGTTGAGTGAGCTGTGGGGCGGGCTGAAGCGGGACTGGAGGAAGACGCAGCCGTTGGCGATGGCCTCCAGGGGCGCGGGGCCCTCGTAAGGGAAGCCAAAGCCTATGAAGAGCTGAGGAAGTGAGTGGCACAACAGTCAGGGAAGGCTGGGCACTGGAGCCCCGGGAAGCCAGGGCTGGGACATTCACGGGGGTGGGGCGGCCGGGGCAGGAAAGAGCACCCAGACCGGCACGGTGCCATGGCATGCACCGCCCCTCTCTGGGCCTCAGGTTCCTGGTTGTGAAATGAGGAGGTCTGATTAGGTAATATCAGGGGTCTCTTCCTGCTCTAGCGGGCTATGATCCTGGAGGGGAAAAGAGAAGAGGGTCTCAAGCTTAGAAGGCTGAACTTAAAGGACCTTTACTCATCCTAAAAACAGTTAATCGGCACCTAACTTGTGCCAGGAGTGCTCACAGGGCTGGCCCCTGGAAGGCAATCAAGAAATGATTCTGAACCCAGGGCTGCCATGTAAGGTTGCTCAGATTGCTCACTGCACAAAGCCTCTCCCCCTGCCCCAACGCACAAGGCTAGATCAGGAGAGGACCTGAACGCTGGCTGGAGGCCCTTCAGCCTCAGCTGAGCCCTCAGGGCCCAGCAGCAGAGTCATGCCCACCGTGCCAGGTGCTGCTCCAGGAATACAGCATAGGACTTCCAGAAGCAGTCCATCAGAACTAGTAGGCCCATGGAACTCCAGCCGGGACATGCCCTCAGCCTGCCCTACCATCCTTTCAGCAGCTCCGAAAGCTAGGCCTGGCCCAAGAGTCCGCGGGGCTGCCCTGGTACTGAGGGGTGAGAAGGGAAGCCCGCTTCCTCTTCCCCACTGCTGAGCCTCTCTGCTGGCCCTGCCCAGGTCCCTCCTGGGTAAGCACCCCCAGCTCTGCCGCCAGCTCTGCCCCGGCCCCAGGAGGACTGGACGTGAGGTTCAGGGTAGCAGAGCGTGCTGGGGCAGGTCTACATGTGGAAGGGGCCGCCAGCCACGGTGGCAGGCCTGGGGGGCACGTAGAGTGACCTCCTCGGCATCTGTGGCCAGGCTGGGGTGAGGACAGTGAGGGTGTGGGGCTCACTTTGGCCTTGCGTAGCAGCTGCTGGAACTCGGGCTGTGGCAAGAGGCCGTGGTTCTTCACGAAGGCCGGGACCTCAGGGGGCCGCTGGCTCTCATAGTACACGGTGCCATGGATCTCCATGTACTTGTTCAGGATGCCCAGGAACTTCTCCTTCCCCTGGAAGAGGAGGGGGTGCAGATGGGAGCCTCGCCCCAACTGTGGAAGGCAGAGCTGTCCGTGGAAACACCCCTGGTCTGGAAGTCAGAAAATGTGGGGCCGGTCTTAGGTTGGCCTTCAACCAGCTGTGTGACCCTGGGCAAGGCCCCTCCCCTCTCTGGTCCTCATTTTCTTCATCTGTGACTTGCAGAAGTTGGACTAGACTATTTTTAGCCATGGAACTGTTTTCTTTGCAAAGAATCCCTAACCCCTTTCCCACATTTAAACGCATCCAAATGAAGTTGCTCCGCGTCCCTGAACCGCTGGCGATCTCCAAGGCCACCTGAGGAGCTGTGGGGCCGAGATCATCTCATCCACCCATCCCTCCATCCTTCCATACATACGTCCATCCCTCCACCCCTCCATCCATCTGTCCACTCATCCCTTCTCTCTCCCTCCCCTTTCCTCCATCCATGTAGCACATTTTTATGAGCACTTGCTATGTGTTGGCACTGAGCTCACTGCTGGGAGCACAGCTGGAACAAGACAGAGCCCTTGTCGGGGCGCCTGGGGGGCTCAGTCGTTAAGCGTCTGCCTTCGGCTCAGGTCATGATCCCGGGGTCCTGGGATCGAGCCCCGCCTCGGGCTCCCTGCTTCTCCCTCTCCCACTCCCCCTGCTGCGTTCCTTCTCTCGCTGTGTCTCTCTCTGTCAAATAAATAAATAAAATCTTAAAAAAAAAAAAAAAGACAGAGCCCTTGTCTTTAAGGAGGGCACCTGTGAGTGAAAACCCCCCAAACTAGCAAAGGCTCAGCCCCTCCAGACTCCAGTCCCACATCCAGGCTCTGCTTTCTGCCCAGCCCAAGGGAGCTGGAAACAGGCCCAACCTCAGGGGAAGGGGACGATGGGAGGCAGAGCATAGGTGAACCGATAACAGTTCTGCCCCTGGGCACCCGTCTGACCCCACGGCCAGAGCCCTGAGCCAGGAGCTGTGGTCAGTGTAGGACCTCATTAGGGGTAAGCATGGGGTCTGCCACTGGGTTCTACTTCTTGCGGGCTTTTGAGACTCACAGAAGAGAGGAAGGGATACGCTGACAAGAAAGGAACTTCAAGATCACAGAGAAGGCTGGGGCGGGGAGCAGTTTTTTCAGGGAGGGCTAGTCCCCAGCAGGCTAACAGGTCAGAAAAAAAGAAGCCAGGTTCTCCACGTCCTGCTGGCTAGCCATGAGGTCGGACAACAAGGAGCTTTGGCCCAGGTTCAGTGTGTAAACCACAGCTCTTGAAGAATATTGTCAATGGACATCAAAATAATTAACAATTCACATTTTGAAACTCCAACGGTATACACTTTTCATAAGGAGGCCTTCTTCTTTGGGTAACGGTGTCCTGGGTAATGCACATCAGCCCTGCCTCTGAGAACAACCAGGAAAGACAGGGAAATATAAAAATTTCTGTGAAGGTAGTGAAATCTAACAAAGCATGCAGAATTAGAAGGCCAAGATCTGGAAGAAGAAGGGAAGGAGATCGTGGAGGCCAGTGCTGGGGTCAGCGTCCCCCCCCCGCCCCGGGGGCACCAGCCGATTCCAGGGTCAGCATCAAGGAGACTGAGCAGAGCTTCTGGTCGCCTTGTACAGCCAGAGGACAAGTCAGAGTTCAGGGTCTGCCAAGGGGGGACCCTGATGGAAACTCCACACTGGGGGTTGGAACTCAGGAATTGCACGCTGGAAGAAAAAGGGTGGGCCAGACCTAGAGAAGCCCCTACAGAGGCTGAGTCTGTGTTTTTGTGTGTGTGTGGGAGGGGGTGTCTTTTTTTTAAGTTTTATCTATTTATTTGAGAGAGAGAGTGAGCGAGAGCACAAGCAGGAGGGGCAGAGGGAGAGAGAATCTCAAGCCGACTCCGCACTGAGCACAGAGCCTGACACGGAGCTGGACCTCAGGACCCTGAGAACAGGACCTGAGCCAAAACCAAGAGACAGATGCTTGACTGATGGAGCCACCCAGTCGCCCCAGGGGCTGAATCCATTTTAAATGGTCTCAAATCCTATCATTGACTAAGGTGATCCAAGATTGCTGAAGCTCCAATCACAAGCTAAGAGTAAAAGTAAAATCCTCTCTGGAAGAAGAGGGCATCATCCCCAAACTATTTTTACAATTTTTTATATTCATTTTCCAGGACTCCAAAACAAAACAAAAAACAATGAAATCCCAATCAAAACCCCAGCAGGCTTAGAAGAAACAACTTTGAAAAAGAAGAAAGCAGACAGATTTATATTACCTGATTTCAAGATTTATGGTAAAACTACAGTAATCAAGGCGGTGTGCTATTGGCATCAAGACAGATCAATGCAATAGAACAGAGTCCAGAAATCGACCCACACACGCATGGTCAATTGATTTTTGACAAAGGTGCAAAGACATTTCGGTGGAGAAAGGATAGTTTTTTCAACAGACAGCCACGGAACATTGCATATCCACATGCGAAAAAGGGAAAGAATTAGAACTTCAATCTGTACTTCATATCATATACAAAAGTTAATTCAAAATGGACCATAGATTTAAATGTAATACTATAAAACTTACAGAAGAAAGCACAGGAGAAAAATCCTTAGTGACCTTGGGTCAGGCAAAGATTTCTTAGATACGACACCAGAAGCATAATCCATAAAACACCGGACTTCATTAAAATGAAGCACTTTGCCCTTTGAACAATGCTACTAAGAGAAAGACAAGCCACAGACAGAAAATATTTGCCAACCATGTATTTGATAATAGACTGATATTCAGAATGTGTACAAAACTCTAACAACTCAATAATAAGAAAACAAACAACCCAATTTAAATGGGCAAACATTTTGAAAAGACACTTTACCCAATAGGGAAGACAAATAAGCACACAAAAATATCTTCGCCATCATTAGTCATAGGGAACTACAAGTTGAAACCCTTGCACATCTGTAGGATGGCGCAAATCGAAAAGATGGACCATGCAAGTATTGATGACTTTGTAATGGAACCGGAACTCTCATACACTGCTGGTAGAATCGTAAAATAGTACGACCACTTTTACTAAAATGTTAAACCTAGTTCCACCATATGATCCAGGCATTCCATGCCTAGATATTTACCCAAGAGAAACGAAAGCATATGTCTGTACAAATGTTTGTACATGAATGTTCATAACAGCTTTATTTGTAATGGCCAAATACTGGTAACAACCCCAATGTCCACTAACAGGTGAACAGATAAAAAAGGTGTGGTGGAATACAATGGAATTCCATGCAATGGAATAACTATTCAGCCATAAAAAGGAATCAACAATTGATACGTGCAACGACATGGATGAATCTTGAAATAATTATACTCTGAGAAAATCCAGACCAAAAAAAATGAGTATATACCATGAGTTCATTTATATAAAATTATAGAAAATGAAGACTAATCTGTGGTGACAGAAAGCAGACCATGGGCTGTCTGGCAGGGAGGAGGGGAGAGGAGGGGAAAAGGGAACCTGGGCATGGTGGATGTATCATCCTGACTGTGGAGATGGTTTCACAAGTAAATATGTACGTCAGAACTTATAAATTATATATTTGAAACATGTGTAGTATACTGCATGTCAATTATACTGCAGTAAAGCCTGTTAAAAATAGATTTTTAAAGAAAAAATTTAAACACCTTGATTTTTAGAAAAATCAGGTACATGATAATGTGATTAAAACCCAAGAGACAAAGGGGTGCCTGGATGGCTCAGTTGGTTGAGTACCCGACTCTTAGTTTCTGCTCAGGTAATGATCTTGGGGTCGGGAGATTGAGCCCTACGTCAGGCTCCGCACTCAGCAGGGACTCTGCTTGTGGATTCTCTCTTCCTCTCTCTCTGCTCTTCACCCAGCTTGCTTGCACACTCTCTCAAATAAATAAATAAATCTTAAAAAAAAAAAAACACCCAAGAGACACAGACAATAAAAACAGACCCGTAGGAGATCTAGAAGATGGAATTACCAGATACAGACTTCAAGATAAATCTGCTGAATGTAGTCAAGGAAATAGAAGATAAGGGTTTGAAACCAAATGGAAGTGCTCGAAGTAAGAAATCTAGTGGCTGAAATTAAGAACTGAATGGACAGGTTTCACAGCAGATTGGACCCAGATGAAGAGAGAATTCATTTAGTGAAAAAACAAAAGAAAACATCCAGACTGAAGCACAGAGGAAGGGTGGAAATCACAGAAAAGAATGTAAGAGACAAGGGGATATGTTGGAGTCTAATGTATGCAGAAATAGAGTCCGAGAAGCACAGGAGAGAGACTGGAGCAGAAGCAATACTTAGATATTAACTGAAAATTTTCTAAGACTAATGTCAGATCAAACCACAGATTCAAAAAGATCTACAAACACCATGCAGGGTAAGTCCAGAGAAAACCACTTGGAGGCACATCATAGTAAGTCTACTGAAAACTAAACACACAGAGGTCTTTTTTTTTGTTAAGATTTTATTTATTTATTTGGCAGAGAGATACAGAGAGAGAACAAGTAGGCAGAGAGGCAGGCAGAGGGAGAGGCAGAAGCAGACTCCCTGCTGAGCAGGGAGCCCGATGCGGGGCTCGATCCCAGGACTCTGGGATTATGACCTGAGCCGAAGGCAGCCGCTTAACTGACTGAGCCACCCAGGCGCCCCTAAACACACAGAGGTCTTAAAAGTGAGCAGAGAAAGAAGACAAATTACCTTTAAAGGAACAAGGCTCCCAGAAACCAGAAGACAATAGTCTTTTCATAACACTGAAAGAAAGTAACAGCCAAGCTAGAATTCTGTACACAGCAAAAGTATCCACTAAGAATAAGGGTGAAGTAAGGGCATTCTCAGGAAATCAAAATAAAATGAGAGTACACGGACGCCTGGGTGGCTCAGTTGGTTAGGCGACTGCCTTCGGCTCAGGTCATGATCCTGGAGTCCCAGGATCGAGTCCCGCGTCGGGCTCCCTGTTTCTCCCTCTGACCTTCCCCCCCTCCTGCTCTCTCTCTCTTTCTCATTCTCTCTCACAAATAAATAAATAAAATCTTTTAAAAAAATGAGAGTACACAAGCTGGGGGGAGGTAATTAAAGCATTTTAAGGTTCTTTTATTGTCCAGTAAAAGGGAAAAGTATTGATTTATACGAGCCTTTGATAAGTCAAGGATGCACGGTGTCATCTTTATTGCAGCCACTACAAGACTAGGAGACAGTATAATGAGTCAGCTAACAGGGGGTGAATTTCAAAGTACAGATCAGTGTGAAAGAAGGCATAAGAGGGAAAAGAACATGGAACAGGCAAGAAAAAGAAATAGAGATCAGCTAGTGAAATGGTAGATTCCAAGCCAAATACATCAGAAATCACACTAAATGTAAAAGGACTACATAGCGTAAAACTAAATAGGCTCACAGAAAAAAAATCAAACCGAGAAAGTAAAGTGTGGAAAGAATGCCTCCACACCCCCATCAACATCAGCTTCCTTATCCCATCAATGGAGGCAGCTGTTCAGCACCCTTTTTTTTACCCATACACACGTACATATACATGCATGTACGTATGTGTGTAGGCATGTGTATGCATGTACATATGCACATAGGCCTGTGTCTGTGCGTACATGCATATATGTAAACTTTAAGTTTCATAAAACAATATTTACTCTCGGGGCTCCTGGCTGGCTTAGTCAGTGGAGTGTGCAACTCTCAGTCTCAGGGTTGTGAGTTCGAGCCTCATGTTGGGTACAGAGATTATGTAAGAAAAATAAAACCTTAAGACAATATTTACTCTTAATACATATAAGGTCTTCTGATATTCCTTCTGATATTCTATTTCATTTTAAAAGGCTAACTGAGGGCGCCTGGGTAGCTCAGTTGGTTAAGCAACTGCCTTTGGCTCAGGTCATGATCCTGGAGTCCCGGGATCGAGTCCCGCATCAAGCTCCCTGCTCAGCAGGGAGTCTGCTTCTCCCTCTGACCCTCCCCCCTCTCATGTGCTGTCTCTCTCTCATTCTCTCTCTCTCAAATAAATAAAAAAATCTTTAAAAAAATAAAAAAAATAAAAGGCTAACTGAGACGAAGTTAGAAAAAGACAAATACGACACGATCCCACTTATATGTGTAATCTAAAAGAGTGGGACTCACGGAAACAGAGTATAATGGTGCTCCCCAGGGGCTCGGGGTGTGAAAATGGGGAGAGGTTGGTCAAAGGGACAAACTTTCAGTTGTATGAAGAGTAAGTTCAGGGATCTAACGAGCAGCACGGTGATTGTGATTAACGGTACTGTATTGTACACTTGTAATTTGCCGAGAGAATAACAGATCTTCAGTGTTCTCACCACACACAAGTGCATGCACGCGCACACACGCAGATGACGATGTGAGGTGATGCTGTGTTAAGCAGCTTGATCATGGTGCTCAGTTCACAATATATATGTATATTGAGCCATCATGCTGTCCACCTTAAGAATATATCATTTTCCCCTGTCAACTATACCTCAGTAAAGCTGAGGAGAAAAAACCCAGAGCTCTGAGCTAGTTTCACCTGCCAAACAAAAAGCCCCCCATGTCCCCCCCAGACGGCCCTTCTGATGTCTGGCCTGTTTCCTCCAGTGGCAAGGATGGGTCTGCCTCTCTCCCATCCCCCACTCCTGCCCCCTGGGCCACACGCTCTCATAAAATAGCACCCAGGCCTGAGCCTCAAGGCCTGCTTTCTGGGGACCCAGAACAAGACAGGCCTCCTTGGCGCAAAATTCACCCAAACGCTCGCCCTGATCCCGGCTGCTGCCCCCATGAGGACCTCCGTCATCCAGCCCCTTCCCCTTCTCTGCCACCTGGTCCCCTGAACTCTGGGCTGCATCCGTCCCAGGATGCGCCCCTCAGCCTCTTCATCCGGCCACCTCCGACTTCCTCCAGTCACAAAGACCGGAGCGAAGATGTCTTTTTTTGGAAGCACTTTCTCTGAGGTCTCTTGCAGAACAGCGTTGCTTCTGGCTATCACAGAGGTGCCTGAGCTAGAGAGAAAGCCTTTCTCTTCCCAGACTTCATAACCTCTCATTCTTTCAGGGCAGTTCCTTAGCAGTGTTTTCTGGTAAAAGCAGACGCACTCCGTGCCACCCCCTTCCCCAGCGCCCTGGGCTCCCGTGGCAGCCTGCTCCTTTCACATCACATGAGAATGACCTCCCATCCCTCCCCCTGCACCCTGCACCCTGCGGGGTCAAGGGACCCAAGAGCATCCCCGGGGACACCCTACTGAGAGCAGAGGGGAGCAGGAGGAGCGATGGTGAGCAGGCACCCTACCTGGAGCTGCCTCATTGCCAGGAGGGCACAGAGAAAAGAGGAGAAAGAACAGGTCAGTGAGCAGTGAGCACACAACCTCCCGCACGGGGACCGCTTCTCCGGGGACCCTGCCCTGAGGATGGGGTTCTAATCCTTAGCCTCTCCTGCCTTCTGCACTGCCTCCCATGACTCAGAGGCCCCAAGTCTAGCCTAAGCCCCCTTGCCACGCTCACAGTGTTTATCGATGCGGTCCTAGGGAGGGTGCTGGGTTAGGTCACAGCCCTTGATAAAGGACAACTGGGTTTGTTGCAGAGTGGGGGGCTGCGGGGGCAGGTGAGCAGCCCCCAGGCTGGGTATTTTCAGTGGCAGTTAGGGACCTCTCTTTTCTGACCCATCACTGGGGGACATTTCAGCATCCGGAGCCAGGGGTGGTGGACAGAGCCAAATCCTGGAGGTGGGAGTCCCCGGGAGGCCGTGCTTACCTTCCAGATACTCGCTTCCTTGCCGTACACCACGGCCATGTTACTGGCCTTGCTGCCTTTGATGAGCTGCTTCTCCGTCTCGTTGAGCTCCTCGGACACGAAACCCATGAAGGAGTTGTCCGGGGTGTGAGCTACAGCCAGACCACAGGGTCAGGAAGGGGGCTGCTACCCAGCCAAGACCGCGCCCTGGGTCTACCTGGACTGGCCCCCTCAGAGGGGGCCCTGTTTGACAGGGATGGGGAAAGGGGGCTGGGAGGCACTGGGGCTGGTGGAGGAGGGGGAAGAGAACCCATCAGTGTCCCGGCCCCGGGCGTCTCCTTCTCCCAAAGACTGTCACAAAGCCTGGAGCAGAGGGAAAGCCTGGAGCAGAGGGAAAGCCTGGCCCCCCTGCTTGTTTGCAAACAGGCACAGTCAGGACCCTGCTCCGGTCAGAGTCCTCCCTCCCCAGTTGGCTCTGGCCCAAGGCTTTGGCTCCTCCCCTTTTCTCTCACTGCTGACACCCAACAGCAGAGCCTGTTACCCCGGTGGGATTTCCTCCATCACGGCCGCCCCAGCCCGGGGACCACCCTCTCTGTCCTGGGCCCCTGTGACTTGCTGCCTGCCCCCATTTCTGCCATTCTCTTGGCCTTGCCTTTTCTCCAGAGCAATCCTTTAAAATTAGGTCAGACCAGATTCCTCTGCACAAAAGCCTGCAGTGGCCCCAGAAGCCAACAGTCTACAGGATCTGCCCCCACTGCCCCTTTGACAGCTTCTCTTACTCCCTCCTGAGACCGTGCTGGGTACAGCCCCTCTGCGGACAAGCGTTGCTTCCAGGGTCTTGCCAAGTGGTCCTCCCTGGCCCTGGTCACTCTCTGTCCCTTACCTGCACTCACTGACCAGACACGATATTACATATCTAATTGATCGTTTATTGGTGTCAGAATATAAGCCCCATGAGGGCAGGGCCTCTGATTCGCTCACTTCTGTCCCCCCAGCACCTGGGAGAGCCGGGCGCACTGGCTCATGAATGCGTGGACACATCCTTCCTTTCCCGCCTCCAAGTTTTTGCCCCTGCTGTTCCCTCTGCCTGGAGTGCTCTCCTCCCTTTCCTTGGATGAGAAAATTCTCTGCGTGGGGTCCGGTGCCCTCCCTCTGTGGTTCCACCCCTGTGGTTCTGTCTCTGCTACAGTGCAGCCCACACTGGCTAGATGGGGAAGCAGGTCTGCTCATGAATTCCTTCCTGGACTTGGTCTATCGTTAAAATTGGCAAGACCTACTCATTTGTCCCCAGAACCCAGCGCACGGGGAGCAGGGAATGTGTCTTAGCTCGTCCTCCTATTCCTCGGCCATGCTAAGTAGCTCTGTCTGCCACCATGCACCTGCTGTAGGTTTGCAAGGCACAGGGTCCCTCCCATCTGTGTACAGGACCTTGAATAGAATGTTTGTTGAACCCAGTGAAATCTACTCTGCCCTCCTCAGCCGTGGAGGCTGTGCTGAGTAGGCTGGCAGAGGCCACATGTCCTTGATTTCCCAGAAGAACCCTGATGCCAAATACCCAATTCCTTATTTCAGACTCATGTTTTCACATTTTAGCATTTCTGAACTTGAGATGTATATACCTCGATCAAATGCATTAGATTTAACATAGTATTTCCACCCACAAAAAGTCATCATCAATGTCTGGAACATCGTAGGAGAAATGAAGGTTTCCTGCCTAAGTACCCCAGGAAGCGCATGGATTCTTGGGTCTGAAAGTCCAACTGTAAGGATGGGCCTTTGCTGACCGCAAAACAAAATGATCTTTCTTCTAGAGCTTCAAGAGCATAAGGAAGGCCTGGAGACCTGGAGTTACTTCTGATTGTCAGGGTGTGGGCAGCTCTCCTGTTTCAGGAGGCTCTGCCCAGGCTAGGGAGTGGCCCCGGGAGGGCAGACCAGACCCTCCCTCACCTGTTTGCCTGCCCAGCCCCCTTCTCTCCCTCCCTGCTGGCTCCGGCTAGGGCTGCCACCCAGGCTTCTCTCCTGCTTGCCAAGGCCTCCCTGTTCACCAAGCTAAAGAATCCCTCATTCTACCAACTCTGCCCAGTTAACTAAACTAGTGGGCATGGAACAGGGAAATATCCAATCAATTAAAATAACAGGGACCATCAAGGAAAGAGCTCCCAACTCTCTGGGCAAAGGTGAGGCTGGAAGAGGCAGCCATCCTCCCACTTAGCTCACTGGGGAAACCACCCGGCTAGATGGGGAAACAGGTCTGCTCGTAAATTCCTTCCTGGACTTGATATATCATTAAAACTGGCAAGCCTCTCTCTTCCTTTTTTGTTTTCAGTTTCTTTAATTTATTCAATCAATTAACATTTTCTGAGGACCTTGACAGGCTCCAGGGAGATAAGGATAAATCAATCAGTGGCCCCCCTTTTGAGTGGTTCATAATCTATCAGGGAGGAATAAATGTATAAGCAAATAACTCTAAAATACTTCAACATACACTTTTATAGAATTGGATTTAAAAGGTATAAAAATAGCGGTGAAGGAGCAACAGCAGATGAGGGAATTGGTGAAAGTGGCAGTAAATAAAAGAGATATTTGGGTTGGGGTTTTAGAGGATGAGCAGGAGTTTGCCAGGTTTGGAACTCCACATCCAGTGGGCCCTACCCCATGTGAGGCTCATTTCCTCAGTGCAGATTATTGCGGAAGCCTCTTACCCCCTCTCTTGCTTCTCCCTCCTCTACCGCTGCCCCTTTGGCCATCTGCAATCTCCCAGAATAATGTGCTTCAAAAACCTTTCTCTTGGGGTGCCTGGGTGGCTCAGTTGGTTGGGCATCCGACTCTTGATTTCGGCTCGGGTTGTGATCTTGGGGTCGTGAGATCGAGTCCCACGTCGGGTTCCACGCTCAGCATGGAGTCTCTTTGTCCCTCTCCCTCTGCTCACCCCCGCCCGCCTCTCAAATAGATACATAAAATCTTAAAAAACAAACAAATGAAAAAAAACCTTTTTCTCCATGACGTTCCCAGGCTCAGGAATCTACAGCGATTCTTGAATTACGGTATGTGGCATAAATTCAGCAACAGGTGCTAGAAGACGCCCCCACTGCCCCCAGATCCTCCATGTCCCTCCTGCCAGCCTCAGAGCTTTGATGCTTCCCTTGCAAGTGAGCTAACTGCCCAAGCTCTGTGCCCACCCCTGCTCTCTGCTATCACGTAGGCTGCTTCCGCAGCCTGGAGCATCCCCACCACGACCCCCACCTCCTTCCCTCCGCAGTCTGGTTCCCAGAGAGCCATGTGGCCTCAGTTCTCTGGGCCTCAGTTCCCTCCCCTGGGCTCCGAAGAACCTGCCCACCTCCCCAACCTTCTGGAATCCAATCAAGCCATTACTTATGTGTCTAGAAATTGCATCTGCCTCTAATACTTCCTAGAACCTGGAGAGTAAGACAAAAAAGGACCCTAAGCGTCCCAAAGAGGTGCATGAATTTGACAGGCTAAATAAAGACCAGATACTTTACTTTTGAGCAAGTTCCTCGGGACCCTGCTCAGTTGGCTCTTAGTTTAGATACATCCTAACAAAAGGTGCTTATCTGGCTTTCTGACCCAGAGCCTTCAAAGAGCTACAAATTAGATGGGCAAGATGCTGCTGGAGGCAGATATACTGACGACAATTAGATGTGACAGCTGATAGCCTCCCAACGAGGAGAAAAAGCACCACATCAAACAGTGACAGGAGAAGGGGCCATTTAGCAAGGGCACCTGGCTTCGCACACCTCTGCTGTCCCCAAAGGGCAGGCTCGTGCACCACAGAGAGAGTGAGAATTGACCCTCAGTTGTCAAGAAAGGATTAAATTATTTTCAGCACACTGCACGTAAGGGGGCAAGTCAGTGAATGTATATATTTTAGATTCTCATTAAAAATAGCTAAAGCTCAGCTCTAAATGGCATTCCTTGCCTGACGCCCATCGTCAGAAGGTTTCCACAGGGGCTCCAGCCCCCAGCCTCACTTCCCATTATCCCCAATGTTGGAGCCTACTGGACCTCATGCATTTCCAGAACCTTCCAGTTCTTTCCACATCTGTCTTCACTTCATCTGTTCCCTCCACTGAGAAGAGGCTGCCCGTCCTGCCCCTTTGTCAACCCCTAAAGTTCTCCGGTATACTTCTGGCCTCTCTTTCTACAAGGTCACCGAACCCTCTTTGTTCTGGAATGTGCGCGCCGCAGCTCTCTGAGAGCGGCGTGTGATGCTGGAGGCAAAGGCCACGTCCTCCGTGTTGGAAAGGTCGCCACATTTCTCCTAAGCCAGGCTGGAAGCCCCACCCAGTCTGCTCCCCAGACACCACAAGAGACTTCCTCTCTGGCTCATACATTCGCGAAGGGCAAACCAGGTTTTCCTGGAGCGGGCAGGTGCCTGGGCCTGCCCCACTGCCACACCAGCCCGGAAAGGAAAGCCCCGGAGGGACGAGACCCTGCCTCCTCGCATGCACCCCTGCGAACCATGAGGAGGCCCCATCTGCCCCTGACCCCGCCCATGCCCTGCGGCTGGGACACTCACGGAACATGGTCATGAACTGCTTGGGGTTGAGGTTCCAGTAGCCCCAGTTGGTCCGGTAGCCGTGCAGCGTGGCGTACTCCTCATGGTTGTATGCGGGTTCTGTCCCGAAGGTGTCAATGACCCGGATTCGGCACCTGCTCCCCGCCCCGGAGGTGGGGGTACAAGGAACCAGGGTCAGCAACCTCTTGTGTCTCCCTGGGCTGGGTTGCCCCAGCGTGGGTGCTGGCACCAACCACTGGCCAGGTACTGCAATGTGTGGTCAGAGCTGGGCCCCAGACATTACCTAGCTGTGTGACCACAGGCAAGTGCCTTAACCTCTCTGGGTCAGCTTCACCATCGGTTGACAACAGCCCAGCTGTCTCGGGGTTGTGTGGCTATGCCTGAACCATGGGCCACTTGCTCAGAAACTTAGTTATTATGGGGGCCCCAAGGGAGCCTAGGAGGGGGGCACTGCCTGGAGTGGGGGTCCCTCTCCCTGTAGGATTTGCACTTTCCTGAGCAGGCAGCAGCAGTAATTTGTGTTCACAGCCCCCCGACACCCCCAGGATGCCGCTGGCCTATCTGGGCTTCCTTTGGGAAGGCAGTGCTTTGAAGTGTCCTCTGCAAAGCAAGCTTGGCCACCTTAGATGCACCTCCCAGCTGGGCAGAGGCTCTGTCGCTGCCCCAAAACCTCCCCCTCCATCCGTCCCACCCCCCGGGGTGTGGGCACCTGAAGGAAACGGTGGAGACACAGACAGCGCCCCCCCAAGGAGCTCCCTCCTCACCCCACATCCTTCCCTGTGACCCAGAATTATCCACAGACTGCTGAGGTCAGCACTATTCCCCCAGAGAAGGGGCAGGGGGCGGGAGGTGGAGGCACCGAGTGCATGAAGAACCCGCATTAATAATAAAAGCAATAACGCCGCCTGTCACTTTTTTTTCCTAATAAAATTATGTGGGATAGTCAACGGGACTGGAGCAAATGTAATAAATAGCAGGGCTCTCTGTGCTAAATTAAACCCCGTATCCTGCTGGCTGCAGAGACTGGGAGAGATGGCACTGGCCTTCCTTCAGACTCAGGGGGGTGGAGTGGAGGGAGGGAGGTGGCAGGGTGCTGAGCGCCCCCCACGCTGAGGTCACACCCCAGTTGAGTTTCCCATTCCTTTCCCCTCTGTCATTCCCCTGCACCCCCCCCCCACCGCATCCAGATAACCTCTGAGCCCCACCCCGGGCTGCCCCGCAGCAGAGAGGCACTGAAGTGACTCCCACTCTGAGCTGGGAGGCAGAGCTCCTTGGGGCAGGACAGTAATGGGGGAGGGGAAAGAGAGGAAGAGCGAGCCTCCCCCCCCTCCACAGGACCCGGGACAAGGCGGCTCCCCCACCCTGGGGACTAGCCGGCGGGGGGCGAGGGGAAGGCTCCTCCGGGGCCTGGGGTGGGGCACCGCCCGCCTCTACCCTTGTACCGGTATTTCTTGAAGGACAGTCCCATGTGCTGCTTCATCTGCTGCAGGCCGTGGTAGTCAGTGTAGATGAGGTCGAAAGGCAGGGGCATGGTGAGCGGACAGTTCCCCCGGCCTGGCGGCACCCCTAAGTTACTGAGAGAAGAGTCCTTCAGAGTCTGAGCCCCAAGAGGGACCCACAGGCACCAGAAACCCACCTTCCCAACCAGCCTTGCATCTGGGGCACCTGGAGCCACCTCAGTTCTTATAGCCCAGGATAAACATGGGGGAGGGGCCCTGTAAAGGAACGCGAGGTTGGCACATGAGCGCTGGCAGACTTGGAAAGCAAGTGAACGGGGTGGCCATGTCCGGTTGTGTAGGTTTTTCACTGCACAAGAGACTCCAATGAGAGGAAGTACAACTGAGATCCAGCCTGGGCTAGCTTGCCAAGCTGTGCCCCTGGCCTGGGCTACCCGCCAGGTAGAAGGAGCACCTTTTGTTAATTTGCACAAATGTGCTCCCTGCAGGGCTGTGTCCACCCAGAGGGGGCACCTTTATCTAGCGTTCACAAATTGCCATAAATGCTCGCTATTGTCCTTAGTGCAGCTTCAGTGTTTGGAGCAGAAAGCCCTGCCTCAGAAGACATAATTCTGCTCTGCTGACCGGCTCGTGGCCCACGGAGATGCCCAGCCCTGCCCCACAAGGTCAGCCTACCTGCCAGATCATGTACACACGGTTTTCCTCTGGTGACCCAGTGCCAGAGACTTTGGGTCATCTCTCTGGAGCCTAGCAGACCTGGTCTCAGCTGCCAGGGTAAATTCCTTTGCCTGGGACGCCGCTGCCCACCGTCCAGGAGCCCCGGCTTGGCCTGACAACCCACCCCTCTGAGGGGATGAGGAGGCATTTAGCTTGCCCATTCAGTAAGTCTGTCCTGAGCCCCTGAGCCAGGCAGGGAGTAGAAAAGTGCCCCTTTCTTTCGGAACCCCACAGCAGCCACCCACCTCCCCTGAATTCCCATCTCCCTGGGATTCGTGGTCCAGACGGCTGCACCGGAAGGGGTCCAGGAGACCTCCGAGTGAGCCCCTTCAGGACCCATGTGAAGAGCAGACTCAGACAGGGTAGGTGAGGAGCTCTGACAAGGTCACTGGCTCATCAACGGCAAAGGGCCATGATGGATGAGCTCCCTGGGTCACATCTCGGGCTCCTAGAGCCCGTTCAAGCAGGTGGGAAAGTACCAGCCTGGACGTCTTTGCACTCTGTTTGCTCATGTTCTGCACGTCACCATCAGAAGCTGGGGAGGGGGGCGCTGCGTGCACTGTCCCCTGAGCACACCGCCAGAAGTTTATGGTAACCAGATGACAAGGCCATGATGGAAAGATGTCAGGGGAGGCTGCGGGTGACGTGTGATGGGGATGGAGGCATCAGGGGTCGGCCGTGCCCTGCAGAGAAGGGCCGCAGGAGGGGAGGGGCTGTCCCTGTGCCTGCTCCCCACTCGCCAGTGCACCCCAGCCTCACCCAGCTCCCCCCGCCAGGTTAGAACCTTGGCTGCTAAGTGCTAAGAGGAGAATGCAAAAACCTAATAACCAGTGTCTCGTATGTCTAATCTACACAGGGGACAGTGGCCAAGGGCTGCCTCCCCCACTCGCCCAGCTCCCACACGTCCCCTCGGTCCAACCAGACGACCACACGGGATGCTCAAAAACAGGACACTGAAGGCAGGGGAGGCTTCGTGAGCCTTTTTCTATGGAAATACCCAGAAAGCAAACGAGAATGAGCACAGACCGCAGGGGTCTGGAGCCATCACAGGAAACGGCTCCCACAGCCTGGAGACCTCATGAAATATTTGGTGGTATTTTTAAGCGTGGAGCAGATTTTGCCTTCTACTCTGTAGGACGTCCCCACATCCCTCTTCAAGCCTGGGCTTTCTCTCACCCCCACAGACTCCTCCGGTAAGACAGATGCCCCCCCAAAGAAGCAACATTTTTGCTCCGGGCCACAGAAGCTCCAGGGACAGACAGACACAACCCTCCTCCCCCGCCTTCCTCGCTCAGTGCAGAGCCATGGGAGGAAGGACAAAATGATGATCCCGTCGTCACTTCCTTGCAGAAACCAGGAAGGCGGTGGCTGCCCCTCCCACAGGGAACTGGGGTCCGGGAAAATTAACTAACAATCCTGAAAGCATCAACTGTAGGTGGGTCCCCTTGCTGCCACCTGTACAGCAACAGGACTACTTTCCCACGTTACATTTCTGGTTGGTTTCCAGGCAACGTGTCCCTCTGTGGCCAGGCGTGGTGCCAACAAAGTCATGCAGGCTTCCTTCCATTGCCCCATTACGGCCCACAGCCCTGGCCTCTGCCCCAAACCCCAGGACCACCGAGAGGCCAGATGAGCAGCTCTCCCTGGGAGGAAGACTCCGCCCTGCCATCATCTGCGTCATCCCAGGGGCTAAAATGTTGAACACAGGAACCGTTCTACGGGCTTTTGGTTTATTAATTCACTCAATCCTTTCATCTGGGCAACCACCCTACGAGAGCAGACCCATTCTTATCCTGCTCTCCTCTTTAGAGATGAGGAAACAGGGAGGGCTGGTAACTGACCCAGGATTGCACAGCCAGGAAGCCGCGGAGCTGGGACTGGAACCTGGGCAGTCGGACTCCGGAGCCCACATTGCCACCCGCTAAGCTCTCCTGGCCTCCCCGGGCCGGCCAGGTGGCAGACAGTAGGACGGTGGATGGCGGGACCGCAGGGCCATCCCCGAAATCCGAGCCCCCGCTGCCAGCAGCGACTGGGCTCCGGTCCCAGTTCCCCGGGGTTAGGAGGACGCATAAACCTCCTGCAGTTTCATCTTTCTTCTCAGCAACGAATAAAAATGGCTCTGTCACAGAGTTCCCGGTAGGACTGACTGAGGCGAGGCGGGCGAAAGTCCCACGAATTATCATTTCCTCTCGTCATCCGTTCTGCCTTCTGAACTTCTGGGCCCAGCCACTCCTTCCTGACCCCCAGATGCCACCTGCGCACACCCCGCCCCACTTAAGGCCCTGTCATTTCTCACCTTGAATCTTGAGATAATATCCTCTCTGCTCTGTGCCCCTCCAGTCTTGTCTCTTTTCCAGAGAGATCTTTCCACAATGTAAACCTGATTCTAATCCCTCCCAGAAGACTTCTCACCTCCTGGTCCTTGCCTCCTCCTCCTCCTCCAGGAAGCCCTCCTCGGACCCCTGGACAGAGAGATGCGCAGCCCCTGTGCTCCCCCACCGCTTGCTACAAACCCCTCTCCTGCACCATCCACAGTCACCTCCTCACCACCGGGGTCCATGCGGACAGGGGCCAGGGCATCTTTGAACACCCAGAGCCGGGACAGGACCTGGGCCAACAAGCACCTGCTGTGTTCAGGAACAAATGAGCAAACCAGGGAGTCAGGTGAACCCCCTTAGGAAGAACTGGTTTAAAGGTTGCTGATGTGGCCAAGGAAAGCATATCCGGAGAGAGACGGCGGGTGGGGGATGCTCAAGGCTGATGGGCGTCTTGGCTCTTGGCTCTTCCCGGGGGTGGGGGGGGGGATCTCCTGGACACCTCGGGACACGGACACCAGTGGCCCCACGTGCCCTACAAAGCCATCCCGCAGGAAGGAGAGGAGGAGAAAGAAACTGGCCCAAAGACTGCGGGTACCTCTCCCAGGGGGAGCTAACGAGGGGCCGTCCGGGGTTCCCAGCCCTAGAAAACAAGGGTTTTCCATTTAAAGCAACTTCAGTGGAGAGAAGTGTCTGCAGCTGCCTCATCCCTCCGGTCACAGGGCCTCGGAGCCCACCCGGAGGACAGCGGAGAGGGGCGGCCACGGGGAAGGGGCTGTGCTTCCATCGCCTGTAATTTCAGGTCGCTTTTACGGACAATTTTACGCTAAGTGGTTGGTCGGAGCAGCGACAGGAGCTGAAAAACGCCGTCTCCAGACGACCTTCAGCCAAAGGTGCCCACAGAGCTTCCGCTGTACCCACCCACCTTCCGTGCTCACACCTCAAAGGCCCCTGTCTAGACGGTTTCTTCTTTCCGCTGCCAAGTTCCTCGTTCCCCTTCAGACTCTTGGCCCAGGGCTGTGTCAGGGGAAGAGGGGACATCGCGGAGCCTCTGCGGCCCCAGCGCACCGTGGGGCCACAGGATGGGTGAGTCTGGTCGGGAGAGACAGCAGCTCCCGGGGCAGGGGCCTCCCACGCATCCACCCAGCGCCGCCGGCTACCCTACACCACCCTTGGGAAGGACGGGGGAGTCTACATGGAATTGCCAAGCTGGATGGCAGAGCGATGGCTGTATAACCTCGTGAATGTCCTTAACACCACCGAACCGTACACTTAACAAGGGTCAGGGGAATAAATCTTTTTTTTTTTTTTTTTTTTTTTTTCAGGGGAGTAAATCTTGTTATGTGTATTTGACTATAAATGTTTTAAAAAGCCAAACTGTTCACACGCAGGGGCCTGTGCCCAGCCCCACAAGGATATGCCGTGTCGCTGTCTTCTCTAGCACCCCTGGACTCCCAGCGGGCCATAATGTAGGGGCACAGCACGTATCCAGAGAAGGGGAGACTCAGTTACTCTTTGCTAAAAGATCACAAGGTAGGATGTGGAGATGGGACAAGGAGGCAGGGAGAACAAGTCTACGATCAATTTAAAAAAAAAAAAAATCCTCAGGGCGCCTGGGTGGCTCAGTGGTTGAACGTCCGACTCTTGATTTCGGCTCAGGTCATGATCTCGGGGTCATGGGATGGAGCCCTGCAATGGGCTCTGCGCTCAGTGGGGGAGTCTGCTGGAGATTCTCTCCTTCTGCCCCTCCCCCTGCTCTCTCTCTGTCTCTCTCTCTCTCTCTCTCAGATAAATCTTTAAAAAAAAAAATCCTCAGCTGGGAATCAAAATGCTGAGTTCTGGCACAATGAAAATCACTCCTGGGCTCCAGCACGAACTTGCTGGGTGGCCTTGCCCAGACGTCAGATTGTTCTGGTGTCCGCCTCCACTCCCATAATATGACGCTCGGACGGATCTCCATGGTCCCTTCCAGGCTAAAAATTCTCTGGTTTTATTTCTCCCTGTGCCTTTGGTCTGTGGCTGGAAATAATCTCTCCAGGTAGTGCTCAAATTCTGGAACAAATTATTCTCTCTCTCCCTCCCTCTCTTCTCTGTGTGGGAAGGACCTAATTAAACAGGATTCTCACAAAGGGCTCAGAGATGCTTGGCTCCAGGTGCTAAGTGCACGCAGGGAACTTCTGCTTTTCTAGACCCATCTCATTGCTGGGAGCACACTGGCTGGGGCAGCCCAGGACTTTTTGGCCTGATATCCCTCTGACCCCATCCAGTACCCGTCTCCTGAGCACTGTGAAATTGCCCCCGTCTCTCTCCCGTGGCCTATTTCTGGAGCAGGCCACTGCCTCTGCCCAAGGTCAAAGGGGGCAGAAAGAAAGGGCCCCAGAGACTTAACCAGGCATCTAAGGAACCGCTCTGGAAGGGAAGCCAGGATCACCAAAGAGAAAGGCGTTCTATTGTCCTGCAGTATTTTCTTCTCTTGCCCAGGATGCACCCTCACTCTCGAGCAGCCAGGCAGCCAGACTGTGCGCCTTAGTCCAAGGGCAAAAAGAAGCAGGGCCGGAGGCTTCGAAAAGAGAAACGCAGGGAGCAGCATCCCTCCCACCCTGTGCAGCCTGCCCTGGGACCAGTGTCCAAAGCTGACACTTTCTTCCCCAGCATTCCTTCCTACGATGCAAACTCGGGGCTAAGAATAGGGCCGGGGCTCCTGGGAGAGCTAGGTGAAAGCACAGACTCCCTCCAGCTCCCAGCGCCACGGGGATGTGGTCAGAGGAATAGGAACACATCCCTTTGGCTGTTCCCCGCCTCCTTCCTTGCAGACAGGCCCCGATTTACATAACGAATGTCCAGTGAAGGCTGAGCACAAAGCAAGCTTTTCTCATCTAAGCTATGCCTCAAAGGTTATATAAACCGTACAGGTGATAATCGAGATAGCTGATGGCTCCCGATGCCCAGGCCGGCCCGGAGGTGCTGCCTCGTCCCTCCCCGCTGTGGGAGACGTGGGTTGAAGGAGAGACGCAGCCCTGGGGTGCTGGACGCGTACTTCGGGGGACCTGGGGTCCACAGGGGGAAGCTGAAGAAAGATGGTCTGGCTCCCAGGAAAAGGCCTCCTTTTCACCAAAGCCCCTTTAGGAGTTCAGAGAAGGCCGGAAGGAGGCCTGGGGGTCATGTGCACCACCCTGTGCTTCTGCCAGCTTCCCCGGGGATAAACCAACCTCAGGCCCGCTCATCTGGGGCTGAGCAGCAGGGCTTTGCCCATTCTGGGGGGGCTTCGGGCTCCAGGAAGCCCGTCCCACTGTCCACCTACCTGTTCTCCAGCCGCTGCCTGACAAGATCTCCCCTTTCTCTGTACTTGGTGGGAAGAGAACACTGGACCCCACTTCCCTTTGTGAGAACCCATAGCCCCCAGGCCTTGAAGAGAGGCTCATGCTTCCTCCCATAAACAAATCCTGCCTCGTTACCCTTCCCTCAAGAGCCTCAGAAGGCAGCCTGCACCTCATTTCTTACCTCATTCCCCCGGGCCCCCCCCCCCCCCCCCCCGGGGTCTCCTTTAAATGTCTCTCCCTCTGCAGCCCTCTGGCCCCGGTGTGGACCAGGTCAGAGCCGGGAAAGGTGACTCGGCCACTGCATCGGGGCGGTCATGTTTGTTGGCCAATGTCAAGGCTTGGTCAGACTTGTAAGAAACAGATTCCCCCTCCCTGTGGCTCAGCACCACAAGCAGCGGGAGGCGAGGGGGGCCCTAGCAAGGACACGTCTCTCCTGGACTCAGGGGGGATGAAGGGCCGGGGCCGCCACGGCTCATGGCCCCACAGCAGAGGTTCCCCACCTTCCATGGTGTTCAGCCACGCAGACCCCAATCCCACTACACAGGAGATTAAAATGCCTCCTTGGAATCCAAGGAAGGAGAAGGACAAAGGAGGGGGGACAGAGGTTTTTTCAGCATAAATTAAGCATTTGCTTCTCATGCCGCTGCTTGGAATGTGTGGCTGGAATGTGGAGAAACAGCCGATATTTACGGGAGGCCTGCTAAGTGCCGAACATGCTAGATGGGCTGGTCCTCCCCTTTTCTCATCTCTGTATTTTATATGTTATAAAATGTTTCAAGCATCCAGCAAATTTTAGAAAATAATATCATGATACAATGAATACCCTGCATTCCCACTTCCCAGCCTTGTCAAGTCTTAACATTTTGCCGTATTTGCTTCAAATCTGTTTTTTCCCCCCAAGGGATAACACACTACAGATCTGGGTGGAGCCCTGGGGTGTGTCTGTCTTGTCCACTGTTCTGTTCCCCATCCTCCACCTCACTCCCTGCAGATGCTGGCCACCCCCGCCCCATGGGGCTCTCTCCCCCATCCTCCTGGGGCTGTCTTCTGGGGCCGCTATCCCCCTCCTGTATCTTCAGCTGCTCTCTCCTCGGGCTCCTTGGCACGAGCATGTAAACATGCCTGCACTCTCCCACCTTGAAAGGTAAACAAGCATACCTTCTGCTACGGGGTGAACTGTGTCCCCCCAAAGGTGTTGAAGTCCTAACCCCAGTACCTGGGAGTGTGACCTCCTTTGGAAAGAAGGTCTTTGCAGATGGTGAGGTTAGGATGAGGTCATTTAGGGTGGGTCCTAATCCAGTATGGGGGTGTCCCTATGAGAGGGGAATTGGACACAGAGACAGACACACACGGGGGGCAGGCGGCGTGAAGGCACAGGAGAAGGTAGCCACCTACGGCCACCAGAAGCTAGGAGAGGCTTGGTGCTCGCAGGTTCCCCTCACAGCCACTGGAGCAGCCAGCCCACCCACGCAGCAAGGCGGGCGTCTGGCATCCACAGCCCTGAGGCAATAAGCCACCTGACTTTTCGCACTTTGTTTGGCAGCCCCAGGAAACTCACGCCCCTCCCTGCGCTTCTGCTGTCGCCTGCCTCCGGGGCTCTGCGCCCCTCACAGCCGGGCTCCCCAAAGAGGCCAAGGCCTCTCATCGCCCTTGCTGCTAACTCACCAGCCTTCCCCTCAGCCTACAGCCCACCCATCTCTGGCGTGTGTCCCCACAACTCAACCAAGATGGGTCTTTCTAGGGTCAACAACGACTTCCACGTGGCCAAATTCGTTGGGCAATTTTCAGTCCCCTTCTTACTTCTGGTGAGCAATTGACATCACTGGCCACGCCCTCCTTCTAGAAGCATCTTCTCCATTGATGCCCATGGCTCCAAGCCCTCCTGGCCACTCCTGAGTCTCCTCTGCTGGCACCCCTTTCTCCAGGAGGCCTTTCGCTGTTGCCCTTCCTTAAGGCTTTGCTCTCAGGCCTTCCCATCGCTTGGCAAATTAATGATACTTGTGTTCAGTGACGCCACCTGCCAACGCGCTGTCTCCATTCTGAGCAGCGGGCCCCTCGCCAGCTAATTCGGCGGCTGCCTGAACACACGAATTCCAGGTCTCCCCTGGGTGCTGTTCTCAGAATGGCACCGCTGTCCGCCATCCGCCGGTGACTGCTTTGAGCCAGCTAGCTTGGCCTGGTTCAGGCCAGTCCGAGCCAGTCCAAGCCAGCGGCACCGTGAGGCCTGCCCGCCTGGCTCTCAGAGGGTTGGGCTGCGCACAAGGACAGGGACGTGGTCCCTGCCTCCCTCGTTCTCCCGGGACCCTCCCCAGTATTTCCCTGGGACAAACAACAACATTGATCAAATCAAAAGGCCAGAAGACTGATTTCTACCGGGTCGCCCGTGTTGACGGCCAAGAGTCTTCCCTCCTCGTCCTCCTATTTAAACATTCTCCTCTCAAGCTTTCATTTGCCAGTTAAGTCAACTAATTTTCTACTAAACCCAATTTCACTCATGGATGGAGGAAGAGCTCAGTAATTTTTCCTCATGCCATGTACTACTAATGGTGCTTGAAATTATGCAAATAAAATTAATGAGCACCACAGATTCTGGCCAGGCAGGAAGGGAAAGGCTTAATTTAAAATGCCCACTGTGGATGGGGCATTCACCAGGACGGAGTAGGGGTGCAGCCCACAGGGGTTCTGGCCCCGCCTCCCCTTCCCACGCCCCCTGCAGCCCCGCCCCCTGCAGTCCTGTCGCGGAGCACACTGTTCTCGCCCCGGAAACATCCTGCCACAAAGCCAGATGTGGACTCTGTGCATTGCCCAAACATCACTCCAGTGAGCTTGTTAATTAAAACACCAAAACACGAGGAACAGAGAAAAGTGGCTCATCTGTCCGGACTTGTTGCTTAGTCAGTGGCCAAGACATCTGCCGTGAACATCTGTGACAAATCACAGCACACATCCGAGCGGCAGCATCTCTGTCCCGCTGCCTTCCCCTGAACAGGTCATTTAGCCAGACCAGTGTCACAGAAGCCACGCTGTGCCTCCGAATTGGGCTCGCCTTCACATCTCATTGACCTACCTTCCAGTTAACCTGGTGCTGCCCGCATGGAACAGCTCCCTAAGGCTGGGAGGTGAGGCTCCCGGATGATTCTCTTCCTCCTGCAGAGCCCAGAGCAACGCCATGAGTGTGTTCAATGGGATCTCTGCCCGTGACCCCTTTGCAGGTTCAGAAGGTCACCATCTTCTATGAGTTGCATCGTGTCCCCCCAGAATTCATGTTGGAGTCCTAAACCCTAGTATCTCAGAATGTGGCTTTATCTAGAGACAGAGCTGTTAAAGGGGTAATCAAACTGAAATAAGGTCATTAGGATGTGTCCCGATCCAATATGACCGGCATTCTTATAGGAGGGGGAGAGTTGGATATGCTCATACACAGAAAGAAGGCCCTGTGAAGACAAAGGCAGAGATCGGGACGATGCTTCACAAGCCAGCGAACGCCAAAGATCACCAGCAAACCACCAGAAGCCGGGGAAGAGTCCCTGACAGATTCTCCCTCACGGCCTCCGGAGGCACAACCCTGCTGACACCTTGCTCTTGGACCTCTGGCCCTCAGATTGTGAGACAACACATTTCTGTTGTCTAAGCACCCAGTGTGTGGGTGTTGTTAGAGCAGCCCTAGTTAACTGATACGCATCCGTGTTGAAATCTCCACTGGAAGGGAAGGCCTGCTTTTTTTAGGTAGCGTTGGGGTGGTCCCAGCAGAAGGAGCTTGAGGAGCTCACAGCCCTGGCCTACATCTGTCCCAGGGGAGAAGGAAAGCCAAGAAAGGGCAGGGAACAAAGCACATTCCAGGTCAGCAAGTTCCCACCTGATGCCCGGGGTGAGGCGTGAGAGGCCCCACTATCTGGGCCACTTCCAAGGGGTGCCTCCTCAGCCCACCCCCTGCAACCGAGGGTATCGTGGGGGCTTTCAGGTATGCACATGTGGGCTTGGGAGGAATCCACACATGCTTTCTACCAGTCTTCTAGGGACCTGAGCCTGAACTCCAGGCCCTAATCCCGCCCTCAGGACCAGTACTGGGAACACAGAGGACGACTCTTGTGAACAAGCCATGAAGGCCAGTGTCCCAATCCCACAGCAGCCCAGATGCTCGGGTGGGGGATCCCAGGGGAGGCTTAGAAAAACCACAGCCCCAAATTTTCCACTTGTCAACCTTCACTGCTCATTAGAGCACCTGGGGATCTTTGAGAACTTGATACTTGGGCCCCCACTCCAGACCAATGAAATAGAGACACCAAGAGTGGGGCCCAAATGTCGGTATATTTTCTAAGGCTGCTCTGCAGCTGGAGGGGTGGGGGCAGGGGTAAGAATCCCCACCTGAAATGTATTCCAACCACAGCTGATGCTGTTAATTTTGTAGACATAACTGTATTACATCTCCGGGGGAAGGTGGCTTTCTTTTTTTCTGTTTTTATTCTTCTAGTTGTCTTGAAATTGTTTCTGAGAACAGATTTAGAAAGCCCCTTCATGAGGCTGTTCCCTGAGGTGTCTGGGCTGTTTACAACAACTCTGCCCTGTCTGAGCAAGAGCATTCACCCACACCTACACCCCACTGGGGACCAAGGACAGAGCTGTCCGGGCACAGCGCTGGGCCTGCCCATGTAACAAACTGCAAATCGGAGATGAGGTAACCTCTCCCTGGAGCCCCTGCTTCTGGGAATTTCAGATCCACATGAGCTTGGCATGAAGTGATGGGTTGGCAGGAAGACATGGAGTTTCTGTGGGCTGTGTGACTGTGTGTGTGTGTGTGTGTGCGCGCGCAGCATGCTGCATGTTGTGCACGGGGGTGTGTGTTGGCCTATGCGTGGTGATGTGGGCCTATACAAAGGGATGCACGTGTGTGTGATGGGTATGCATATGTGGTTGTACACTGGGGCATGCACGTGTGTGCACATGTGTGTATATGTGGGTACATGTGTGTAGTTAAAGAAAAGCAGCAGGAGGTATTTCAGATCTTGGCACTTTACACTAGGGCCTCACCTTCAAGACCTCGTGGGTGCAGTGACCCCCATCTTCACTGCTCTGGCCCCCTTATGAGCAATGGCAGCCTCAGTAAACGCAGGCTCAGTGCCACGCCTCAGAAGTGGCCAGAGGAGGAAGTGAAGTTCCCATCATTTAAGGAGACTTGTCGAATATCTGCTCTCTCACAGAGGGATGGTTCCCTCAGTGTGGTTGTTGGGCTGTCACAAATGGGCGAAGCCTTCCCTCAGGCAGCAGTAAAGGAAGGAAGTTCTCCCCTCTCTGGCCCCAGAAGATACATGGCCAGAAGGGAAGAATCAAGCTGAATGCCACTTGATAAACATGAATTCATCTAGCAAGTCAAGGGATCAGCAATGCTGACAGGATGCTCCACACTCACAGGGGACTTTGTGTGTGGCAGAGCCTGGGATGAGTAGTCCAGACAGCCCTCACCCCCAGGGGTCTTCCTACTGCATCTTGGGGGCTCTGGTGACCTAGGGGACAAGGGCCCTCAGACCCTTGCTTGCTGCTCTGCCCTAGACAGGTCTGGCTCGTGGCTACCCACAGCCCCTGACCACGCCATCCACAAACTGCCCAAGACTTCTTTGACTTCCCAGACACTGGGTCCCTTTTCTCTTTCCTCCTCCTCACCCCCACCCTATTTGACTTTCCTGTAGGAAGCTTCAAGGCCAGGTAAAGATGCTTCTTTTCATTATTTGCAAACATTAGCAGCATTCTGTTTCACAGTGTTGATGCATCTGTGTCCTCTGTTCAGAGGGAGCAGGGGGTGAGCAGCAGTGTGTGCTGGTGGGCGGCGGGCGGCGAGTGAGCACACTCAGCTCTGAAGTGGCCTGCACAATGTGAACAGCTTGGTCTGACGACAAAATGCCACCAGGGTGAAAGCCAGAATGAGGGACCATGCTGGTTCCCTCTCCCAGCTCTGAGTAGCTCATCGACAAGTTCAGCACCAGCACACGGGGACAGCTCCCTGCCCAGTTCCTTCCCACTCAGGATATTCAGCCAGATTGGGGGGGGGGGGGAGGGGGAATACTATTCCCAGATATCACCTCTTCCCCAGAACCTGCTGCCCCCAACCTGGGATTGTGCTTCCCAACACTGCCACAATCATGCAGCCCCCTCATTAGCCCTTGTCACCTTCTCCCCCTTCAAAGTAGATCTTCTATATATACTGTTCCTCTCTGAAGACACTTTTCAACTTTCCCAGGCCTACTGGAGAAGTGCGTCGACCTAAAAGAATTACTCCAGTGGTGTGAACTGCAAGCCATGGGAATAAAAACCTTCAAACCACTAGGTCATTTAGTGGCCTCCCCCTATGCAATAAGGCTGGTCCTAGTACTGCCCTCCGATTGAGCTCATGAGAAGCGCTACTGAAGTTACTGGCAGACTCCAAGTTGCAGGTGAAAAACTGCAGAGGCTGAGTAGCTGCCCAAGACCATGCTGACCTAAGACTGTCAATGGCTTTGTGCCCATCAGCATCCTCCTCTCTCCAACACTCCTGTGCTAAAGAACATCAGCATTCATGGCCAGGACAAAATGCTGATCAGAGAGAGACATCTAGAACCAACAGACCATCAAGCTGATGGGCAGGTTCTGGACAAGAATCATTTTAGCTTGAAAACCATCCTCAGAATAAGTTAATGGACTGATGAAGAAAAGTCGATTTGTAGGCAACACCTCTGGGGCCTTCTTTAGTCATGCCCTATAAGAAAGAGGAATAGGAAACCACAAAGCACAAACCCCTAACCATAAAGAAAAAGAAAAAGATCGATGACTTTGATTACATTAAATTAAGGCCTTCTGTTCCTTGGGAGAAAGGGAAGGAGAGGGAGAGAGGGAGAGAGGAAGAGAGAGAGAGAGAAAGAAAGAAAGAAAAAGAAAGAAAGAAAGAAAGAAAGAAAGAAAGAAAGAAAGAAAGAAAGAAAGAAAGAAAGAAAGAAAGAAAAATTACAAAGACAAGCCACAAATTAGGAGATTTTTCAACAGATATAATAAGTTGAATGGGATTTATACCCATCGTATATAAAGAACACCTACAACTCAATAAGGAAAACATAAACAACCCAGCAGAAAGGTGGGCAAATGACATGAATGGGGATTTCATCAAGAGGAAAGAAGGACAAGCATATGACAGAATGCTCAGCCTCG
The DNA here is from genome assembly GCF_003265705.2 of Callorhinus ursinus. NCBI lineage: Eukaryota > Metazoa > Chordata > Mammalia > Carnivora > Otariidae > Callorhinus > Callorhinus ursinus. The sequence continues at coordinate 4,790,976 of NW_027397130.1, forward strand.
TTAGCTGTCAGGGAAATGCAAGTTAAGAACATAACAAGATATCATGACACCACTAGACATCCTCAATTAGGAAGTGTAATAACCCTTACATGTGGGTGACAACATGACCACTGGCAACCTCCAAGTGGTGGGGCTGAATTGGTGCCATCACTTAGGAAAACAATTAGCATTATCTTATAAAGCTGAATTTTCACACACCATTAGTCCCAGCAACTGTGCACCTGAGTCTAAACTGAAGAAAAACTCAGTCTCTACCCAAGAGAAACTGTGACACAGGTACCTCAGGTACAGGCATGTCTACCACAGCATCACTCAGAATAACTTACAAAAGCAGGGGGGAAATGTCCACAGTCAGGAAAAACTGCAAAATAATGATGGACCATCCACATAATGAAATCTCATACAGCAGTGAAAATGAATAAAACAGAGTTACATGGAACAACATGAATGAATCTTTGAAACATAATAATGGGTGAAGAAAGCATGTCTCCAACATTACATACAGCAGATGCCATTTATACAAAGCTCAAAGCAAACCAAAATAAAACTAAACCATATACTGTTTATGGATACCTGAGTATGTAAAACACACACACACACACACACACACACACACACACACACACACACACCAATTTCTTATTTAAAAGCAAAGAAATGGGGGCGCCTGGGTGGCTCAGTCGTTAAGCGTCTGCCTTCGGCTCAGGGCATGATCCCAGGGTCCTGGGATCGAGCCCCGCATCCGGCTCCCTGCTCGGCGGGAAGCCTGCTTCTCCCTCTCCCACTCCCCCTGCTTGTGCGCACTCTCTTGCTGCCTCTCTCTCTCTCTCTCTCTCTCTGTCAAATAAATAAATAAAATCTTTCAAAATAAATAAATAAATAAAAGCAAAGAAATGATAAACACAAAATCCAAGTTGCAAGTTTCCTCTGGGGGGAGGCAGAGGGATTGATGAGAGGACACCAGGTGGGCACAGGAGTCCTGGGAATATTCTTTCTTTAAATTGGACGACAGAATTATGGGGGAACACCCTATTCTTGCACTTCCTAATAACATGTTACAGACATTCTTGTATGTATTGAATATCATATAATAAACATCAATAAATAAACGAAGGAAAACCGTCTGTACTTCTACAACCCGCAAATGCAGCAGTTAAAACTAACCAGACTTGAATACAGGTGCGCACAAACACAAACACACATAATCCTCCCCCTTCTTATCACCATCTCCCACCTCCAAGAACATCAGGGGGACTCTGGAAAGGCAAGCACTGGGGAAGGGACAGGCATCACAGGCTCACCTCACCACCCTCCAGGTCTTACCAGCTCCCAGAATAGGTCTAGGAAGGAGCCCAATTCCAGAAGAAAAATCCCAAGGCCGCACCACGCCCACCAAAGACAGGCAGAGAGGACGCCGTCAGAGAGGACCTGGCTCAATTCCACAGGCCAGTATTTGTCAGCCCCTGAGTGCGAACACTGGGGCACCTATTAGCCCAAGATGGAGAAAAGGACCTTTGAACAACACTATGCAAATATGCTTCCTTGGTGCATCCCAAACGTGACCAGGCATCAACATGGAGGAAGAGGAGGCAATGAGGAATGTCACTATCCACAGTATACCAGGAAGCCTCCCAGGGACCAGCAGCTAGAGCAGGGGCTCCTGGGGGACAGGTTCCCCTTCCTCTCCTCCCTTCCCCCGGCACTCACCTCTGCAGCTCCTTCAGGGACACTGTGATCCGCAGGCCATGGCCCAGGACGTAGAGAGTGGCCAAGATGTCTGCCCACTGCACCATCTCACCCAGAGGCCCGCCCTTTAGCACTCTCGGGCTGAACACGTCACCAGACTCCTCCGTCAGGAAGCCGATGTGAACAAGAATCTGGGGAGGACACAGAGTCAGCGTGGAGGAGGAGCAGCATTGCCCTGCCACCCCCAGGGGGACCCAACCAGCAGCAGCCACTGTCCCCAGGCTGTGCCTGGGCAGGTGCTCTCTGGCACCAGCAAGGGAACCAAGAGGCAGAGTGACCACACTGGGCACTGAGGATCAAAGTGAACAAGATGGTCACATCCTGCCCTCAAGGCGCTTACGTTCCAGATGGAAGAGGTAGACAACAGTAAACACAGACAAGAGATAATTTCATGAAATGATAGGGACTCTGAAAGAAATAAACAGGGTGCTGTGAGAGTCAGGTAAATATTTATTGGATGGATAAACGTGGATGGATAGATGGATGGATGGATGGGTGGACGAAAGGGTGGATGGATGGGTGGATGGACGGTGGATGGGTGGGTGGGTGGATGGATGGATGGACCTACAAACCTCCCCAAAACAGGCTATATTATTCCCAATATTCCAGGCAAATGCCATGACCTTTCTGCCTGAAAAGAACGAGATGTCTACAGAATGCAGAACCCCTACATGGTGGAGGGGAGGGTCTGTCATTCTACTCCAAGCGTAAAAAGGGCCAGGGGCCACCACATGCATCTGTTCTGACTCTGCCTCCCTCACCCCAACTGAAATTCAAATAAACTCAATAAAACCTTTTCAAGGGCAGACCTGGTGCCCTGTTGAAGGCCTGGGGCCCTGAGCTCGTTTCCTAAGCTCTCTGAGCGCAGCGCCCTGAATGCACAGAGAAGCAGTACCTGCTTCTGGTCCCTCCAGATGCTTCCCAGCTTCCGTGCCAGCCGCTGGGCAGCCAGCGTCCACTGGGCCGTGAGCCGCTTGGTCCGTTTCTTCATGAAGATTAGAGACTCCTTCCCACTGCCCATCAGCTCCAGGAGGTGGGACAGGTTGCTCCGGAAAACTGCCTGGAGGGGGGCCCAGACCTGGGTTCTCTGGCCCTCAGCCCCACAGCCGTGCCACCGCCATCACCCGCTGCCCTGGGAACAGGGCCTGGCACCCTCCCTGGGAGGCTGGGGCCTGCTCTAACTTCTCTTGCCATTTATAAAGGCCCACCGGCCCCCACCGTCGGGGAGCCCTGCTCTCACCCACCAACACTAACCCCCAGCCAAGCTGGTCTGTCCCAGCCCAGCTCCAGTCATCCTTCTGTCCCGAGCCCTTTGGGGGTGGTCAGCGATGACAGTCCCCAGGAGCCTGGCAGCTACACCGAGGCAGGGAAGGCGGCGGTCAGAGCTGGTGCTCGGATGGCAGGGAGGCCAGGCCCCCTTTCAGTGGAGCTGGAGTAACTGGACGCCTTGAACAAATTAACTGCACTCCCTAGACCTCAGATTTGCCATCTGTTCAGTGTGGTCGCATAAGGGACTGCTGGGAGGTTTAAGTACAAATAAAGTATCTGGAAGCCTTCCAGGAGCGACAGCTATTGTTACTATTATTCTAGTCCATTTAGGGGGTGCCTCCAGGGCCCCAGCTTGCCCCTCAACTAGGCCAAGCTTTGCAGCATCCCCAGAAGGCTGGCAGGCTGGGACGCGCCCCCCACCAGGCACAGCGGGCTGGCCTCATTTTACCAGGGGCAAAGGGCTCCTCCTGCTGTCCCTTAAGGACGCCCCACCCGAGGAGGCCAGCTGACCTGTCCACCAGCCCCTCACGGACCCACCCACTTCCCAGGCCTACCTGGACTTTGGGGAGGGGCTTGGGGGCCATGTGGGCGGCCGTCTGGTTCCTCCAGGGCAGTGGGGGACAGAACCACTCAACCTCACTGAGGTAGATGAGGAAGGAACACTCAGTGCCGTCCACTCCGAAGAAGGCGTAGCAGGGGTCCGAGGTCCAGCGGGCACGCATCCACTGTGGAGAGGGCCAGCCTAGGCCAGGGTGCTGGCACCAGCCCCACCCATACCCTTGGCAGGCTCTCTGCAGGCATGTCCTTGGGGACCCGAGGTCCCTCAGGCCAGGACCTCTGGGGCACACACTTAGAGATGCAGCAAGGGCCAGGAGCAGAGAAGAGAGAGGCTAGACCAGAGCCCCATGACCCAGCCTTCTGTCCTGGACCCTGAGAACCTCGGGAAGGGCTGAACAGGACCACTGTGCCCCAGGTCCAGAAAGAGGAGGACCCCGGCAGAACAAGGCCAGGTCACAACACACTCAGGGAAAGCTCTGGGGCAGACAGTGGGAAATGCAGCAGCTTGGGGCCTGGCTGGTCTCCCCCAGGAGCAGGATCCGGTTGAGGCCAAGGTCAGGAGCAGGCTCCAAGAACACAAGGGCTGGAGCCAGAGTGGGCCCCACCCACAGTGATCCCCACATGTCACCGAGGAAGGGGCACACAGGGCCGCTGCTCCACCCTCTTAGGGAGTTAAGAACCAGACAGGAGCCAGCTTTTATGCCGTAGCCTGCATTCCCAGAGGGACAGACTTCATGAAGCCATGGGCCCCGGGAAGTGAGCCCCCAGAGGAGGGGCCGGGGGGCTTTTAGTCCAGCTGGTTGCAAGGGTGGGGAGGGATGAGGAGACAGGCCCACTCAAGAGATCCAGCGTGGGTCTGAATTTTTGGGGATGCAGGCTGCTGGAGGTGTTATTAACAGTTTGTCTGCTGTAAGAAAGTACCAAAAACCCTGAAACATGATCATCTCAGGCAATGTGGGCTGCTGGGCCAGGCAGACGGCCCAAGCAGAGGGGCCGTCTCCCTGAGGCTGGCCTCTGCCAGCGGGCACCAGGGTCAGGGGCTGGGGGCTGGGCGGAGAAGTCCTCACCAGCAGACATCCCTGCCAGGAGCAGAATCTCAGAGCTAGTGTGGGGGCAGAGTCCCCAGAGAGGAGCCTGCCCCTCCCCCGGTCACCTCTACCCCCATCCTCAGCCCCGGGCCTCACCTCCACCTTCCCTGAGCAATCAGGGAACTTGGGGTCACTGGGTGCCTCACACTGGTCCCGCCGGCCTTCAGACACTGCAGGGGGAGAAGGTCAGCTTGCTGAGGGCCGGGGTCTAGGGAGGAGCCCCGTGAAGTGTGAGGAAGGCCTGGTCTGTGGGGGAGGGGTTAGCTCGGGAGCACACCCTGCCCTCCCTCCCCTGAGTTTTCTCACCTAAAAAGCCACCCGCCAGGGGGTCCCCAAGCCTGGGTTTCCCCCTCTGCCACAGGCCCTCACCCACTATATGGGCTTTGGAACCAGTGAGGAGCCAGCTTGAATGGCTATGGACCAGTGTCTGGATAGGCAGACCTCATGCACCCACCCAAATGTAACCCTCTTAGGGGGGCCCCCAGCCTGCTGCTCCCCACATCAAGAAAAATGAAGGCGGCCCCCCGGGGACTCCAGGACCTCTGTTCTCACACCAGGTCACAGTGGGGCAAACCCCAAGTCACCCCACTCAGAGCCTGAGGCCGGAGCCGGGAGCGCTGCCGTGGGGAGTGGTCAGGGCCACCCAGTACACTGGCCTCCTGGGGGTAGAGGGTGCCCTGGGCCCCACCCTTGCTGTGCAGGAGCAGGCTGTGGCGCAGGATCTGGTCCACCTTCACGGCGATGTCGGACACGTTCTGGGCGATGGCCTGGATCCGCTCCATGAGGCCGGCCCCAGGGGGAAACCTAGTGAGAGAAGCCAGGGGTGAACCCGCACAGCCCACCTCGGGGGTCTTCCTGGGAGGGACGAGCGAGGGCAGCCGGTGTGAGCGCTCCAGGCGCCCGGACACCACCCTGCCCCGAATCGAGACCCAGCGATGCACAGCGCTGGGCCTGGAGGTGGAGGCGTGTGCCCCCGCTCCCTGCTGGAAGGGCTCTCTGACCACCCACTGCACACGCACATGTGCGTGTCCCAGGCACGTCTGCACATTCATCCGCACGTGCATGCACTCCGCGTGCTGAGGGGCAGCGACTGAAGCTAAAGCAGGGCGAGGGATTCTATTGGAGAGCCGGGGCAGGATTGGGCCCAGGACCCCCCGCGACGGAGGCCTTTCCTGGACATGGCCGGCTGCCCTGAGCCTGTTTCTCCGTTTCCTCTCAGAGGGGCTACATCGTGCCAAAATAAATTCCACCCAAAGCAGCCTGGGGACTTGCCAACTATTAAGCCTCTAGTAAATTATTGCTGAGCTCCTGAGCCTGAATTCTTCCCAGGATCTTAAACACATTTACTGCCACAAACATCACAGCCCTCCACCCACCACCAATACTCGCATTGCCTTTATTTTTGGAGAAATTATTTCCCGGTGTTGATTACTACTCAACTCCCAGAGAAGTTTATAAGACATCATATGCAGGATTTATCTCATTGCGAAGGCCTGTGTCGAGATGGACCCCACTGCCGGTGCGTGGGCTTTCTCCAGAAGTTGCCTACTCGCTCCCACACGTTAATTCTGTTCCTTTGATTCACACTTCACCCTCTGGCTCTGCGCCCCTTGTTTAAGCTCCATTTATCCCTTTATAAGGACGGGGGCTTTTCTGCCGCACAAAATGGGAATTACAGGAGGGAGGACTCCTCTCAGGTGATCTGTCCTCCAGAGGACAATGGTGACGGCTGCCTGCCCCCTCGGGCCGCCCTCCCCTCCCACCGCTGCCTTCCTCGAGGAGAGGACGAGCAGTGGCCCCATCCACAGAGGGTGCAGGAGACGGGGGCAAGGCAGACATGGCGTGGGGTGGCCACAGAAGGAAGAAGGTGGCAGGAAGCGGCACACGAGCCCTCGACGACACACACACACATGCGTGTCCATGCACACATACACACACACACACACACACACACACAATCCCATCAACCCTCTCAAAATCAAACAAAAACCTAATGGAAGGCGGCATGCCTTGGCCACGGTAACACACTACCACACATTTGTTCCCTCGCAGTCCTGGAGGCCAGGAGTCCGAAATCAAGATGTCAGCAGGGTGGTTTCCTTCTGGGACGAAGGGAGGGAGGGAGACTCTCCCCAGCTTCAGGTGGGGCTAGCCGTGGCTAGTGGGGCACATCACCCAGCCTCTGCCTCTGCCATCACTTGGCCTTCTGTGTGTGTCCAAACTCCCGCGTTTTACAGGAACCCCGTCACTGGATGAAGGCCCCCCGATCCAGTGTGACCTCATTCTAATTTGATCACATCGGCCAAGGCCCACTTCCAAGTAAGATCAGGTTCATAGACACCAGGGATCCAGATGTCGACGTATCTTTTTGGAGGGCACAATTCAGCCACAGCAGCGTTCTATGAGACTACAAATAAGAAGACGACTCAAGATGATGCTTCTTTTGCCCAGAAAGTCCTCAGACAGGAGGAAGTAGGGAGAGTTCCCCTTGGCCTTCAGATGGCTGGGGAAGAGAGAGGCCAGCATCTCTCCAGTTTACGGTAAAACAGAAGAGCTGAAGATCTGCCTCTTAGGAGCAGTGTGACCCCAGGCAAGTCACTTAGCCTCTTGTGCCTCAGCGTCCTCCTCTTTAAAAATGAAGGCCCGCACAGGCAGGCCACCACCGTCAGCCTTGTGGTGAGGCTGAAGCTGCAGCCCAAGGGGTTTGGGCCAGCCCGGAGCTGCTTCTCTACCTCTCCTCATTACCGCCCCCGGAGGAGCCTTTGTGGACACATTCGCCCCCACTCACCTCCTCCACAAAAAGTTAAAACCAGGGACGTGCCGCTGCTCTGTTTAATTTTTTTTTTAAGATTTTATTTATTTATTTGAGAGAGAGAGAGAGAATGAGAGATAGAGAGCACGAGAGGGAAGAGGGTCAGAGGGAGAAGCAGACTCCCCGCTGAGCAGGGAGCCCGATGCAGGACTCGATCCCGGGACTCCAGGATCGTGACCTGAGCCGAAGGCAGTCGCTTAACCAACTGAGCCACCCAGGCGCCCTGCCGCTGCTCTGTTTACACACCGTGGTCTGTGAGGGCCACAGGCTGCTGTGACGTCGCAGATAACTTCCTCCTCAAGAACGAGACTTCACCCTTGGGGGTGATATGTACCCGTGGAGGATGCTCCTGACGTCTGTGGGGCTCTGCAGTCAGTTCCGAGCGAGTGTTCTGGAGCTGGATGGATACTCCTCCGCCTGGAAGAAACATTCCGCTGACCACAGGAGGTGGGCACCGCGCGGAAGGCCAGAAGCTCGCGGCTGCTAGGTCAGGGTTGGTGCTGAGCACGGGCGGCCGAGGAGCACAGGGGGTGCTCCCGGGCAGGGAAGGACCTGGTACCCCTCCCAACTTCTAACCAGAGACCCCAGAGCACAAACAACCCTTGTCAGGGATGAGTGGGGGTCCTGCCAGGTCCCTGGAGACTTTGGAAGGGACCCCACTTCAAGCCTTCCTGAAGGTGCCTCTCCCTCGAGGCTCTGCTCCATCCACCGTTCAGGAGCAAGATCACTTCTCCGAGTCCCCCTACAATGCTGGGATGTGCTTGTGAGTGGCCGGCTTGAAACCCCCAGTGGAGTCCTGGGGCACCTGGCTGGCTCAGTCTATGAAGCATGTGACTCTTGATCTTGGGGTTGTAGGTGTGAGCCTTATATTGAGTGTAGAGATTACTTTTAAAAAATCTTTTTTTTTTTTTAAGATTTTATTTATTTGAGAGGGTGCGAGAGAGAGAGAGAGAGAGAGAATACGCGAGCAGGGGCAGCGGGAGATGGAGAAGCAGGCTCCCTGCTGAGCAAGGAGTCCGATGCAGGGCTCGATCCCAGGACCCCAGGATCACGACCCAAGCCAAAGACAGACACTTAACTGAGACACCCAGGCACCCCAAAAATAAAATCTTTAAAAAAAAAAAGGAAAGGAAAGAAACCCCCAGTGGAGTCCTGAGTCCTCAAGGACAGGAACATGCTTTCGGATGGAGCCTGGCACCGCCTGGCATGGGCCACGTGCCCAGAGCTCCATCCCTGTGCAGGGCTGAGTAGAGTTCCCCTCCCCCCAGATTCACATCTACCCAGAACCACAAAAAAATGTGACCTTATTTGGAAATAGGGTCTTTGCAAATGTAATTAGTTGAGATGAGGTCATGCTTGAATCAGGTTGGGCCTCAGTTCCCTTCCTGGTGTCCTTATGAGAAGGCCACGTGAAGACGCGCCGGGGACAGCCGCCACGGGACGGCAGAGACAGACTGCAGGGACGTGTCCACAAGCCAGGGGCCACCTCAGCCACCAGAAACCGGAAGAGGCAGGGAAGGATCCACCCCTGGAGGCTTCGGAAGGAACAAGGCCTTGCTGATACCTGGCTTTCAGACTTCAGCCCCCAGAACCAAGAAAGGAAATCATTTTTATTGTTTTAAACCATCCAGTTTGTGGTCCTTCTTTATGGCAGCCCAAGGAAAGTAATGCACCACCGAGGGAAAACGGTTTTTAGTCCATCACAAAAGGAGAGTCCGCGCCTGGGTGGCTCAGTGGGTTAAGCGTCTGCCTTCAGCTCAGGTCATGATCCCAGGGTCCTGGGATCGAGTCCCACATCGGGCTCCCTGCTCCGCGGGAAGTCTGCTTCTCCCTCTCCCTCTGGGCTCTCTCTCTCTCTCAAGTAAATAAATCAAAAATTTTAAAAAAAAAAAAAAAAAAAGGAGCGTCCAGGTTCTCCTGGACCCCTGCTGTCAGAAACTTCTCTCCAACCCATGCTCCGCTTACTGAAGCCCAAGCATCACCTGCAGCTACTTTCTCCGGAGACAAAGAACAGCTGAAGATGCCCTTGACGTCTCAAGTCCCAGGCGGGTGACTCTCCACATTACTCAGAGATTGGGAAGAGCGAGGATCTCAGAGTCAGAGGTCCTGGATTCAAATCCAGCCTCCACCGGACAGCTGTGTGACCTTGAGCAGGTTACCTAACCTCTCTGAACTCAGGGGTCAGCTCCTGTAACAGCTGAATGATCTCAACTCCCTCACAGAGTGACTCCAAGGATTAGACCCAAGGCCGAGTATCACGTGCTCAGCGTCTAGTAGACGCTCCATAAACGCTCGAGATGCGTTCATTCCCTATCTACAGCAGTCACCCCGTCCCCAAAAGGAAGTTTTGTGTGTCTAACTACAGAACAAAGCACTTCCCTTTTTGAGGATTTTCATACGATAAGCGTTTCCCGGGGAACATCACTAAGAGGGACTCTAAATAGTGCAGGTGGCATCTGTCTGATTTCACAAGCTCAGCTTGTTCAAAACGGAATGACTTGGCCTTGCTGTTATTAAACTGGACTTAGCATTTGGGCAGTGCTTTCTATTGTCAAATAATCTATGATTAGTCCTCTCTCCCTGGGATGCTCTTCAAAAACTGACAGTGAAAGCAGATGCCTCGAGACCGCAGACCACAGCAGGGCCGTGGCCTGGGAAGCACGAAGAAGGGGAACAGACTAGGAAGTCGGGGCACAGCTGTCTCCAGCCAATGGGGCCCCGGGCAATTCTCTCGACAACATCCTGGTTCTTTCTAATGGCCCCACTGTACAGACGGGAAACCAAGGCACAGCAAGGCTGAATTACTTGCTCAGGGCCGTACAGCCATTACGTGGAAAAATCATCAGGGTACCAGTTCGCCTGCAAAGGGTCTGTGCCTAAGGGTGAGCACAGGGGCAGGACAGCAGGACCAAGGCCTTGATCTAGGGGGCAACATCATGGGGGTGGGGCCCTCAGTAACCCCGACGGGTGGCGAAGGCTGAAAGGGCTCCAGCAGAAGGCACCTCCCTGTCAGCAACACTCCGAACCCTGTAGGGCCTGCCACCAGGGTACATACCTGGAATCGTCATCTGCTAGGCAAGGGGGCCGCGGGGACGACGCACCCAGTGTTCCCCCTGCTGGTGCAGTGACCAAGGTCATCCGTTCTACTTGTTGCTTATTTTTATTCCTTTCCAGTTTTATCGCTGGTGCGTGCATTTGGTGGGTAAGCCAGATGAGCCTGAACGCGTGGGCTCGTGAGGAGGCGGCCTGAGTGTGAGTAGCTGAGAACCAGGGCCATGTCAGGGAGGGGTGGGAAGAGGGCCAGCTGGAGATTTCAGAGAGGCCCCAGAAGGAGGCGCCTTGGCCAAGTCACCCCGTAACCGGCCTGGCAGCTCCCCACAGCATGGTCAGCAAGAGGAGAGTGAGGTTCTCGGCCCCAACCTGTAAGCTGTGGGTGCTAGGCAGGGGCAGAAAAGATGGGGGCCTTCGGCATTCTCGAAGCTCTTAGGGCCTGTGGGGCGTTGGGTCAAATGGCTCCCACCATCCCCGCCCCCCAGCTGGGCAGACACTCCACGAAGAATCCCGGGACCTTTTCACACTCCACTCCCAACAAACATGGTCACCCTGTGGTTGCTGAGGTTCTTGAGACCACAGGGCTGTGCAGCCCCTGCGGGCCGGGCACCAACCCCTCCAGGTCTACGATCTGGGCCAGGCCTTTCTTTGTCTGAGCCTCGTTCCCTCATCTGTGCATCACAGGCCTGGCTAGGACCTTCCTCACTGGGCCACTGGTCAAGGTCAAAGTACATAATCAGTCCCCAATAGACAGGGGCTGCTTTTATTATTTATGATCGTCATGAATTATTAGTACTGCTGCTTCAGCCAGCCCTGCAACACAGTCCCCTGGAAGCCAGGACCCAGCCCTCAGGGCTGGGGGCCACCCAAGGCGTGGTGCTGGCTGGAAGAGGCCCTGCCCTCTCTCTCCCAGCAAATGTGCCCGAGCCGAAATGAGACACAAAGTCTGCAAAGAGCAGATAGGACAGAGGTGGGAAGAGGGAGAGCCAAGTCCCGGGATCCACTGGCACCTCCTAAGGACACCACCACTGCCCTTGCCCCACGGGAAAAGGGCTAACAGGTGCCCCCCACACCAGGGGCTCTTACGTGCCCTGCCTGGGGGGAGCCACCCCCTCAGTGTGCCCAAACCCATCACGTCGCCTTATGGGGGCATGGTGGCCCTGAAAACGGCCTGGGTTTGGGGACTGGCACACCTCGGAGCCCTGCCAGGCCCTCCTCTTACCGTATGGAGAGGAAAAGACCAAATGACGTCAGTGACGTCCTTGAGGTCACGTGTGGGCTAGGGACAGGGCAGGGACTCAGACCCTGATCCCCTGCGCCGGGGCCTTGCTCCTTCCTGCGGCATTTGCAAAGTAGGGAGGCACACCAGAGCTCGAGACATGGGCCTGTGATTTCTGCACACCTGTTAAGCACCAGGCACCCCACCAAGCCAGGCCTCTGGGCACCCCTCGGGAGCTACCCGGAGAGTACTCTAGTATCCATGGCATTCAAAGCTCTCCTGCCCAAGCGTCCCTTACCTTGCGCCCACAGACGGACCACCAGCCCCTCCTGCCTGAGCACAGGTGGCCTCCTGGAGCCGGCTGCCCCCCAAGGCCGTGCCTGCTGCAGCCAGCCTCGGGCCATTGCCCCAGGGCCCCCCAAAGAGGCAGCCAACACCACAGTCAGTCACAAGACGCTCCGCAACCCAGGGCCGGGGCCCAGCGGCTCCTTCCCTTTGGGCCCAGCTCCAGTCACCCCCTCGTGTCAGGCCAGGCCCCCAAGAGGCCCCTGGAGGCCCCAGCCCCTCCTCTCAGCCCGTGAGGCAACCACCCCCTTGGCCCTCATTCCCGGGCCCCTTGAACAAGCTCCCCTGGATGCCTGGGGAAGGAGGTTGAATTTCGTGTTCCTCCCATGATTTATGAGGGTTGCATTCAATTAACAGAGTATCGATTTCCAGCAGCTGGCCAGCTCGCTGGCTGGGAGTTGTTATTTTATTATGAAACCGGTCACTTTCCTTTTAAAACATGGAGCCTCCGCACACAGGTGCCCACAGACACGCTTACCGGAGACACGGACACGAGCGCCGGGGACAGGAGACGTGTTCTCCCCGTGACCGTCTCTCCGTCCGTGCCCCTCTCTCTTCCACACCACACGGGACGTAAGAAACCCCAGCCCCAGTGTCCAGGCTTCCCTGCAACTTCGGGCTCTCCTCCTCGCCTCTTCGGCCCCCTCCACCCCCAGCCGGAGCCCCGGATGCTGTGGGGGGTCTCCAAACGCGACTGAGGATCTGCCAGCCCCTCCCCACCTCTCTCCAAGCAAGAGCAGAGAGCACTTCTCTCTCGTGCACCGAGAAATGCATATACACATCCATACGTACACATTTATATTAGATAAACAGGCAGGCAGACGGATGGATAATCTCCTCTCTACCTCACCCCACGGGGCGAAGCCGGGCTGTTGAAGCTAGGCTGGGGGACACAGGAGCCAGACACCAGCCCCCACATCCCAGGGCCGGGCTTTCCCCGGAGGTTTTTTTTTTTTAAATACCTCATATGTATATTTTATTTGAGACACGTTGAGATCCTACCGTATATATGCACCCCGCCTGCCTTACAAACGGCAAATAGCTGGATGTTGAGAATCTTTGCCTTTGTTAGGACGTTTAACCCATTCAAACTTGCCCTCATATTTGCTAGGTTTCCACCCTGGAGGACTGACTGACCTTGTCACCCAGCTACCCCCTTCCCTCCCCACCAGTCTGGCCTCTCTCCAGTGCTGGGGCCAGGCCAGCGCCCCGACCTCCACCTGGAGGCTGTCCTGTTAGGAAGGGACCCCCACACAGGGTGTGACATAATTTGTCACTGAGTTCTGCGCACTTGTAATCCAACTCTGTTCATAATTACATAACCTGCTCTTTACATCGTCACTTATCACTAAAATCCCCGAGTGTCCCTGTCAACATCCTATTCGATGGCGGCATAAGCCGCGTCCAGCAGAGGAGCCACGGTCTGCATGCTGTTTCCTTGCTGGTGGACATTTAAATTGTTGCTCCAACTTTGTGGGGTTTTTTAAGATTTTATTTTAAGTCATTTCTACACCCAACACGGGGCTTGAACTTACAGCCCCGAGATCAAGAGTTGCACGCTCCACCAACAGAGCCAGCCCGGTGCCCTGTGGCTCAAATTTGTTGACACTATAAAAAAGGCATCCATGACCAAGATGTTCATAAACCTGTTTCTAAGTTAAGATTCTTTTCCTAAGACAGATGCCCAGCATGAAACGACCAGGTCATTACAAGCCATGCGGCAGAAACCGGGACTCCCAGATGGGCCGACCTCCTCAGCTTCCACAACAGGAACTCGTCCAGGGCGGTGGTGGCCAGAACACACCTGGCTTCTGTCTCGCTGTCCTGCCATGCATGGGGGCACAGGCACAACCCCCCAAGAGCACCCAAGGGCATGCACACCGCCTCACTTCCCTTCCTTCCTCCAACAAGCCCTTATTGAACTCTGGGATCCAGAAGTGAGGCAGGCCAAAATCTCCGCCGCCCTCACAGAACATCCGGTCCGGCTCGGGAGACAGTGAACAAGCAAATCGTGAAAATACACAGGGTGAGGTGGTGATGAACGAAAGGGATGGGGAATCTGGGAGAGGGGGTACAAATTGAAATAGGTCCTCTGGGAAGGACTTGTTGGTGACATTTGAGAAAAACGGGAGGAAGGGGAGGGAGAAAACCATGGGAGGAAGAAAAAGGATTCTTTCACCTAGCCAGATCTGAGGAAAGAGCTTTCCAGGCAGAGGCCACAGCCTGTGCAAAGGCCCTGTGGCCAGAGGGAGACCACTGTGCTGCAGGAACAGGGGGGCTGGTGGGCTGAAGCCCAGGGAGCAAGTGGGAGGATAGCAGGGGAGGAGCCAGACAACAGGGCTGGGTGCATTTGGGGAGCTATGGGAGAGGCTGGGGTTTGATGGGGAGCTATGGGGGAGGTGGGGAACACAGGAGGCTCCTGACCAAATTGGTATTCTAAAACAATCTCTCTGGCGTCTGAGTTGGGAATCAGTGGGAGGAGGGCAGTGACGAAAGGTGGGATTTCGGGCACAGTCTGCAGATGGGGACAATTTGCTGCTGAACGAGATACAAGCGAGAGACAGAAGGGTCGAGGCTGACTCCAAGGTTGGGGGTCCAGGCAACGGAAGTGATAAGACTGGCATGGCCTGGGGCGGGATGGGGCTTGGGCATGTCCAGAAGACACTGCCTCTGGGTTGTTCCCGGGACACCCAGCTGGGTGGGCATGCGGATATTTGGGACTGAAGACACAAACGGAGGAGTCTAGAGCCTGTAGGTGGTTTTCACAGCCCTCGAGTTTGGAGCTCGCTCCCCCTCACTCACCAGGTCCTCCAGCCCCTCGTCCCACATCTGAGCTTTACGGGTGGTTTTGCTCATTGCCTCTGTCTGGAACACCTGGCTCGTTCTACTTTGTTAAAATGCCCCCTCCCCCACTTCCAGCAGGCTCACCCCAAACTCCCTCTCCTCCCCGGGGGTTCTAGGCCCTCCCGAACGTGGTCAGCTCGCCCCTTCTCTCTCAGCTCACCCAGCGGAGAAGGAAGTGAAACCACAGGGCTGGGGCAGAGCGGGCGGCTGGCGGGGGAGGCAGGGTCCCCCCTCGCCTCAGTGCTATCTCTCACCGGCAGGTGAGGACAGCGGGGCTCAGAGAAGTCACATGACCTGCTGCCGGCCACCCAAGTCTGCCCCTCGCGGCAGTGAGCGACGGACACTCCAACACAGCCCTGCTGTCCCGACTCTCTCTCTCTGTGCACACAGCCAGGTGCCAGCTGCCCCTCCCCAGCAGCGTCCCCCTGAAAACAGGGCTCCAGAAACCCCGGCCCGGACTCCACACACAGAAGCGTCCAGCAGTTACGGACTCACATTTGACTCCGATGAAAACAGCCTGAAATGTTGGTCGTTTTTGCTACTGCAGAGAAGCCTTATGGGAAATTCAGAGATCATTACTGTTTGGCTTTAGGATACATAATATGATGCCATTTGCAGCAAATCTGCAAATAACCCCTAATTAGGTTTTCCTAGGCTAAAAAAGCAAATTTGCTTTCCCCGAGGACATACCAACCAGGGGTAGGAGGCAATAGTCCAGAAGCTTCCAGCAAGGCAGGGGAAGGACTGTGGGGGTTGCTTAGGCCACAGATCACTGCGAAGTGAGGAATCCAAGTGCAGGCGAAAAGAGTTTGCTGGAAACACAGCAGCACGCGCGTCTGCAGGACTCCCGCCTGACTAGCCCAGGTAGGTCATTCCAGGGGGTTAAAATGGGGCAGGGGCTGGAGTGTCTGCACACAGGTGAGGTGTGAGCGAGCAGCACCCCCCCCCCAACGTGCCCTGGACACACCCACCATTTCTCTCCCTGAAACCAGAAGCAACAATGTCCCTGAAATTTATGGCTTTGCCTATGGGGTTTGATGGGCTCTGCTGGTCTTGATGGATTGTTGCTATTTCCCGGGATGGAGCTAGGAGGTGGCATGGACTCCCCTCCGAAGGAGATGAAGGGCAGGGCAGTGGAGGGAGGGAGAGGCCAGGACTGGAAGAAACCAGAGAGGCAGTTGAACGAGCTAACAGTAGGTCCCCCCGCCCAAAAAGGCAGGCCACCTGACCCTCAGCTCTGCCGCCCACAGCAGGATGCTCCGCGGAGGGAGAGCGGGCCGGTGTTCTGCCCTCACCCTGGTGAGCAGCTCTGTGGACAGAGGCTGGGTCAGCAGCCCAGAGAGGTGGCAGCCAGCTGGGGGCAGGCAGGAGAGGGCAAAGGATGCTATGAGGGTGAGGGGCTGGATTAGAGGGACACGGGCAGCAGAGAGGATGATGGACTCTGCACACAGAGGAGAAAATGACCTCATGCCCCAGAGGGAACCCCAGGGGAGCCCAATCCTTCTACCTCCCTCTCCCCATTTCTGCCACCAGCCCCCCTGCTTCCCTTCTTCACAGAGCAGTTGGAGCGATCTTTTAAAAAAAGAAGCCAGGTCCTATCGCTCCCTGGTCGTAAGCCCCCTGGCAAACCCCCACACCTCTCCAAAGAGTGTCCCAAGTCCTCGCCACAGCCGACAAAGCCTATGTCACCTGCCCTGTTGGCCTCTCCTGTCCCTCACCCCACTCTGCCATGTCGGCTTTCACAGTGGCTCTTTTCCTCCAACATACCAAGCTTACTCCTACCCCAGGGCCTTTGCACCTGTTGCTCGCTCTACTTCAAATTCTCTACTCCTAGCTCCTCGTGTGGCTGACTCCCTCCCGTGATTCAGAATGGAGCTTAAGTATCACCAGCTCAGAAAGGGCTTCCTGGAGTGCCCCGCGTGACTAGTTCCTTCCTCGGCACCCGCCCCTAACCCTCCAGAGCAGGCATCAGTATCTGATCTTGTCTCACTTATTTCTGTTTCTCGGTGACTGCCCGTCTTCTCCGCAGGAGTGAGGACAAGGCTCATCGCTGGGCTCCTAATACCACTGGCCGTGCCTGGCACTAAGTAGGTCCAAGACATATTTCGTGAGTGGATCGGTTTAGTTTGCTCTGCCAGATACTCATCCTGGGATGGTGAGAGAGCATCCAGCCAGCGCACGGCCCCGCAGCCCACTCAGGCGCCAAGCACTGGGAGAGGCTGCTGACACCAGCATCACGTGTCACCCCAGGCTCCACGACTACCATTTCAGGGCCTACATTTTCCAAACCAAGAAAATCAAGGCAAGGAGCTAATGAAGGGTATTTTCGCCCTGAGCTGTGAATTCACTGATCTGAGAAGTCTTGCGAAGGAGTAAAAACTAACACGCACGTAACCGCATGTTTAGTGAATGGCTACCGAGAGCACAGTGGTTAGAAACATGGGCTCCGGAGTTGCTGGCCTAGGCACGGAGCCAGGCCCAGCCCCTTAGCAGCTGTGCAACTTTGGGTGAGTTCCCGAACTTCTCTGGGCCTCAGTCCCCTCCTTGATGTGGCAGAGATGGAAGCACCCATAAAGCGGGTGTGGGGCTGACGACACCATTGAGGTAACGCAGTAAGGAAGATGCTGGGCCCTCGGTGAGCTTCTGGTAAGTGCCACCTAGTATGACAGTAGTCACGCCGACATCCGGTGACCCAGCTGGGCCTCCAGGACATCCGATCAGCAGGGCCAGTGTGAGATGGGTGCCACGGCCAGCAGCCCAGCCTAGACAGGCTCCGGGGCAAAGGACCACCCCCCGCCAGTCCAAAGGAGGGGTCCGTCACACACACACACCCTTCCTCAGGCCAGCAGGGGCCCACCATGACCAGGACTGGCCGCCAACACTTTAACCTTGATTCTGCCAGACTCCAAACAGGAAATGCCTGGAGACTTGGCTTTTCCATCACACATATTGGCTGAGCTACAGCTTTCCTACAAATTGTCTGGAAGTGTGGATTTCAACTATATTTTTCAGCAGCAGAACACTTTTAGCAAGTCACACCGGCCAAGGTATAGCTTTTCCTAAATCGTGTGAAGTGTGGGTTTCAAACTTACTTTTTAGCAGTTAGAACACATGGAGCAAACCCACCTCACAAAGATCCCTGATACTGAAAAGAGGCCATGTGGAGCCCACCTCCCTGGGGTGGGTGGGCGGCAAGCCCCTCCCTCCGCAGCTGAGCCTAGGGCCAAGACTCCCCATTGGGATGGCCCTGACTTCACAGGTCCTCCTTCCCCGGGGTTCCAGATCACTCACACACCCAAGACACACGATTTGGTTTCACACCGTGGACTCCAGGGGCCACTCTAGGAGATTTTTGGACATTCGAGACTCGGTGGGGGAATATTTAGAATGAATAACCCAAGAAACTCTTTTTGGCAAAAATGGCCTGGGCCCACCGGTATCAGACAGACAACCGCTGGGCCATCCCATCCATATGCACATCCCACATGTGACTGTCAAAGTGGACAGAGCTCAAAACTGTCGTGTCGAGTGGAAAACGCAGGTGCAGGAAATGCACTGTGGGATACCACTCACATGCAGCCCATGAACACCCCACACTGTGTTTATGGTGTGTGTGTACGCCAACGGTTACTGCCGACTGGCAGAATGGACACCTAACTCAGGAAGGCACTTATCTCCTCGGGGAAGCAGGGAAAGGGCCCTCCAGCTTTTGTCTGTGATTTTTATTAAAAAGGAACAAAGGACGTCGGGCCACCAACATGACAAAATGTTAACAGCTGTTAAGTATGGCGGTGGAAAAGTGCTCTGGGTTGTATTACTGTGTGGCTTCTGTATTCTTAAAAGTGTTTGCCGGGTTCGCAAAAAGGGGGCTGACCGATAGTGCCACCCCCCCAGCTCTGGAGTGCATTTTGAGGCTGCCCAGCACACGGCATGGTGCCCCCTCCCCCCCGAATCCCCCTCCCCCTCCCTGTACCCCTTACCTGTCCACAGCAAAGTGCTGGTCCCCAGCAGCCCGGTGCAGCTCACTGCCGTTCTCCAGCCGGGCCAGCGTGTCCATGCGCTTCACCATCAGCTCCAGCAGATCGCTCATCTTGCGCAGGACGCCGCGGGACTCCGGCCCTCCCAGCACTGCGGACAGAGCGTGGGCAGTCAGCCTCGGCCGCAGCCACCCGGTGGCTCTCAGACTCCAGCCCCACTCCCACTTTCCCAGGCAAAGGAGGGGTCAGGAGAATGAGCCCACCCCACCCCTCACCCCTGCAGGACAGGGAATCCCCCACTTTGCTGTGTTGGGGTACAGAGCCCCGGGCCAACCCTGCTCCCTACCAGCTGGGTGACACTGAGGTCATCTTAACGTCTCTGCGCCTCTGTTTTGTCGCCTGCAAAATGGAGCTTTAGACCTGATCTCAAGTCTGTGAGAAGACAGGGAAGGGCGGGGGTTGGGGACAGGAACCCCAGGGCCCCCAGCACCGAGGTCCAGACAGGACTTCTGGATCAGGGCTTCCAAAAGTGCACTCACCCAACCACTCTGCACCTGAGTCTCCTGGCCAGGCTGTTAAAATCCAGATTCTCAGGCCCTAGACTCGATCTGCAGATTCCCATCTCTAGGGCCCGGGGCCCAGGACCCTGCACTCTGCTTGCCAACCCCCGCCCCCCCGTGGTGTGCATGCACAGAAGAGGCTGTGAGCCCATGTTCAAGGGGCTCAGGGCCCTGTTATTCTCCTGCCAGCCTCTGGGCCCACCAGACCCCTTCCCCACTCCACTCTCCCAGACCCCCCCAATAGAAAACCATTGTGAATTTGTCCAGACTTTCAGCTGGCCTTTAGGTTCCCAAAGATCAACTCCTGGGCTGAGGGGCAAGGGAGACCTTGTGAAGAATAAAATTAAATGAAAACAAGGGCTTCAACAAAGATCCCATTAACTAGCCGAGATTCCCTATGATTTCCTTTCTAGTCGTTCCTGATCATTGGAGCCACACACACCAGGGTGGGAGAGTGGTCCCTGCCTTTCTTTTCAATCAAATCATGTGAAGGGTTTTTTTTTTCCCCTTTTTTTAAAAGATTTTATTTATTTATTTTTGCGAGAGAGAGAGCATGAGCAGGGGGAGGGACAGAGGGAGAAGCAGACTCTCCGCTGAGTAGGGAGCCCCACATGGGGCTCGATCCCAGCACCCTGGGATCATGACCTGAGCTGAAGGCAGATACTTAACAGACTGAGCCACCCGGGCGCCCTCATGTGAAGGTTTTAACAGTCCCTCCAAACAGCCCACAGATGCTCAGGTCCGGGCACCGCAATCCCCATCTCGGCTCCCTGCAACCCCCAAGGGCCAGCTCTGAACCTCTCACAGCAAAGGAACCAAGTCATGGAGACCTGAATGCTTCCAGGGGCTCCCGGGGGCAGGAGGGCCTGAGGTTGGGTTCCCCAGAAGCAAACCCCGAGACAAGGGTTTGAGGGCAAGTCATGAATTTGAGAGGTAAAGGAAACCCCGGTGAGGGAGTGAGGAGGTGACACAGGGAGGGGGAGGCAGCCCAGAGAGGGCGAGTCACCAAACTGGGGCAACCAGCAGGTGCTGAGTCTGCCCCGCAGTTCTCCCCCTGGGGGCGAGAGGGCCATGTGCACACCGTCTCCTGACGGTCACTGCTTGGGGGCGGCTCCGGAGACAGCCAACGCCTGCTACTTCCCACCAGCCGTGGGGTGGCCAGCCAGCTGCAGTGGCTAAGAAGCCCTCGGCAGGGAACCACCATCACCAGCAGCCGCAAGTTGGCCGTGTGCGTGGGAAGCGCGGGGGCCAAGGGCTCGGGCACCAGCAGCATATGCTTCTCTGGAAAGAAAGGGCCAGGGCCCAGTGAGCTAAGAGAGGCTCTCGCCTGCCTCTGTCACCCCCCCTCAGTGGGACTCTGTGGCCCAGGGACAATCATGGCAACACTATCAGCCTCTGGGTCCCCAACTCAAGTCAACAATACCAGGTCCTGTCTGCCTACCATTGTCACCATGCCAGGAGAGGGCAGAAGGGAGCATGGCAGGTCCCAAGGACCCAGGGGCAGAGGTGGGGAGAAGAGAGGAGTCCGAGGGGCTGGTCTCCCCTGCTCCACGCTTAGGACTGAGCTGAAGAGGGGGGCCAAGACAGGCTTCATGTCACCAAGGCTGCTTGTGACATTTCTGCTTTGCTTGTCTCCCAGACCGCCTGGCTCTGGGCCTGAGCTGGCCCAGTGGCTACTGCCACTTTCTCTCATTGACTAAGTCACCTCCTGGCTCAGTTCCCCTGCTGACTCAGTCCACCTGAGGTCAGAAGGGAGGCCACCAGGAGCCGGGGAGGGTTCCCGCACATGCCATGGAATCCGGAGCATTGGGGAGCTGCAGTTTCCTTACAAAAGCTAGGATCCCT
The DNA here is from genome assembly GCF_003265705.2 of Callorhinus ursinus. Classification (NCBI taxonomy): domain Eukaryota; kingdom Metazoa; phylum Chordata; class Mammalia; order Carnivora; family Otariidae; genus Callorhinus; species Callorhinus ursinus. The sequence goes on from NW_027397130.1 coordinate 4,812,290, forward strand.
GGCTCCAAAACACACACACACACACACACACACACAGTTGTCCAAGAATGAGAAAGGGTGGGGTCAGGTGTTGGTGAAAAATGCACATCTAGAGGAAGGAAGGAAACACCATCTCTACCCCATCTCCACACCAGTAGCTGAAATAACTAACAGTCTTCCCACTTTCCCTTCTCAGAAAACTGGGTGGATTTTTAACAAACCAGTTGAGATTGGAAAATTTCACCACCGTGTTAAGTGAAACAAGTTTCTCCCACCGTTCTGCCCCACCCCACTCGCTCAGGACTCAACCAGTTAGTCAATCAATCCAAGAAGATATGAATAGCTCCCTCTCTTTCAACTCCACAGAGTTGGGGGTGAAGGTTAGTCTTTCAAATCATTCTCATCCCTGAGACCCCCACCCAAGCCCATCATCCATCCAAACGTAATACCTGGCTTTCAACTAGTGCTTGGAGCATAGAGTAAAACAAAGGTGGGGGGGGTGCATCATCTCAGCTAGAAAAATAGGGGAACATCAGATGATCTGACCTGGCCGCTACTGGGTACCACTCCTGGAGTTGCGCAGTGCACAGCCTGGCCGGCCTCCCTGGGCAACCCTGATGAGCCAGTGCTCACAGCTCAGGCTGGGGTGGTCCCTTCCCCAGAGGCACGGCATGAAAAAAGGAGAGTGAGACCAGAACTGGAGACATCCTAAGTCAGAGGCTGTTAACCAAGGCCCCCCAACCATGACCTGGCCAGAGTACCCAGGCCCAGCTGGACCACAGAGCCTGGGCAGCAGCTCGCTCCTGCAGATGTGGCACCCCGGGGATGCTGAGCCCACATCACTGCTTCTAGAGCAGCGCTATGCTCCCCAGGATGTCTCAAGCCTGGCACCCTACCCTGTCGCACTGCTGTCCCTCTGTCCGAGCTCATCTTGAGCTTCCTTGGTTCCTCCTCACTGTCTGAGCCCCTCCCTGGAACCTCACTGACACAGCCTCCCCACACACAGGCTGCAAAATAGCTGCTGGGGCAAATGACTGCCCCACCTGGCCAAGAGCTGCAGGACCCCAGAAGCCAGGCAAAGCCGGGGCAGCACCGTGGCGGGGGACAGGCTGGGGTGGGAGTGACAAAGCCTGCACTCCACCTGCTGTCACCGGCCGCATGGGTGCGGGATGGATGGGCATGCCACTTCCCTTCTCTGGGCCTCAGTTTCTCCTCCTGCAAAATGAGGGCGTTGGATTTACTGAACCCTGAGGTTCTATGGGCCGGGACTCCTGTTTCGGCTCTTGCCCCAGTTGCCTCTCTCGAGATTAGGGTAACAGGAGATGAAAGAACTTTTCCTATAAAAGCTGGCAGAATCCCCTTAGGGAGAGAGCTCAGTTGTGTTTTACTAAACCCTGGGTGGGCCAGAGCAGAGTCTAGGAGTCTAGATGCCCAGAGCAGTGAGACAAAGAGAAAGCGAAATGACTCTGCATATTCAAGTCGGAAGACTGGAGATTCCTGGTTCAGTCTGGGAGAGGAGGAGAGAGAACAAGGCACAGGGGCTCAGGGCCAGGGCGGCGGGGCAGCCAAAGCGGCCATGCGGGATGGGAGTGGGGGTCTCCAGCTGCAGGGATGCAAGAGGGAACGGTCATCTGCTTGCTGTGCTGAGCAGTGGTCCCAGCCCCCATGCCATCATCCCCACTCCGTGCCAGGAATTGGGGGAAAGGGTACCCTTCCCGCTAGTTCAGTGTCAGGGACAAAAGGGGACACAGAGGGGAGAAACTCGGCAGGATAATTCACAGAAGCAGGAGCTCAGAGCAAGAGGTGGCCAGGGGCACATAAGCCCCCCAGAGAATCCTTGAAGATATGTGGGGCTCTGAATCGCCCCTCCTAGGAGGGATTAAGCCAATTCCCTGAAAATGTCAACAGAAAGAATGACCCCAGAAGACCCAAGGGCTTAGGGATACGGCTAAGGAGACACACTGTCCCTCTCAGATGGGTCTGTAAGGACACCTGCATCAGACTGGACCAAGACCACGAGACCCTCCCCAGCCCCCGGGGCGCAGGGCAGCCCCTGCCATCTGCAGATGGCACAGACTGGAAGCTGCCCACCCGGGGGGCTTCCCACAGGACACGCAGGACACGCTCCCTGCGGCCACCGCCCACCCCCGACTGTCAGCGGAGCAAGCTCGCCACGGCTTGCCCTGAGTCACCCCACGGCTCCCACTGCTCCTGGCTAAATTGAAATGTATTTAATGTGAAGCCCCAGCGACACATCTCAAGACTCACAAGCATTCCCTCCATATTTCCATATAAATAAGGGAAGCCGGGGTGCCAGGAGATGGAGATGGCTCCTCCCCGGTTACAGACAAAGGTGCTTTATTACCCCCCCAGGCCCCCCCCCCCCTCCCCTCCGCTCCCCTCCCCTCCCCTCCCCTCGGCTCCCCTCCCCCCCTCCGCTCCCCTCCCCTCCCCTCC